>NC_139922.1:3791975-4391975 GCF_963514095.1 Eutrigla gurnardus
TCCTTTTAAATACAATACATTAGTGGTGTGCGATATGACTATATTAGATCGTGAACGATTAAAATGTCTCAAATGTCTCCGTGATCTGCCTTTACAGAGAGGTCATTAGTATTGTGCTACAGTGCACAGTCAATCAGTTGCAGTTCTATGGCTCATACACTCATCCAAAGTTGTTTTCTCAGCCAAATGTTAAGGGCACACTCCCACTACACCAACCGGACCGTGCCCAGCCACGATGGAGGCTAAAGTCCAGAATGTTTGTCCAGTGTGAGTGCTCCGTTCCGTACTTAAGAACGGCACGCTAACTCGGCCCCGGCACGCTTGGAAGAGGTGGATTCGACTCCGGTACGGTTCATGCACATGCACGGGTACGCAATGTGAACATGACGTAGGCTTTAATGGATAGGCCGTCCCACTCGTTATTGCTCAGGGTTCAACGCGGATCTCCCCCCGATATCAAGACGATTTATGACTGAAAATACTGTTGATGATTGTAGGACACAGCGGGATTCTGGGTCGGGTTTGGGCTTCAGACTGGTGGTGTGAGCGGTCCCAGAGCGGAACCGGACTGGTGCTTTTATAACAAAAATGCCTTTTGAAACCAATGTTCATTTTGGGAGTTATGCTAAAGTCTCTGATTGTACTTGAAGCCTAGACCATGTTAAAATGATTATGTTATATAAATTATTAGAATATTTTCCTTATTGATGTCTTGTTCTGTTTGTTTCTATTCTACTTTTCATGTTTATTAGAATGTTACATACTGCTACCTCGAAAAACAGAAAGTGAATAGACTGGTTTTGCTGAGGATCTGTATCTAATAAGCTACCTGACTGGTACAATTCCTACCAATGTTAGATTTTGTTTTAATGTTATGTAGCAAGAGTGCACTTTACTTGAGTGTTGTTGTTTACCTTTTGTAACCAATATTCATTTTGGGAGTTATGCAAAAGTCTCTGATTGTACTTGATTACAGTTCTAAACCATGTCAAAATTCTTGTTGGATGTTCATACTTTACATAATTCTACTTGTACATTTGATTAAAATCTGTTTGAAAAGGTACTTTGGCCTAAATGGTCTGTTATTCTTTCAGGGCTATATTTTTTAAATAGGGAAATTAGTTTGGTTGTACTGTTCACTAACTTGCAAAATAGTCTTAAAAACCAACATGAAAAAGAATCGTGAAAAGATCGTGGATCGTGATCCTGCCTGAAAAAAATTGTGATGTGATCATTTTGCCATATCGCCCACCCCTACAATACATAGAGCCCAAAAATGTAATATTGAAGGCACAATTGACCCATTAAGTCCCACCCCTCGATCGCAGACTGGCAAGTCATTTGCTGGTTTTTGGATTTGGAGTTTGTGATGGTAAAACGTTACCTGGAGAGGTTGGATGGAGATATTTGCATTTCTAAAATGTTATACCTGATCTGTAGGATTCAACAGGTCCATCTCAAATTTGGTGAGCATAATCTCAAGACCTTCTCCGAGGAAACTTGTAAAGCGTTTGGTTTCCATGGAACGACATTGACGTGGCGAAGCCGGCAATTTTGTATGTTTCGCCATGAAGTTGTTGAATTTGAATTGCCCAACACACGCATAACAAGTCAGTCGTATGTGGCAGAAATCATCAGATTTACATGAAATTGACATGGAGGTTTACACATGATGATATACAGCAACATGATGTCTAATTTGTGTGTGTGTTCTCAAGGGCCACATGATGGCATCCTGCGCCAGACACTCCACGCAGTAAAGACCACCAGGCACCCTGCCTTCACAAAGAGACATTCGTTTCTGTATCACAGCTAACAAGGGGAGGGACCGTTCATCGCTGCTGATGATCCAATTTATGTTGCGTTTATTTTTTACCACATGTTTGCTTCTCTCTGCAGTCAGCTGAGGAATGACTTCTCCTCCGTTTACGGTTTTGTAAAGGAGGAGCTGGCTTTGTCCGGGGAGGTCCAACATGGGGCCCTGACGGGGAACAGCAAATGACTGGCTGAGGACCTAGAAAGAGACATTAGTTCCAACATTAATCTAGCTTCTGTATCGCAGCCTATAGTTACGTTGCTTACTAATCCAACCCATATCCTGCTGATTTAAGAAATGAGAAGTGTAAACTAGACATGGGACGATACAAAAATTCCATGTCACAATTATCCTGGCCAAAATAATTGAAATGATCAAAATATGCTTAGAAATGCACTTAACCATACAAAAACATTTTTTATTGCATCACAGACATGTTAATTTTTACTGGAGATCCTCGAAGTGAAGTCAACAACTATAGAATGATAATAAAATGATCTATAATCACAAGGTCGATGTGCACAAATAAAAGATGGGTACACTATATATTATAGTCACATATTATATCCTGTATATTTTTAATAAGGCTCTATTTTCACTTCCTCTACCGTGATAGTGAGCAAGACGGCTTTTTCAAGTCACTCATGATGATTTTCAAGCTTATTCCGAAGGGTAAACCCACCCGTTCTTCTGTGAGGCACAGTGTCTTTGCTCTGCACTGCTCCTCTTGGTGAAATGTAACGCACTGATGTCTCTTCCAGGTACTTGTCAACAGGATCTGGGCACACTGAAATAACAGATTTCTCAAGTTATTTTAACTGCAGTGATAATCGTTCCATTGGAACCAGGGGAATACATCATACAGTATGCAGAGAAACAATCCGTTTATATGCATTGCTATGGTCGATGATCGATCGCCTCAGTCAAGCACATACCGACATATTAACACCGCAAATTATTTCTATCATTAATATTTCTTGCATGAAACAACGATCTGCTCAAATGTGACACTATGAAACCTTTAAACGTACAAAAGTGCATTATTTGTCCTAAAAAAAACAAAAAACTAAAATACACCCATTACAACTTCTGTTTTGATGCTCTGGTCCCAGCACTTTCCAGATGTGCCAACTCAAAGTACCATCACATCTGTGTTCTCAAGCAATAAGCTGTAAATGAGGGCAACGGTACCTAAGACTCACTCCACACAACAGGGTGCTGCAGTCGTGAGTCAATTCACTTTTTCCCCCACGCCATAAATCATAGACGAGCAAACAAACACACATGTTATGGGAAATGGAACAGCCACCATCCACAGGGGCTAAAAAAGGAGTAAGACGAGAAAAGACTGAATATTGACGTTGGGATAGTGACTGCTACAAGGTCAACTAAATTCAGATTTAGTGTTATTCATTAAAATAATATAGTAATACAGTAATATAGTTCAGCCATATTGGAAAGCTAACAAACATTAGGTTATCCATTCATTTATCATTCATTTATTGTATAGGCTACTGGATAAAAAAATTAGGTTGTTGTTAAAAAGATGCCAAATATCAGAGAAATGTTGTGCAAATGCTGATAATGAGCCTAATACCCAATAACAGGCAGATCTTACTGTCTGCGTAAAGTATCACCAGCTGCTGACCACTGGATTCAAAATAAGAAGATCTTCACACCTTCACGTGACTTAGCACTACACTTGTATCTTCGTAATGTCATTTCCTTTTTAATTTTCTGTAATAGAAAATATTTAAAGTGAAACAGAAAATCATAGGCAACATTAAGGACCATATCATCACAAGCAGCACAGGGAATTAAGGGGGGCAAAGGGGGCAAATCCCAGAATGCCCCGGAAAAACATGATGGACAGGGGGAAAGTTATATTGACCCGTTTAAAGCCATTAATGTCGATTCATTTTATTACTATTTCCATCTGTAACAGACTCACACACGTATTATAATCTGTGTTTTTCTTTACATAAACACATTTCCACCATTCATTGATCTAGAGGCAAAGGCAGTAATTGCTGCATAAAATTCTAGAAAACACCAGAATGCAGAAAAATTACATTTTAACACTGTTCTGGCATCCATCCTTTGTATGTCCTACTTGGAGCCAGCTCTGGCGTCATGGCTCATGCCAAGGAAAAGTGTCCCACTCTGGAATTCCTTGACTGTAAGGAGCACTTATGTCCATGGTGTGCTGCAGGAACAAGCTCTAAAACCCAGACCAGTCAGCATTTTTACGCTTCCTGTTCCCACATCTCCGAGTGAATGTGTTTTTTCAATGTTTTTGGTTCAATGCCTGAAATAAGGTGAAGGGATTTAGAATTTCTGTTCGACAATGAGATACGTCGTCAGAGTACCCCTCTGGTAAATGTTGAAGGTTGGTGACGTGAAGTCATGTGACTGTGGCGGAGTTCATATATAGGATCAGTTATAGGGACTCCGCATTTAATTCATTGCATTTAGGATTAAAAAAATCATATAAGTGGTGTTCATTTCAGCAAAATGTGGAAGTATCTTGCAAAAGAGCACATTCCTTGCAATAATTCCAAAATCCAATGGAAAAATCCTATCTTCCTGCTTGGCTTCAACAATAAGTCATCCCTGCAGCACTCTACATGCTGCATGAAAGACAAACAGCTGTGGTGTCTGTGGAAACGTTCCGAGAACACCACAAGAACGACGATTGTTCTCAGAACGAGTAGTTTATTAACTCCACAACACAAGTTGTTACGTGAGCAGTACACAAAGTGTCAACCAACCTGCTCATTCACTTACAGTTCTTCTCAGCGTAGCTGTTCATTCTAGCTCTGTGATTGGTTACATGGTATTGTATGGTACATGGTAGGGATGTCACGAGAACCGATACTTACGGTACCTTTCGATTCTAAAATGTCAAAACGCCGACGATGCCCGTTTTTTTAAGTACCAATCGCACCGATTCCAGTGTTGGCATCGGTGTCATTACTCTTCCGGAACTGTTGGGGGCAGTATACGCCTCCAGTCGATACTTACATCAGAAGTATTAGTTCACGAAGAAGTGGAACTACACATAGCAAAACAAAAACACGTGAAAGATGGCAACTGCGGCTACGGCTCCACCGCGACTTGTGGATAAAAAAAGGCACAAAGAGTCGGGTATGGAAGTATTTCGCATTTGAGGCAGATGACCGTGGCGTAATAATGAACCCGCAGAAGCCGATATGCAAACGGTGCTACCGTGGTCTTCAGACCAAAGGAGGAAATACGTCAAATTTGGCGAAGCACCTGAAAGACCGTCATCCGGATTTATTCAAAGAATTCACGGTGAGTTCTGATTCATATTAACGACATCCAAAGGATGAAAGGATTTTTTTATCTGCCATACTGAAATACACGTTAACGTTACATGAACGTTGCATGTGCCTCTTGTTAACTGAATGGCTGCACTGTTACATTCACTGTTTTGTTTCTGCACAGCACCTTTGAAAGTTGAAAGTTCTGGAAGTTTGGAATGTGTCTACGGACAATAGTTGTTGCACTACATTGCACTTTATTGTGTTGTTCTGTGCTCTTGCACTGAGTTTTGTATGTCTTATGACATTTTGATATTTTTAATAAAGAAATTCATGTTTCAAGTTCATGGAATCTTGGAAAATAATTTTTTTACCGTGGTATCGAAATTGGCATCGAGAATCGTGTAATTTTACTGGTATTGGTACCGACTACTGAATTTTTGGTATCGTGACACCCCTAGTACATGGTATCTACCTGTATTACCCAATACATTGACAGGAAAGATGGATAGTGGCAGATCATAGTGGCAGCAGCTAGGAGTGTAGCTGAAGTACCTGGAATGAATGCTTCACATAAAAACTGCAGCCGGCATAATCATAATCAACAGTGTTTGTATAATTCCAATTCAGATTCAAATGATACTATTTGTAATTACTGTCATTTTCTGTGAGAGTGACAAGAGGGTGAGGGTGCACTCTAGGACATTAAAATCAAACTGTCCATTATTAAATATACACTAAAAGCCTGGTTACAATAGCAATGATGCATTACTCACCAGCCTGCCGTTTCCTGAGGGTGACATAAGGCAATAGGTCGTGGCGGGTGATAATCCTCAGAAGCTGGAGAACGTGTCGGAAGTTGGTCTCATCACAGCGACCCTGGCGCTCTAGAGCCAGTAGGAAATCCCGTCCACTCCTGATGCCACCCCGCTCATACTCGTCAATTACATCAACGAACAGGAACGACAGTACCCTGACATCCCGATGGGTTAGCTGGGCTCCAACTATATCAAACATGCGGTGAAGTGAGTACAGCCCATGGGAGTTGTCCACGGCTTCCTCGGGCCACGGCTCGAAGCACCCATCTCTTCTGGACACACTGGACTTGGTGCAGGAGGCAGGATGGTTCCTGTTGGCCACCTCCCCACTGGCAGCTGCCACACCAGAGCAGCCTGGCCTGCCGCTCAGAGCTCTGTGATCCAGAGGCCCAGCGGTTGCACTGCTCTGACTTGAGTCCACCTGATTGGCTTGAATGTGAGGTCGGGCCTGCTGAGCAGAGGAGTTCTGGCCAAGCTGGGGAGAGATAACAGCATTGGGAAGCTGTGGTTGCTGTGATGTCATCTCAGGGCCCGCTGATGGTGAGGGACGCACAAATCCCTATAACTCCTGCTGTCCGCGTCTCCAACTGATGAGCTATGTATGGAGAGTGGGGGGATCACATATTTTACAATCATCATATATCGATGACAAACAACACTACAACTGCAAATGCGTACGGAGTTCCCATGGTTTATAATAGAGGTGAGCCACCTCTGCTAACATCAGAGTTCATAAAATTAAACATAACAGACCCTCAATATTACACAGCAAATGCCACCTATTTAATGAAGAGGGCAACTGTGTAGACTTGTGTTTGTTAATTAGTCTTATACAAATGTGAGTCACATTGAAGGAAATGATCATAACTGTCTGCTTCCTGTATCTGCAGTGTCAAATATGTAACTTAAACTAAAACTGCAGTGGTATCAATTCCATGAGTGTTACATCTAGCCTCAGGTGGCTGAACAGTTGATGTATCTCACCTGCACTACATTAAGGGGCTGGACATCAACTTTTTGAGTTCAATTTGCTTTCCCCTTGTCCAGGCAAAAAAGTGTCTGTGTAAAAATGACAACAATTTACTTTCTTTGTTTTGTTTGCAAATGCAGAATTCACACAGAAGCAGTTAAAAATCATCCAAAGGGTGTCCACTATTATAAGACGCTCTCTTTATTAAAGATTTTTAATTTTGTTTTATGCTGCATTTATGGCAGCCTACGGTTTCTCAAAATGAAAATAAACTCAAATGAAATGTTCAGTTTGATTTCTTGGAGGGAAATGCATTGTTTAGATGAGTCACATCAATAGAGAATTAGTCATTAGTGGCAGCCAGAGTGAAATTGTTGCGTTCTTGATGACTAACAGAGATGTTGAGCCCTTTGTTCACACTGTCCAAAAGTCCTGTCATTTCTGCAGACTTTCTTTGATGAATAACCCACAAGTCATGGCGTTGTGACCAAAAAACACAGGGATACCAGGGGAATGCTGCAGGCAAAAAAAAAAAAAAAAAAGATAAACAAAGAGGATGACACGTGGGTGTTCAAAGGATATAACATGGTGCATATGTGAAAACATATGAAATCATTGGCTACATTACACAGCTGGCTTAATCACCAACCATTCAATTGTAGGCCTACTTACTGAAGCTGTTTTTATAAATGTAAGAAAATAGAGAATTTGACCATTTCCTCTTGTCCCATTAGACAAGGAGCTGGGCGATGTTCACTTGTCTCCAAGTGTTACCCGTTAACTAGCCGACTAGAGCCGAGTTGAAGTAAACACAGAGGAGTCATTGAAACAACGCTGTTGCCACTTCAGTAACTCACAGAAGAAGGTTTCTACTGTAAACCCAACAAACACACTTCCAACATTGCTGTCAAGCAAGATAGACGGCAAGCTAAAAACTAGCTAGGTGCCTAACGGAAGTTGGCTAGCAAGCTAACGGTAGTTATCTGGAAATAAAAATCAGATGCAAGATGTGGATATGAGGTTATTACGCAACCAGAATGGAAACTGGCCTCTGGTTCATGCTTGCGGTTAAATAGCTAGGCATTGGCTACGGTAGCGTGAAGGGGCATACCAACACACGTATCCCCTTTGATTTGCGTCTGGGTTTGTTGTGACTGCTCATCGCTAACGTTACACCGAGTCCTGCAGTCCGCGTTAACGTCACCCAAACTAGCAAAGCATTGAAAGCCAAGTAAAGCCGACAATCACAAGAAGCTCATTAGCCAACGATAACTACATTACCTGCAGTTGTTGAGGGATACTCTTGACGAATCCAACACTATCACAGTTCGGTTGGCAGCTAATACGAAGTTAGCTTCCCAGTGTCTAATAGCACAGCTTCTATCGGGGCAGAAAACGGGTCCGTGTTGTTGTTTTTGATCGACTACACGATAAACACTCAAAAGATACGTTTCCGGTGTCTAGGTGTGCCGCGCGGCTTATTTCAGGCCAAACATTAGAGTCCCTTTAATGGTGTTGGTCCTCAGACAGACATCATGGGGAAAAATAGGCAGACAGTTTTCGTTCTTCAGCTAAAATGAAAGACCTTCCAGTTCACCGTTGAGTTCACTTCCGGTGTTACACCCGGTTCTGTCTGCCCGCCGAGAACTAGGACCCTCACGGGAGCACGCACGGCTTAAACGCGTGTATGAAATTTATTTTCCATGGAGTTGTTGAGAAACTAAATTTCTGCTTTGTCGGGTTCATAATGAGTGATAAAAGGTGTAAAGTCTATAGTTCATGAACGATAGTCATCAGTGTTCCATCAAGCTCAGTAAAATAATTATTTTATTTTATTAACCAGTTATGATAGACCTTACCTTACCAGGAATTTTACTCTAATATAACAATATAGATAACGAACAAAAACATTTAACTATTGTGTGCATACGATAAATACAAATATAAACCATACACCAAGGAAAATTTTCTTCTGTAAATTGTAAATGTTTTTCTGTGAATTGTAGTGTGTGCAATGGTGCAGACGCCAAATAATGTAACAGGTGGCTTCATACACATGCTCTTACTTTGACACATGTTCATGGCATACACAGGCCTCTCATTGTCTGTCATACAAACTTGCATTAACTTAACAACAGAAAATGAAAATTTTAATTTATGTCAAAGTAACATATTTCATTTTACAGCAGCAATATGTGTGGTATACGATATTATATAACATGTCGTTTTATATTTACATAAAATATAACTATTTAATAAATAATGTAAATAGTAATAACATGACATGTAACCTAATTTTCTGGCTTAAGTTTACATGAAATTGTTTTTATGCCCATTCTCTTTGTTGTTCTTTATTTGTAGGCTATATAATGTTACGTTTAAACTTGTCAAATGCACATATACTGTCTGACAAGCCACAACTAACCCGGGATACCTGAGCTCAGCCCAGGTTTCAGCCTTAAGTGCACCACAAGTGCCAGACTGCCCAGATGTGGCTCATTACCAGGTCCAGTGTTGTTTTGTAACCCCCCCAGGCAGGCAAATTACGGATAAAGTAAAATCACATTCATAGATATACACTACTTTCATTTCAAAGAAATTTTGACTAAATAAAAGTACTTAAGGGGAATGTCACATGTGTTCTTCCTGAGCCAGGACAGTTTAGTCTGTATCTCCTCCATAGTATAAATGCAGTGGAGTAAATATATTCCCTCTTAAATGTAATGAAGTAGAAAGTAGCATGAAAATGGAAATACACTTGCCTCAAATTGCATTTAGAGTTTGTTACTTTTTCATGTTAAATATACTGTATGCTGAAATACAAGCTCATAAGAAATGAGATTTAAATGTTTAAATTTTTTTAGCCGTTTATTGAATTCAGGCAAATAATTACTATACATTTTACAACGTGGTTTCAAGGTCAATACATTCAAAGTTAACACATTTAAAACATTTTACATTAATAATTCAGACAATTAAATACAATACCACATAGTATCCACAAGTTGTTACAGCCAGCCTGTTTCTATAACCTTTTTTCCTATGTCAGAGTTCCCTAACTTCCAAAATTCTTTACATTCAATAATTTCATTTTTTCTTATCTTGTCTCTTAATAGATAGTCTTGTAACAAAGTTATACTTAAATTAACTACGGATTCTGCTGACACTGAAAAGTTCTTAATACCATGAGGTTTCGACATCTCCATGTTGCTTCTTTAACACAATAAATCACAGCCCACCATCTTTCCCATTTTTTACAATCATTATTTTGTATATCACCATTTAAAATATCTGACTCTGTGGGGGCTCTATAGATCATTTGGCCATGGTTTTAATAAGCTCCAAACCCTCCGAGACAATTTACATGACCAGAATAAATGTGATACATTTTCATCAATACCACAACCTATTTTTGGACATTTTGCATTCCTAGAAGACCCTCTCCTTCAGAAGAAATGAGATGGCATAAAGAACACATTATTTGTTTCACCTGCAGAGGACTCTGTCACGATCATTTTCATTACAAATGAGAGGTTCTTCACATATCTCTTGGTATAACATGTGTACTGAATACAAGGTGTGTTAAGAAAGAATCATTCACTTTACAGTGTTGAAATTACATTATACATATTCAACCATAAAAGGAAGTAAAGTGATAATGATTTGTCAAAATAGTTGGATCCTATTTGCTTGGAAGTCCGTTCTGGGTGAGTTTTGTGATGAATGAGACGACACTGAGGTCAAATGAAGGCTGGTAGTCAACAGTGAAAACACTGACAACTTTTAGGTCCAGATCTCATCATCACTCTCACTCAGTGGCGGCGCCAGGGGGGAGCTAGGTGGTGCTGTAGCTCCCCCTATAATAGCCATAGCACCCGCCCAGCACACCCAAGAAATGTCTGTAATTTTGTATTTATATTTTAATGTCATGTATGTTGTATCTATAGCCCTTGTGTTGAATACTTTTACATATATGCTTATAGTCGCGGAACGAGTATAGTTAATGCGGGCGTGTACGCGTGTGTAGCTATATATACCAAGGGTGGTCCAATGCTACCGCCATAATGAAATGCCCCGAAATTCAAAGCACCTTCTCTTAAGTGTTGAGCATCCCCATAGCACCTGCAACAGAAAATCTCTGGAGCCGCCACTGCTCTCACTCACATGTCGGGGGGATATCTTCTTTGTATTAAACTCACCTGAGTCTCCAGTCCCAGGCCAAACTGCCCTCAGGCCAGGCTTTACAGGTGGAGGAGGAGCATCCACCCACCTTCATACGACACCGTCTCTGGGAGGACATGGTGAAATGGCGCCACCTACAGACAAGATGTGGAAGAAGGTTTGCAGGATTGATGCTATAGTTTTAAACAGGCATTTAGGTGGTACCACCTACCACGAAAGGTGGACTGATGTCTACACTGAGCTCATCTACCTTTAAAAGTTGTTTAGAAAAGAAATTCTGATATGTTCATACTTTGAGCCCACTACATTTATCTAACAGCTTCAGCTACTGGTTCCTTTTACAGTAAGATTAAGATTCAAATAAAGATATATTAAGATTAAAATGTAGTTTTGCAGATTAAACTACTGCACAAAATATAACAGTTTGAATAAGCTCCAGCTAAACCATCTGACATTAAAATGCATTAGACATAATAACCCACCATGTGCTGAATTAACCATCATGATATCATATTTTCTACTGCATTTCTATTGCACATTTGCTACGGCAATAGAAGTTCAAAATGAAATGCTAAAATCCATATTTGGGTGAAAATATATTTAAAACAGTACACTTGGTTTTAAACCTGCACCTACCCATGTTAGAGCTACATCCAGTCATCTCCAATCACTGGACCACTTCATCATTCTTTTCTGGTTCAAAGCTGAAGATGTAACACAACCACCAAACTGTTTCCAAATCAACAAGCGCTGCTTACCTTCCAGACCAATAGTGGGCAGTGTGGGAGTGGCGCTTCCGCAGTAAACAAGGAAACCGGAAGTTGTTGAAACGTGAGAAAGCCCAAATGATTATGTTTTCCTCTGAAATTCAAATTGATATAAAACATCTTTTGATTTAACAGAATAAACTTTGTGTCGTTTGAACTTGAAGTCAGGATTTTAATGATTTATTAGAGTCAACTAGATAAAACTGGTGATTTTAGGTTGGCTTTCGATGTGAAAATACTGCAGTGCATGATGGGAAATGTAACAAAAAGTTCTCAAGTAAACTGAAAATCATCTTTTTGTCAGCCTTGTTAAATGATTGTGTTGTGTATTAAATGCGTGGGCCCTGTGATGGACTGGCGTCCTGTCCAGGGTGTACCCTGCCTTCGCCCAAAGATAGCTGGGATCGCCTCCAGCACCCCCGCGCCCCTGAATACAGGGTAAGCGGTAGACAATGGATGGATGGATGGATTAAATGTGTGTCTCTCCTCAGAGTCCTGGTGGTCCTCGGGTATCTGGTATCTGTTCTCCGCACCATGAGTCAGCGTGGTCTGTCCGTGAATCACTCCGCAGTCTCGGCTGTGAACAACTCATGATGCGTAAGGAGGAAGTCTCGTCGGAGGAGACGCGAAAAATTTTAACACCTACGGTAAAACAAATAAACTATCCACAGTGAATGTAATCTTGGACAATGGCTGATACATCAGGGCCCAGTATTTCAAAAGTGATCTGACTGGATTATCCTGGTCGGATTGGATTAAATCTTGATCTGATCTGAAAACTGGGTATTTCAACACAGATCCAGAGAATCCTGATCCTGAAGATCAGGATTCAGCTTTGGTAATCCAATCCTCCCTTGAATCCAGATAGAAGGCTGGATTTGGGTATTTCAAAACTTAAGGCAGAGATCTGGATCAACTTGATACCAAAATGTCAGGATCATTTGGATCCCACTTCAGAGGTGGATTTGACTTGGATTGAAAATGTCTCAGCTCCACTTCTCCTAGATATTGTTACTCAAGATGTTCATTACACTTAATCTGCATTTTTTCAGTGTCACAGTTTATATCATACTGCACATTGAAGCACTTTCCAAGCATGTTCAATGTATATTTTCATGCTTCTAATTAAACAAAGACTAATTTGACTTAAGTCAAAAGCTTAAAAATGCACTTTTATGTTTGGAACTGTGAAATGTGATTTTAAAACATGCAACAATGTATTTCAGTAAGTGTTTGTGTACAAACTGATTATTTTACTTAACCAAATCAGATGCTATTTTGCTTTAAATTACCACAATTATGTTTAGTGAGAGCCTTCTACATAAAGGGAGACAAATTAGAAAGGAAAAAATGTATCTAATCGTGTCACTGATCAAGCTAATAATGCAACTACAATTTCAAACACTTTCCAGTACTTTATTCAAAATCTAACAATTTATCACTGCAATTGAAGCATTTCCAAGGATTTCCAGCACTCATACAGACCCTGTCCTTAATAGCTGAGTGGGCTCTGAAAGTAGAAGAAAGGGAAGGAGTATGAGTAATATCTTTGTCTTCATTGGGAATCCAGAATAGTCACAGAAATTGTGTGCATGATGACAACAGCATGATTTTCCCAGCATTACTGTAGCATTCTGACACTTCTGAATGAACTGCATAATTCATACACAACACACATATACACAGTGTAATAGGTTTCCAAAGCACTGTAGCAGCCCGGTTTCCCGAAGACTTCTTAAAGCCTTCTTAACGCTACGTCATTCGTAACCCCTACTTAGAGTTCCTACTTAACATTTCGCGTGTTTCCCGAAACGTCCTTTGCTACGAATCTCTTTCGTACGTCACACGTTGGTAAGAGTGGTCTGGAGCACTCTTAGAGCCTTCTTAGCTCTACCGTAGTGATGTTTCAGCTCCTGATGCTAGTCGCCGCCACTGTACGGTAATCCAGAAATCCCCGCTGCACATGGAACTGCACATTGCCAGTGTTGTGTTTCACCAGTGGTTTTAAGTGATTCATGAAGAAAATAAAAATAAAATACGCATGCATTTCATCACAAGGCTAAGCTTTACCTCAACCTCAGAAGTAGCCTAGGTATATTACAGTGTCATTTAATTAGCCCATTAGGCCTAGTCAATGTCAAGGCATGCACAATCCTGCAAGCAATTTGGGAAATTGGCACATCGTCAAACAATTAAAAAATGTCATAAATGGACGCCGGTGACGGTTGTGAACAGTGGCAAAACTGTGGCAGCGATACAACGTATCCTCGTGCTGAACCAAAGACGTTGCCGTCCTCGGAGCCGTTGGAATACATCATTTCATAAGGATCAACTTCAATCCCATGGATATATTGACCGACGCGGCTATATTGCATAAGTTTCGACTACAACGGCAACAAATATGCATGTAATTAAGGATGTAATTGGCTCAATCTCCTCCGCTGTTTCTATATTTCTTATATCTTTAGGCCTAGAAGGATTTCTAGCAATGTTTTATTCGCAAACACTGCAATAGCCTTCCTTTTCATAATATAGTGCTGTCATGCACCTGCGCATGAAATGGAAAATCGAACTCTGAGCAATCGATTTCAGCACTTTCTTAATGGACAGCGCCGTGTACGTACGACGTAAGGAGTGTTTCTTAAGAAGACTCCTAAGAGACCGTTCGGGAACCACGACTACAGAGGTAAACAACTTTGGTAAGTCATAACGGAGTCTTCGTAGCGCGCTAAGAGTGGACGTTATCGGGAAACCGGGCCCTGATCTGTACACATGTAGCCTATTTTTTTTTTTTTTTTTTACATGTAGCCTATTTTAAGTCTGCTGTGTTGCCAATGACGTAACGCTAATAAACTCCGAACAGGTTGATGTTAGTTTAAACAGTTATGGTATAATGTACGTCAGATTAATTACCTAGTAAATCAAACCATGGACCGCAAAATTCGTAAACAAAGCCAGCTAGCCTGCTAGCTGCTTAACACGCAAGTCAATGGAGCCGAGTTAGCTACCGTTAGCACGGCCGAGCCCAATTATACCCCTTTTCCACCAACGCGAACCTAGTTCAAGAACCGGGCCGGTGCCCGTGCTGGTTCACAGTTGGTTCAACTTGCGAACCTTCTGAGAACCTGTTTGCGTTTCCACCGGCTAGAGAGCCCAGAGAGCCACGTCATTACGTCACTGTATACGTCTGAGGTTTCCCCGCAGTGCTAATTTCAAGCATAGCAGACATGTCTCTTCAGAAAAAATTGTTTGTGTAAACAATAAAATACACAAAATACAAAGTGTTTGATGTTTAGTCATCTGCAGGTTGGACCTCCGTTCAATATCGCCGATGTCCAACAGCTCTACAAACACAAACCAGAGGACAGCGGTTTAATCACAGACGTGTCCACGACACTGTGAACACAGATGTTAAGTCACGTTGGTAGTTTAGTGAGCCAACAGAAAGTGGCATGCTAACGTTGTTGTTAGCAATATCACGCTAGCTGGCTAGCTAGCTGGCCAGCTTACATTACCCGAGGAAGCATAGCCACTAGTTGCTGCTGTTACACACGTAATCACTAGCTTGGTAAACTAAACAGAAATGTGCCGTTGGTTTGCAACGAGGTGAAACAATTTAAAAATGAAACTTACCGGGAACAGTAACGTTAGTAAAACTCTGCAGCGGCGTATTTTCCCCCGTTGCCTCGAGCGTTAACCCCGCCCCCAGCCCCTAACGTGAGCAAGACCTTCTTCCGGGGCCGGTTCCAGCCCAGCAAGGAGTTGGGGCCGCTCGGGAACCAGTTTTCCTGGCCGAGAGCCGGCTCTTTGTCTGTGGAAACAGGAAGAACTGGTTGGCGATTGGGCACCGGCTCCGAACCGGCCCTCAAAATGCCTCTGTGGAAAAGGGCCATTAGAGATCGCTACAGCCTGGTTTTAAGTACGTGACAATTCATATAGTTAGCTAGCACGATATGTTGGTTGGCGTTCATATGGTCCTGTTGTGGAAAAATGAATCTGCCCAATAAAGATCAACAACCAGGATCAGCTCTTTCTCCGAGGTTTATTTCACTAAGTATTCTAATCTGCAGAAGAAAGTACTGTTCACCCCTGCCTTCTGATACAATGGTTCAGACTCAGCAGGAACGACCCTGAGTCCAACAACAGTCTCCCTTTTAAGGAGGAGGAACCAAAGGACGGATCATGTCCTATCTTACAAAGACAAGATGTACAGGCAAGGTCAAGATTTACAGAACACAGGCGTCATAGTCCTGAAAGTATCTTATGTCAATGTGGCACTCATGTTCATATCATCTACAAACAGACATTCATTTTCGTCATAGCATAACAGTCAGATGAGGAGATGCAGATGGCGTCAGCCTGACAAATATTCTGATTATAAAGTACTAACATCCAAAATTCCCATTACAGTCCCCCCTTTGAACATTTTATGTTCACTAGAAAAGGTAATTTATAATTGTCTATGTCTCTAATTTACGGCAAGGTTTAACAGGGCATGCATTGAACCTGGAGAAAAAGCCTTTTATATTATGAAAGAATAAAACATAGCTGTTCTTAATTGCATTCTTCATTACACATGCATGTGGAAATAGTGAACAAGCAATATTGATCAAACAAGAAAATCATACCATTAAAAGCACAAGCTAAACAATTTCATATCAGGAGTTGCCATCATGGTACCAGGAACAGAACCTCTTTCCCAGGAGTATACAACCTTCTATACTCTACTGATAACATGTCTGCTATGAGCACAATAATCACAAATATACCAATAATAAGGAAAAAGAAATGGATAATTATTAAAAAAAAGAACCCTCCAACCCTCCTTTCTCTCTCTGATACAGACCACCCTTCCCTCAAACATACAGGTCATGTGTAGTGACCTGGTGCTTTGAAACCTTCACCTTACAGGGAAAATGATGCACAAAATATGATTAGCAGGTGGAGTGAGGATATAACATACATGTATCTGAACGAATTTCTACCTCAGGGCCCCATAATCTACCATCGTAGCTCAGCTGCTTTCTAAAATCTACAGCCCCCTGACAAAGTCGTTTGCCATTCTTCACCGGGTTGAGACGAAGGGCTTCTAAACCACCCTCCCCCTTTGTAGCGGACTGGTTGAGCTGTAGAAGGTAAAGGAACTAAGTTCGGACAGGTAGACAGGCGGTTCCTGAGTGAGACAATTCGCACACAATTACATTTCAAGGTTCACACAAAAAGGGTTTTATTATTAAGCATGAAGTTGTAGTGTGATCCCCTTCTAACATCTATGTGTGAGTTAACATATCAGATTGACTCACTATCTGAGTCCAAAAAGGGCGGTACCCACAGATCTTCATCTGGAACAATGGTGATTTTCGGGTACTGTCCTACGGCAGAGCTCACCGCAGAACCCACGAGAGCTCGGCAGCAGGGCAGTACGCAACAAACGACCAGCAACATTACAACCACAACCATCAACACAGGTGATAGGAATCTGATGGCGGTGGCTTTCCACCCCCCCTCTGTGAGCCAGGACCAAATGTCCCAGCCCTCAAAAGCCTCAGAGTCTTTGCTTTTCTCTCTGTGTAACAGTTCGTTCAGGTGGGCAACAACATGGGTCATGTTGTCATCTATTGCAGGCACGAAGGTACAGCATTTTGTCCCTATGACATGGCACACGCCTCCCTGTGAGGCTAGGGTCAAGTCGAGGGCGACTCTATTTTGCAGAGCTACGTTTCTGATGCCCTGGACAACAGGGGACAATGCTGCAAAGCCGGCAGCTGTGAGTTCAGTCAGATTTTCGAGTTCCAGGGATATTTCATCAATCTTATGTGCATTGTTGACAGTCCCCCACCAGGGGAGGATTCCCGAGAGCCCCTTCTCGGGTTGTGAAACACGTGTTGCCGTGCGCCTGGCCCTGTGCGGTCTGTAGTAGTGACTGTAATGAGTGTGAAAATATTCCAGGCTCGGCACAATGGCAACAGAAGGCAAGAGTCTGGCGAGATAGCAAGACCCACACCAGCCTGGTCTCAAGGACTGATAGACGTGCTGTCCACACACCCACACATGCTGTCTCAATGCACCAAACCCATCGCTAGAGGGCATGGTTACCACGGGGTTGTCCTCCCCCTCTCTGCCTTGACTGTGTGTATGTGTGAGGTTCAATCTGCCAAGGTAAGGGTTCACGCCCCTGCACTCAGGTTTGGTGTATGCAGAGTTCCATGCGCTGCCACACGTGGCCTTGACTGTCTGGTTACAAAAGGACGTGCCCAGGTTGTGGTCAAGCGATGCCCGGCACTCTCTCACAAAGCACACAGCTCCTCGTTGCCGTGTGGGATTTGTTGTCATTATTGAATGGTGCACCTCACTCAGAGCAGTTGTAACATTTCTGAATCTCACCGCAGATCCTTCGTAGCTGACGACGCTGATGTTCAAATCCTCCAACCAAGGAGCAAGGTTTGTGATGATTCGTTCTGGTGATTCCACAGGCTTGGTGAAGGCCACCATGACCCCCATGGTCTCAGAGATGTTCAGTGGCCAGGGTGCCACAGGCAGTGCTGTGCCCACGCCATTGGGGAGTTGGGCGCAGACATAACAACTCTCATTCGTCACCAATCTGGCGGCCAGAACGACGGCTCGGTACCAGGCGTTCTGTTCCGGCCGGGTGACCGGGGCGACGTCCACCGTGGGTAGTTCTGGTCGGTCCAGGCCTGCGAGGCCGAAGTAGGGCTCGATCTGCAGCAGGAGAAGCAGGAGGAGATGCGTAGTCAGCAGGTGCAGCTGACGTCGCCCCCCGTTCTGGAGTGGCGGGCTGCTGAAGGTCGATGCCATCTGGCTCTCTCTGATCGGCCTGTGTAGGAGCGTCGGCTGATGGCTCTGGGATCCTTCTGCAGTGGCTGGCGTGGATCCAGGTGTCTCTCTCTGCGATCTTTACTGCAGTTTCTGTGACCAGCAGCACCTGGTAGGGCCCGTTCCACCTTCGTGATCGCCAAGTTTTCCTTCTCAGATCTCGGACCACGACCCAGTCACCTGGCTCCAGGTTATGCAGTTTTTGTGTGGTGGGTGTTGGCAGTGCGTCTTTCACCTGTTTGTGAATATCAGAGAGAACAGAGGTTAGGTGTGCGCAATACCGCAACATTTCATCCTCACAATGCCCTGTCTCAGGGAGTTGTCTTAGCTCAGGCCCAATCCCGGTTCGCAAAGGCTGGCCGAACAGGATCTCAAATGGGCTGAGGTTATTTCTGGACCTGATTCTCCCCCTCATGTACATCAACACAATGGGGAGGGCCTTAGTCCAGGGTAGTTTTGTTTCCTCGCAACATTTGGCAAGTTTGTTCTTTAGGGTCCCATTTTCGCGTTCTACCGCCCCACCGCTAGCTGGGTGATAGCTACAATGTCGCCTCAGGTCGAACCCAAGGTACTGGCTGATGCTTTTAAGCGCGGCATTTACAAAAGGGGTCCCGTTGTCACTCGAAATCCGTGAGGGCACTCCCCATCTGGGAAGAATTTGTGTAAGTAAGGCTTTTGCCACTGCCGACGCGTCTTGTTTGGAAGTGGGAAAAACCTCAACATATTTTGAAAACATATCGACCATCACAAGGCAGAATTTCTTTCCCTCACTTGGTGTTAGTTCTATGAAATCCATTTGTAGGTGATCAAACGGTCTGCTTGCTGGGGGATGGGCGCTCTTGTCTGACCCTGATGCCTCTGCCCACATTGTTTGTTGCACAGATCACGCATCTTTTGCAAAAATTTTGCCATGCGTCAATTTAGCGTAGTAGTGAAACAAATAGCCTGGTAGGCAGGGCTTATCGTTGGGACCATACCAGACATTTTGTTTCACCACCCCGCCTGCCCGTTTCCAAGCATGTTTCTCCCCCTGTGTTGCTCTGGTCTGTAGTTCTTGTAAGTCTGCATCGGGTGTTACAGCTGGGCTGGAAGTGATAGTGAGCTGTGTTATCAAAGGTTGCTTAGCAGCGACCTTGGCTGCAGAATCAGCACAGGCGTTTCCTTGTGAAACGTAGTCTGTTTTGTGTGTGTGTGCTTCGCATTTGCATATGGCGATGTGACGTGGCAACAGCAAAGCATCAAGGAGAGAAGCAACCAGTCCGTGGTGAGCAATGGGTTTGCCCGATGCAGTCAGAAAGTCCCGGTTGGCCCAAATTTGTCCAAAAGAGTGGCAAACCCCCCACGCGTATCTGCTGTCTGTGAAAATAGTGACAGTCTTACCTCTAGCCAGTTTGCATGCCTCAGTCAGAGCCACCAGCTCTGCAGCCTGTGCTGAATAGTTAGATGGGAGAGGCTCAGCCAAAAGTGTCTCATGTAATGTGGTGACTGCAAACCCTGATTGGTTGAGGCCTGTTTCCAGGTTCCTTGATGCTGAGCCGTCCACAAAGAGCTCCATGTCGGGGTTGTCAAGTGGTGTTTCCCGGAGGTCAGGTCTGGGGGAACAGATTTCGTTAATGACAGCCACACAATCATGGGGCTCCCCATCTTTAACTGTGGGGAGCAAAGTCGCAGGGTTTAGTATGGTGCAGCGTTGTACAGTGATGTTAGGCAGCTCCAGTAAAATGGTGTTGTATCTTAGCCACCGCGCAGGGGACAGGTGTGAAGTTTTCTTCTCTAAAAGGATCATAGAGACTGCATGTGGTACTAATAAGGTTAGTGGAGAGTAACCTACAATGTCACGTGAAGCTACGACCGCTTTCTCAGCTGCGGCCACAGCTCTGAGGCAAGCCGGAAGGCCGGCTGCCACGGGATCAAGTTTGGATGAGAAATAGGCGACAGGCCTTTTTTGCCCCCCATAGTCCTGCAGTAACACGGAAGTCATGTAGTGCCCCTTCTCGTCAACAGTTTGTGTAAAAGGTCGGCTGCAATCAGGGAGCCCCAGAGTGGGGGGTGTCTGTAGAGCTAGTTTTAGGTCGACAAATGCTTTTCCCGCATCAGGTGTCCAAGTGACTTTGTCCTGTGCCGCGAGACCCTGCCCATGAGCGATCGCTGCCAACGGTGCCTCGATGCTTGCATAGTCAGGAATCCACTGTCTGCAGTATGATGTCATACCAAGAAAGCTCATAACCTGTTTCTTTGTGACTGGTTTTGGGATTTCTTGGATGGCAGAGATGCGTGATTGGGAGAGTGTTTTCCCCTCTTCTGATATGATGTGCCCCAGAAAGGTGACCTGATTACAGGCGAACTGTAATTTGGATGAGCTGACCTTGTGGCCGTTGTCGGCCAGGTGTTTTAGCAGGGCCAGCGTGTCAGCCACGCAGGCTTCTCGTGTGGGAGAACAAATCATTAAATCATCCACGTATGCCAGCAAGGCGCTGTTTTGTGGCAGACTTAAGGATTCTAAATTGTCGCGCAGAGCGGCGTTGAAAATGGTGGGAGATTCGGATAGGCCCTGGCACAAACGGGTGAATGTGTACGTTTTACCTTCAAATGTGAATGCGAACCAGTACTGGCTGTCGGGATGTATGGGGACGCTGAAGAAGGCATTAGCCAAATCAACAACAGAAAACCACTTACTTTCAGGTGGGACCTGTGAGAGGATTGTGTGAGGATTTGGTACCGTAGGGGCGCGCGCGTGGATTGCTGCATTTACCGCCTGCAGATCCTGGACAAACCTCCATTCATCTGGCGCGCCTGGAGGCCGAATCTTTCTCACCGGGCATATCGGCGTGCGGACGGGTGAATTTTCGCAGGGGACGACGACGCCTGCTTTGAGGAAGGCCTCAAACACCGGTTTGATGCCCTCCACAGCCTCTTTCCTTAGTGGATACTGCCGCTGGCAGGGCCTGTAGGAGGATTTTGGAGTGATTACAATTGGTTCAGCATTCTTTATCAACCCTACATCATGTTTGTGTCGTGCCCATACCTCTGGTGGTACCTGTTTTAGCTCTGGGATGTCACTGACATTATTGACCATCATCCTCGTGTGTGGAGGTGTGAGGTGTGGTGCGTGAGATACCTTTGGGTTTTGAAGTTTAATTTCGACGGTTCTTCGAGCAGCGATCGCCTTTTGAATTTTAACTCGGTGCACCTTTAACCCCTGATGATACTCGGTGTTGGGGTCATCCGTTCGTGTCCACTCAGTTGCATCGATGCATTTTTTCAGCCAAGGTTCCAAGTTTTGTGACTCCCCTCCTTTGATCAAGGAAACAAACGGGAACTGCGGCACTTGGAACGAAATATCAGACAGGCACACAGAGATTACACATCGTGCGTCATCCCAATACAGATAGAGCAGTTTTAGGTTATCACACAGGCTGTTCTGTCCAAACCATGTTTGTTCAAATGGTTCATCTTTCCCTGTGGAAGCTTGTGCAGCACAAAACAAGTCTGTGTGGTGCATGACGTCGGCGTGTGTGAGTGCAGCTGTGTGTGTGAGTATGTTTGTTATTGCAGCGAGGTCAGAGGAGGAGAAGTGCCACTGATACTGATAAGTTATTTCTGTGCCGAGGGAAGTGAAAAAAGCCCGATTGTGTGAAACATTTCTAAGTATGGTGAGGCCTTCTGGCCCTGAGCTTATGTTTATGCCCAAAACACACATAAGGTCTCTCGCCACAAGATTTATCGGACATAAATTTGACAAAACAAAAGAATGTTTAAAACTGCCCTTCTGCTTGTCTACACATGTCAGTGGGACAGTGTATGGCTCTGTCACCAAGGTACCCGAGGCCCCGACAGATTTTGCACATCTGCCGCTCAATTTGGGTGTTGTTTTTAACTCTGTGTGTCGTATAACAGACTCTGTTGCTCCTGAATCTACCAAAAAAGTGAGGGGTGTGCCTTCAACAGTGAGTGTTATTGTGGGTAAATTCCGATAGGCAGCTGAGTTTAGTGAGGCATACATTCCGTCAATTTTTCTGTTTTCTGATGTGTGTGAGTTTTCTAAATGATCAATGGCCTTGAGTATGGAACTGCAATTGTCTTGTGTAGGCTGTGTGGGTGTGCTGGTGTGCTCACGTGTCCCATGGCTGGGATGGGGGTCTGTCTCTGATCCAGATGCGCCCGTCACTCTCCCCGGCCCTCCTTCTTTGCTTGAGGTTGCCTTTTAGAATTTCCAATTGCCTGAGACTAAAACTGCCTCTATCGGGAAAACCGCACTCCATCCATCCATTTTCTACCGCTTATGAAAACCGCACTCAGTGACCCAAATTTCAAATTGATCGACGCAAGATTCACCGTAGTTTGTGATCATATACGGGAGGTTTGGGCTAAGAGCCAGGCCATTATCCCGTTTGCTTTGTGCTGACCCCATTTTCGCGTTTAATTTAGGCTTTCGTTAAAATCGAACCGGTATGCCAATTGTTTGATTGATTTTGTTTTTGTTCTTGAAAACGGTCCGTAGGCTGAGTTAAAAAACAAAACGGCAACAAAACTTTTGAGGAAAGGGTTTTTCCCTTTCTATTCTCTCTCTCCTCTCTGTCTCCCCTGCAGCGGAGGAAGGGAGGGCAGAGGGGGAGCGCTGTTGATGAGACCTTGGGATACCACAAGGTCCCTATTCACAGTTAATATTACTTATAATATATTTCTCCAATCTCCACAGTTAACATTACTTATAATATATTTCTCCAATCTCCACCACACACACAGACATACAGGCAAAGGATAATTAGAGATGGAAAACGATGAAAAGGGCACAAACGAGAACAACACACAGAAAATGACAACTAGGTCCTGGTCCTCGCAAGGCACCTACACACAATGCAAGCTATAGGGTCCCTTCTAAAGAAAAAAGCGCTTATCACCCATTTGTTGAACCGACTTAACCTGTCTGGGTGAATAACACTGGCAGTGGCCAAATCTGCCAGCTCGCTCAGCTGTCCTACTGGCTCGAAGATAGGGATGTGCTTTTACCACTGTCTTCCTTTCGATCCAAATACCAGGTGATACCAAGGCTGGTATCACCGATACTAATACCGACACTGATACTGTTGGATGTCCATGTGTATATGAAAATTACGACTTTTACAATGCATTAATATTTCCTGCAAAAGTGGACTTGGAATCGATATTTTGATGTGAAGACTGATTCTAAACAAAACACACTCCAAACTGGAAGTATCGATACTGGAGGACCGATATGCACATCCCCACTCGAAGACAACCAAAGAAAACGTTGCTGTAAATCCCTCCAAACGGAACTAGTCCGTGAGACAAACGTTTTTACCAAACCTTATACTTAACAGACTCGAACTGAAAAGAGCAGTTGATCAAGCTGCTGGCCGACCCTTGCACAGACTCGCACTGTACGTCGATAACAAGTGGACTCAAACCACTTGCAGAGGAGGGACTGGAACCCTCGTCTTTGGTACCACAACCAGACGTCAATAACAAGTGTGCTCGAACCACCTGCAGAGGAGGGGAGCTGACAGACTCGAACTGTACCTCAACCCTCGTCTTTGGCCCACAATTTGAAAAGAAACTCACCGGAGAATATTGAAGAGATCCCTCCACCAGGTTCGCGGGCACCAACAGTGAGAGAGCACGCCCGATAGTTGGACGTTAGGCCCCCATTTTCCCAGCTGGATTTTATGCCGAGGTTGGAGTAGGAGCGTCGCTCCACTGTGCACAGATTTCACCGTCAGTCCTCGTCCGCACGCGCCTCTCACTCTTGGTGCCCACCCAGGGACGCCAATTGTTGTGGAAAAATGAATCTGCCCAATAAAGATCAACAACCAGGATCAGCTCTTTCTCCGAGGTTTATTTCACTAAGTATTCTAATCTGCAGAAGAAAGTACTGTTCACCCCTGCCTTCTGATACAATGGTTCAGACTCAGCAGGAACGACCCTGAGTCCAACAACAGTCTCCCTTTTAAGGAGGAGGAACCAAAGGACGGATCATGTCCTATCTTACAAAGACAAGATGTACAGGCAAGGTCAAGATTTACAGAACACAGGCGTCATAGTCCTGAAAGTATCTTATGTCAATGTGGCACTCATGTTCATATCATCTACAAACAGACATTCATTTTCGTCATAGCATAACAGTCAGATGAGGAGATGCGGATGGCGTCAGCCTGACAAATATTCTGATTATAAAGTACTAACATCCAAAATTCCCATTACAGTCCTTAGACCGCTAAACATTAGACGACGGTAAACTTACATTTTTGACGTGAAAGTCGTGCTCCCAGCTGCTCCTTCCGTCAAGTAGCCATGTTTCAGATCCAGAGGTGGAGATTTGAGATTTGGTAATCCGTATCCAGCCAGGTCGGGATCACGGTGATCCACCCGGCCAGTGTTTTGAAATACTCAGATAAAGTCAGCAGGATCACCTTGATCCATGACTGAGAAAAGGAGGATTTCATTATCCGGATTATTCTGATCCGGATTACAAGTTTTGAAATACTGGGCCCTGACGGGAATTTTCTTGAGTTAGGATTAGACTCTCTTATTTGTGAAGATGGTAAAATGAAGTTTGGAAAGTTATGCTGGTGTTCTAACTGAAGGGAGGCCCAGATCTACACCCAATCCATATTACGAAAGGAATAGAAAAGGAAATTGGTAAGATTAATCATGCACGATTAATGGGGAATGAAAGGATTCTGATATTTGCAACATCTAAGGAACAGCAAAGTAGCATCCTTAAGAAAAGTACACTTAACAATCTCAAGGTAACATCGCACATCCCGGGTGCTTCAGCTAGGTCCAGGGGAGTAATATCTGGGATCCCAACCTTAGTATCAATGGAAGAAATCATGGAATGCCTAAAATAGCATGATGTAGCAGAAGCTAAGAGACTGACAAAAGGTAAAGATAAATCAGAAAGCTTATCCATTCTGTTAAGCTTTAGAAGAGAAATCCCTCCCAGGGTTCAAATGGGATGATGATGATGCACCCACTTTATTCACACACAACAAAAATCATAGTTGGCTTGATAGTCACAAGGTGTGTGAACTGGTCTCCTGGGGAAGCTAACTGAAGCTTGTGGTAGGAGCCATTTACATACATTAGACATACATTAGACACACATTGTAAACACATTTACATGCACATGACACTTACAGTACATACATTTAACATACTACATACAACACAACATACACTTAACATACAGTTTCTGATCCCAGGATGTACATTATATATATGAGTTTAGCAATTGTTCCTTTAGATAACGTTTAAACAAGGAGATAGATCGGGATGTTTTGAGGCTGTCACTCAGCTCATTCCATATCTGTGGTCCCCGACACACCACACTCATACTGGTTCACGTTTTTGCCTACAATGAGGTGTTTATGTCTGGTATTGTGGGTGTGTTGGGGGACGAAGACTGGCATGAGTTGTTTTAGTATGAGGTTCAAACCTGAGATCACCTGATATATTGCGCAAGCGTTATGGAAGTAATTGAATTCATTGAGTCGAAGGATGCCATACTGGGCAAACAGATGACGAGTAGGTGAATTTGCTTTTGTCCAGGAGATGGCACGGATTATCTTTTTTTGTAAGATTTCAAGTTTCTTAAGATGGCTGGGATAGGTGTTGCACCAGATAATGTTACAATAGTTTAGATGTGGTTCGAATAGGGTTTTGTACAGGGTAAGGAGGGCAGAGCGCGGAAGCAGGTGTCTCAGTTTGAAGAACAGGCCTACGTATTTGGATAATTTTTGGACAAGGTGATCTATGTGGTTCTTGAAATTTAAACGGTCATCTATGAGGACCCCAAGGAACTTGGTTGAGTGGACTTTTTTTTATCTCTTCACCGTCTATTTTGATTTGAATGGCAGAATTTTCCATTTTTCTTAGTTTTTTGTTTGAATTAAATAACATATAATTAGTTTTCCCAATATTAAGGGAAAGTTTGTTTACTTTAAACCAATTATCCACACTCAAGAGCTCATTGTTAAGGAGGTCCTGGAGTTCATTTATATTGTTGTGTGATGTAAATAGGTTAGTATCGTCGGCAAAAATAATTTTCTGGAGAACTTTAGAGGAATTAACCAAATCATTTATCTAGACAATGAAGAGAACAGGTCCAAGAATAGAGCCCTGAGGGACCCCATATTTGATGTATTTGTGTAATGATTTACTGTTGTTTATGTTCACATATTGTTGTCTCTGAGAGAGGTAACTTGTAAACCATTTAAGAGCTAGACCTCTGATCCCATAATGGTTCAATTTATCCAACAATATACTTAGATTAATGGTGTCGAAGGCCTTAGATAGGTCCAAGAATACACCGATACCATAGTCACCGTGTTCTAATGCGTCATTTGCTTTTTCAAGGAGATCAAGGACAGCCATACAAGTAGAATTGTTCTTCCTGAAACCGTATTGAGATGACATAAGTATATTTAGTTTATCGAGATCAATCTGTTGTAGAAAACTCTCTCCATTATTTTGGAGAGTGTGGGTAAGATAGATATAGGGCGATAATTAATCATATCATTTTTATCTCCAGATTTATATATGGGGATGATTTTTGCAATTTTTGTCTTTTCAGGAACAATGCCTGTGGACAGGGAGAGATTGATACAATAGACGAGTGGCTCTACAGTTGTGTTAGCAATGGATTTTAGGATTCTGCTGTTTATTTCATCCTCGCCTGCTGAGTTGGAGTTTTTCATGGCATTTATAATGTTGAGGACATCATTTTTATCTGTCGGATTCAGGAAGAAAGAACTTGGATAGTTTCCTGTCAGGTATTGCTGATATGAAATTCCTTGTGGTTGGGTGATATTCCTTGAAAGATTTCCCCCTATAGACACAAAGTAATTATTAAATTAATTTGAAAGCACAGTGTTATTGTCATTAATGGAGTCAGGAAGCACAGTATGTTTCTGGCCTCTATTTAGGACATTGTTTAGTACCTGCCAAGATTTTTTTGTGTCACCATGGGCAGCTTGTAGGATTTTACAATAATAATTAGCTTTACTTTTCCTCAATATTTGTGTGAGTTTATTTCTGTAGGTGGCATACTTATTTTTATTTTCCATGGTTGTTTTTTTTAAAGTATATTTTGTATAGTATTTTTGTGCTTAATAGAATTGAGGATCCCATTAGTTACCCAGGGTTTATTGTCCATCTTCCTGTGTGTGGCAGTCTTGACAGGGATGGTATTGTACATGGAATCCCTTATTGCATGGACCAGGCTGTCATACGCAGTATTTGGGTCGCTGCAGAGGTAAACAATGTCCCAATTTTTGGCCTGAAGGCTATTATTTAGTTGCTGTAGTGTTTTCTCGTTTACTACTCTAGTTTTCACAGGATGACGTGAAGGAGGACACTTGAGTGCAAGGCTGGAGAACAGTACAATTGGGAGGTGATCGGAGATATCAGAAAAGAGCACACCTGAGTCAAGTTTGGTGTTTTGAATGTTTGTGATGATGTTGTCAATGATTGTCCTGGAGGAGTGAGTTACTCGTGTAGGTAAGTTGATGGTCGGGAAGAAAGCAGATGAATGTAAGGTATTAATGAAATCATTATTAATTGAGTCTTCCCTGGAAATATCAATATTATAATCTCCTAGGAGGATACAGTCAATGTTTGTTCTATTAATGAGCATCAAAAGCCAATCCAGATTTGAATTAAAGATAGATAGGTTAGTATCAGGGGGGCGGTAAATCACTCCTACTATAAGATTTCTGCTTTTATTTATATTAACCTCAACGAAAAGGGAGTCAGTGCAGTTATCATTAAAGGAGAAATCCGGTCATTTTTGACCCCATTTCTGTTGTCCTCAGGGTCATCCCGACTTATTAGAAGCAAAAAACCCGACAAAAATTGACGTTGCCTAGCCCGAGATCTGTACCTGCCTGGCAGCCTTCCAGACTCGCTCCAATGCTAACCCATTGGGGCACGTTATATCTGCTTTCCTGGGCCTCAGAAAACAATTCCAAGACCTATGCAACACAGGTTGGGTCCGTACGAGACACCACGGCGCTCGTTTAGCTCAAATAGTGTTGCAAAACGAAATAAATATGTGTGTTTTAGCATGAAGTTACTCACCTCAAATCACCCAGTAGACATTAGCAGTAGATAGCCGAGCGCCTGTCGTCCCTCCCAGTCACCGCAGAAACGAAAACGTTTTCCTCGTAGTTTTGATTTTGTATCCATAAAGAAACGATCGAGCAGTGCAGTCGTCCTGGCCGTAATAAATCCAGGAAGCTGTTATGTCCATATGTATGACTATGTTACAACATAGCAACGACTGCTTACAGCTAAACAGTAGCCTGGAGCCAAAACAATGCAAGTCTCGCGCAAGTTCCCGTTTGCCGTCCTCACTCTCGAGCTGTTTTCAAGCCAGTACAGTGAAAAATCTTGGACAGTCGCGCGAGGGTCACTTTGATCTCACTCTGTTGATGAGAGACTGCAGTCTGCACACGCGACACGCGACACGCGACTCCCACTCGTGCTGTCAACACAACTAGCCTACTGAGACTGCGCGAGATTTGTTGTCTTTGTAGCAGGTTCAGCTGTCACAAAGGCTAAGCAATCTTACTATGTAGGCTAGCGCTAGTTACACTGTCATATGGATATGACGGCACTGCTCGATGGAAAGAAGTTTGTCACTGTATTGGCTTGAAAACAGCTCCAGAGTGAGGACGTCGGGAGACGGGAACTTCCGCGAGACTTTTGGCGCTCGGCTACTGTTTAGCTGTAAGCAGTCGTTGCTATGTTGTAACATAGTCATACATATGGACAGCTTCATGGATTTATTACGGACAGGACGACTGCACTGCTCGGTCGTTTCTTTATGGATACAAAATCTACGAGGAAAACGTTTTCGTTTCTGCAGTGACTGGGACGGACGAGCGCCCGGCACGTTACTAGCTGAAGCTATCGTTGCTATGTTGTAACATAGTCATACATATGGACATAACAGCTTCCTGGATTTATTACGGCCAGGACGACTGCACTGCTCGATCGTTTCTTTATGGATACAAAATCAAAACTACGAGGAAAACGTTTTCGTTTCTGCGGTGACTGGGAGGGACGACAGGCGCTCGGCTATCTACTGCTAATGTCTACTGGGTGATTTGAGGTGAGTAACTTCATGCTAAAACACACATATTTATTTCGTTTTGCAACACTATTTGAGCTAAACGAGCGCCGTGGTGTCTCGTACGGACCCAACCTGTGTTGCATAGGTCTTGGAATTGTTTTCTGAGGCCCAGGAAAGCAGATATAACGTGCCCCAATGGGTTAGCATTGGAGCGAGTCTGGAAGGCTGCCAGGCAGGTACAGATCTCGGGCTAGGCAACGTCAATTTTTGTTGGGTTTTTTGCTTCTAATAAGTCGGGATGACCCTGAGGACAACGGAAATGGGGTCAAAAATGACCGGATTTCTCCTTTAACATGCAGAGTAGCTCAGCATTAAGCAAAATTAATCAAGCCCAAGCAACATCCAAAAAAAAAACCAAAAAATATCAAACAAAATAGTCAAGTCCAAATGAACATGCAGAGCAAAACAAAGCCGAGCAAAGCCAAGCAAGCCAAGCAAAGCAAAAGCGAAAGAAAAACAAAAACCTCAAACAAAAGAAATTCCCTTTAAGAAATCAGTCCATACATACTTTAAGATCTGGAGATGCGCAGTTGGGATGCAGAGTTGATGCAGTGAAACACCAAACAGCGCACAAACAGCAAAACAGCTGAAGCAAAACAGCAGCCAGCCAACAGCAGCCAGCCAACAGCAGCGCGAGAGGGGAGTGTCAGTGTGGGCAGAGACGACCACGTACCTTTTAACCCTGTCATAAACAAAAGCACATTAGCAGCTAAACAATAACTATGGCAACTTTAACAGCGTCACATCTACATACCGTCAGGTGTTGAATGAACATCACAAAGGCGAGGAAGAGAGGCGCCACAGCGGCACGATTACTAACGTGGCTGAACAGCTGATCATTATCACAGCTGATTACCCCTTTCTCCGGCGCAGCACACGGGAGCCGTCAACGGCAGGAACACTCAATAACGCCCCAACTCACTCCAACAAGGGAGAGGAAAGATCCAGGCTCAGAACTGTATGAGGGACCAAAGCCAATTTTAAGGAGGATTGCTGAAATTCAGGAAAAGCGCCAACGAGCCGCGCAGCGACTGCGACATACCCAAGCGAAGCGACCAAGCTGCGAGGTGATTAGGTGAGGCGACCAGGTGTGCAGGAAAGGCGGGGCACCCGGTTGCTCCCAGGCAAGAGGGATCTCGGCGCACAACCACCCACTTTTAAAGACAGCGCCCCCAGCGTAAGACAGCTGAGGCACCAATTAAGGCAGAGCATGGCCCAAATCCCATACTGCCACATTCTAACCCCATTGATTGCATCGTCGCCCCAACGATGTAACAATCAATCCAAAGATCACAGCACTAGCTCCATGGCCTAAAAAGTGCAACCACAGCATTCAACACTAAACCAGGGGGGTTTGCAGCCCCAACAGCCGAGTCCCCTACAGACATGGAAGATGATGGATATTCGGGTGCTGACCAGCAGTCGACCTTGTTGACCGTCGTACTCCTCTGATGGGGGCCGGTCAAGAGGAAGTGAACCAAGGGCAGATGCACCACTCTGAGGAGCTTTCAACAATGTGCGATGAACCTGCCGAACTTTGGTCTGATCATCCATAGGTGCAATGGTTTACACCGATCCTCCTTCTTGGGGTACCCTTATGACTCTGTACACCACAGGGCCCCACAGATCCCGGATCTTATGGCGTCCATTCGTGGACCTCACCACCAACTGGGCCCTCGACTCTAACCAACAGAAAATTAACCAGCAACCTAGGTTCCTGCCCGAACATTAGGTAGAATGGAGACCCGCCAGTTGACTGATGGGGAGTTGTGTTGTACGAGTAGAGCACCTGTGGCAGGCAAGAGTGCCAGTCTCGTTTCCGAGATACAGGAAAGGCACACAACAAGTTGTGGAGAGTATGATTCAAGCGCTCACACTGTCCGTTACCGGCGGGGTGATATGGAGTAGTGCAAGATTTTTCGATGCCATAAAGGACACAAAGCTGCCGAATGAGAGCGCTTTCAAAGTTGCGGCCCTGATCAGAGTGTATGCGTGCCGGGACACAGAACTTGAAGAACCGCTCAGAAACCAACACCTGGGCCACAGTGGGAGCCCGTTGATCCTGGGTGGGAACAACCAAGGTGTATTTACTGAAAACGTCAGTCATGACAAGGACATTCTCTAAGCCGTTCCGGCTGGGTTCCAGCAAAGTGAAATTGATAGCCACTATTTCGTTGGGCCGGGAAGCAAACAAATGCCACATGAAAGCGTGAGTAGTTATGCGTGTGTCCTTTGCAACTTGACACCTCTCGCACTCTCTGCACCACTGAGACACTGTTATAAGAATTTTGTATAACCTCATGTCTTAAAGTTTTCTTTGTTCAGGTTACAGCTTTATGTGTTGAACTGTTTATTACTTTAGTATCCCCATTGCTGACCTAAATGTTAGAGGCCTGGTAGTCATGATGTCTTGTTCTACATGAAGGTTAACTGTCAGTGACGCGTTATCTCCTGTGCCTTTAAAAGACTCAAGTCACAACAGTGATTTGAGCACTTTCTCTGTAGCATCCTCATATGTTGTTGCACTGTAACTGCTCCTCTTGCGCAAGATTAAAGTCAGACTTCGACTTTACTTTTGTCTCCGATCTCCTCCTTGGGTGAATTTATTCCTTTACGAGAAAATTCTTTTAACAGACACCTATGAGGACATATCGGGCCAGTAGCACCTTTGTCGCAGTAGATCCAATGTCCTCTCCATGCCCTGATGCCCATGCCCTTGATGGACCTGAGAAATCACCTCATGTTTTAATGCAGGTAACAGCAGCTGAAACACTTCTTCCGTGCCATCAGGATGGAAGATCCGCTGAAAGAGAACGCCATCTCGCTCTACCAGCCGGGCCCATTGGCGTAGAATGGCCATTGCAGGAGGAGACAGGTGCTTCCGCTCCTGAGGGTTGGGACGCTGCTTCTGCCCCCCAAAGGCAGTGCCTGAAGATCAGAAGGTGCATGATGGGGCAAAGCAGCAATGTCCGCTTGACTGGCAGGAATGTTTTCACGCTGCAAGACCTGCCGCAAGGGCTTGGGAATCGAAGTGCCAGGAACCATCACTTCTAGGCTCTGTGACCCAGGTGGATGCTTTCGAGATTATGCATCGGCATTCTTGTTGCTCCTCCCGGAGCTATATCTCACCTCAAAATCGAAAGCTGCCAGTTGTGCTGTCCACCGCTGCTCGGTGGCACCAAGCTTGGCCGAGGACAAATGACTGAGCGGATTATTATCGGTAAAGACGATGCATTTGTGACCCAGCAAGTACTCCCTGAATGTTTCCGACATAGCCCACTCGAGGGCCACAAACTCCAATTTCATGAAGCTATAGTTTGACATATTGCGCTCCGTAGGCCTCAACCTTCTGCTGGCATAAGCTATGGGCCTGACCTACCCGTTTTGTTCATGAGAAAGCACGGCTCCAAGGCCACCATGGCTTGCATCCACCTCCAAAATGAAAGGTAAGGAGAAATCAGCGTAAGTGAGCACTGGTGCAGAGGTAAGTTTAGACTTCAGGGCTTCAAAGTTTCGATAACACTCTTCTGACCAATTTTCCGTCCACTGCTCGTTCTGACCCCTTAGATTTTCTGCCAGCTAGTTCAGCCACCAGCTTATGTAGAGAGGCTGCGAACTTGGCAAAACCTTCCACAAAGCGGCGGTAATAGCTGGCGAAACCGAGAAATGAGCGTAGGTCAGAGATGATGGTGGGTGTCGGCCAGTCAGCGACCACCTCTACTTTACTTGGATCCATGGAGACCCCCTTGTCGGAGACGACATGGCCCAAGTACCGCACCGCCCGCTGGAAAAACGCACATTTCTCGAGCTTGGCCTTCAAACCCTGCCCCTGCAACCTCCCCAGCACCACCTCCAACCTCTCCAGATGTTGTTTCACTGTGGAGGAGAAGACTACGATGTCATCCAGGTAAAGGAGCAGCGACTGACATTGTTGGTCACCGAACAGCCGCTGCATCAGCCTCTGGAAGGTGCTGGGGGCATTGCAGAGGCCGAATGGCATGCGGTTCCACTCGAAGAGGCCGAATAAAGTGCAAAAGGCCGTCTTTGGCCGGTCAGCCTCCGTGACAGGGACCTGGTTGTACCCGCTGGCCAAGTCAAGGGTATAGAACCAGCGGGCACCAGTCAAGGCATCCAAAGATTCCTCGATGCGAGGAAGGGGGACTACCGTCCTTCTTCTTCACCAATACAATCGGGGAACCATAAGGTCTGCAACTCTCCCTGATGACCTGAGCCTCAAGCAGCTGATTAATGTGCTCCTTAACGACCTCGTACTCTGATGGAGGGATGCGCCAATAACGTTGCCTAAAGGGGCGTTCACACTGAACGCGATAGATGCGAATTGAGCGGCGACTCTACATTGAAAATCAATGTAAATGGCGCGATGACACGCGATTCAGGCGGAGGAGGCGCGAATGGAGCGTCTGGCACGATGAGACGCGGCGCGAATGGCGCGAATGGCACGTCTGATGCCGTGCGAATGGCGCGTCTGACGCGAATGGAGCGTCTGACGCGAATGAAGCGAATGGAGCGTCTGACGCGATGGCGCGAATGGCGCGAATGGCGCGTCTGATGCCGTGCGAATGGCGCGTCTGACGCGAATGGAGCGTCTGACGCGAATGAAGCGAATGGAGCGTCTGACGCGATGGCGCGAATGGCGCGTCTCTCGCGGTGCGAATGGCGCGTCTGAAGCGATGCAAATAAAGTTGAAAATATCGAACTTTTCAGGCGGCATCGCGCCGCGACATCCAATCAGCGACGAGTTCAAGCCGACGACGTCACTTCCCTCACGTACCCGTTGTTTACAGACCAACATGGAGGAGAAAATAATTGTTGCTGTGTGTGGGCACCCGGTGATCTACGACACCACAGCGGTGTTCTACCATGACAAAATAAAAAAAGAGGAGACGTGGGTGAAGGTCGGTGAGGAGGTGGGACTCCCCGGTAAGTTGTGAAGCTATCTGTGGCTTGTTTTACGTTGCTGACCGTGTTTCTATATGAAATGTTAGCATCAGTTAGCACTTGCATAGCATTATCCCCTTGCAAACTCCACACAGAAGGAACCCGGGGCCGACCCGGGGATCGAACCCGGGACCCTCTTGCTGTGAGGCGAGAGTGCTACCCACTACACCACCGTGCAGCCCTAAGTCAATGTATATTATATGTAAAAGATTAGGTATATCTGTGTAATCTCATTCTGAAATAAGAACCATTTTCAAATCGTAATAAGGAAAACTGATAACATTAACAAGTAAAGAGTTAATAAATACTGTATTTGACTGAAAAAATGAAGTGAAAATTAAAAAGGTTTGTTTATGCAGGTTTATAGGTTGATATGCATTTATCACACAACGTAGGCTCCTGTACAGTTGGTAAAATTAGTAGCATACTTTATATTATGTAGCCTATAATATTTTTACATGTTCATTTTGCAGTAGTCTACTGTAATTACTAATTAAACCACAACTCACCTCAGACAGATGGACAGGCGCTCCGCAGCTGAGATGGAGTGCCTGTAGTTGGTGTCCAGGCGGGAGATCCTGGCACCGACCCGAGATAACAGGTCCTCGAACTGGGCTCCAGTCAGCCTGAGGTACCGCTGGAACCGGTCGTCATCCAGACGGAGCTCCTGGAGGAGACGATGAAATTCCCCCGGCTCCGTACGCCTCTGGAGGACTTCATGAACCCAGACACGACGGCGGGTGGTTTTCCGGCGTTTCTGGGACTTGTACAGCAGGTACAGTGCAGCAACGGTGGAGATATCAGCCATGATCGAGGTGGAAAGAGAGCGGGAGAAAGGGGCGCCCACGGTTAAAAAATGAGCGTCATGCGCGAATGACGCGAATGGCGCGTCGCGAATGGCGCGTCTGACGCGAATGGCGCGAATGATGCGAAAAGTCCAAAATGATCAAGCGGCGCGATACAAGCGTCTCACGCGATTGTATTCGCGTCTATCGCGTCCGGTGTGAACGCCGCATAACAGGCACATCATCCAAGAGGGGAATATCATGGCTGATCAGGTTGGTGCACCCCAAGTCTCCCTCATGGGAAGAAAAGACTGAAGCGTACTGCTGGAGAAGGGATCGCATCTTAACTTGATCTCCGACTGACAAGGTGGACAAATGGCCCCGATTGGATCGGGCAAGACTTCAGATGCAGTCTGAGAAGCCGTTGTAACGACACTAGTTGGCATCTCGGTAACGTTATGTGTTGCTGCAACATGTTGCTGCAACACATATATTGATTACCCCTTTCTCCGGTGCAGCACATGGGAGCTGTTAACGGGAGGAACACTCAATAACGCCCCAACTCACTCCAACAAGGGAGAGGAAAGATCCAGGCACAGATGGGTGATTCTCACGAAACTGTCCTAACTTTTGCAAAAACTATTTTAGGTCAATTTTGCTAGTTTTTTTCTCTCATTAGTAGCAAGCAGGGTCTCAATTAACTGGCTCAATTTAAATGAGGGATCAACACATGTTTTTTCATACATTTTCGGAATGTTTTATTGAGTCATTGACCAAATAAGTTAATTACCGTCACACATTTTCAATTGATGATAACTGAATATGTATGAAAGGTAGACCTTTTATTTTTTTTCATGCATGTTCTATTAATAGTTCAGAATAGCCACATAGTGTAAACATTCAGAATTGATTTAATTCATTTTATTGATACAGTAATTTTAGTTATTATGTTCATTACCGTAACAAAATTACATGTTTTACACTAAATCTTTCCTGTAGTGTAAATTTCACAAAACTTTCTGCTTCAAATGGGGACAAACCATTTATTTCTACGTGCCTCCGTTCCTGAGAAATCTCAAGCTAAACATGGCCAGTTTTCATCAAAATCCCTGTTTTTTTTTTCCTACAAAAGGACATATAGTGTTTTTTATGATATGTGCTCTGTTTGTGCCTGTCGCTCTTCTGACACTTACATTTCTGGGTCAAAGTGCTTGTATAAGATAAATATTGTTGTTCTATTCACAAAACCACCATGGGGGGCAATACAAAACAACAATAACACATTTCTACTGCTGGGCGAGAGAAGCACTGTGCCATGCCCCAGCCTCTCGTCGCGGAGTGTGATGCTCTCTCGGCCGAAGCAGGTCGGGAACACTAGCCCCACCGGTGGTCACGGGCCTGCTGCGGCACGGGTTGGTGGTGCCGGGGTTCTCGGCCTGCTTCGGCCGAGGGACCATCGCACTCTGCTGCAGGAGGCTGTGGCACAACACGGTGTGAAGAGAAATTACCATGTCATTACAATGTAATAATCTTAAAACCTTGACGTCACTCAACAGCAACACATTCCTACCTGTGTTACAGTACCAGGATACAGGCATCCGTCATACTTAACGAGCACCCATCGCCCAACTCCAATAGAGTGCTCATTTTCCTTCTCTTCTCTGAGAATGACTTCTTTTGGAGCATAGCAATCACATGCAGGCTTACAGACGCATGAGACATCCCTCACTCTGATCTTCCCTGGTTCTGTTGCAATAAGCTGAAAAAAACAGAAAAATATACACATTTATTCAGTGAACATAATCGGAATCGTCTTAATTTGATTGTTTACTAAGTGACACCTTACTTGATGTACTTTCAGAGTGCCCAGCACTGTCTTCAGTGATGGGGGCACTAACTCTCCACATGTTTCAATGTCCTCTTCAGTCACCTTGAAGAGTTTCACTGAACTCTGCTTGGACAGGTTGTGCAGCAAGGCCTCAGCATCAGGTATCTCCGTTCCATAGGCTACCAGCCTGTCAGCAAGATTTTTCAGTGCTCCTCCAACGCCGTCTGGAGCACCTTTCCCGTGTGATGCCTCTGTAAAGTTCCAGGTCACGGACTTGAAACCCTTTATGAAAGGCACTGTGGACGCCAAGTAGAAGGAGACCTGGGGGTGGGGGGAGAGAAAGATAGAGAGGTTGAACGTTGGGAGTGACTGTGTCAGAAAGTGAGTGAGTGAGTGAGTGAGTGACTGAGTGAGTGAGTGAGTGAGTCAGAAAGTGAGTGAGTGAGTGAGTGAGTGAGTCAGAAAGTGAGTGAGTGAGTGAGTCAGAAAGTGAGTGAGTGACTGAGTCAGAAAGTGAGTGACAGTGATTGAGTTAGTGAGTGTCAGTGAGTGAATATAGGGTATTTTTGACTGTCTCATGTTTTACTGATGGATTTTTAAAATTCTGACCAATCAATATCAGTCCAAAAGTTTTTGCTCATAACAAACCCTGTTGCGGTATTGGGAAGTCGGCCCATCAGACACCAGGTGGACATGTTTTACTGTGGGGTGACTGGATTTTATATGCTGCCACACTGGATCCAGGTGTGCCCACTCACTCACATACAGGACACCAGTATGCAAAGTAACCTGTTTGTGACCTCCACCAAAGTGAGTGTCCTTTACTTCTTTGCTCCACTTACAGTTGTAATTTTCACTGTAGTCAAAATGTACAACTGCTTCATCTTCCACCAATCTCTCTTTCAGCTGCCTGATCTCTCTGAACTGGTGTGCTATGTTGAAGAGGTGAACCTTAAAACGTGGCAGGTCGTTCTTTGTTTTCTCCACCAGTTTTTCTAGGCTGGCCGCTTTCGTTTTCCAGAGTGGTGTGCTTGCCTTCAATCATCAGGAGATTTTTTCGAGTATGGTGACTTTTTTGTCACCCACTCATTCCATCTCACGATGTTGTTCTTTGTGGCTGGGTCCATCACAACTGGCAATGGGCTGTCTTTGCAGGTGTTGCAACGGTTATACGCGCAGTTGATGTTGCTCGAGTCACACACAGTTAATGTGACCAGGTTTGCTGGCTTATTGGAATCTATCAATCCAAGCTGCTGCAGCTTCTTCACTTTGGATGTGAAGTTTTCATGTAGTTTGCACGCACACGTCTCCCTATCCTGTACTTTTGGGCTCACAATCCAGAATGGACGATGCTTGCAGAACTGTGAGCGGGAAATCTTCAAAGAGGGCTTTTCGCTCAGAAAGACCTTGTGGAGATTCTCTAGTATGTCAGTGAGAGACCTCTTCCTAAAGATTGCGCCATTTCTCCTGATTTCTCCAGTTTTTCCATTGATCACGATAGTGATGTCATCTCTGTGAAGGAATGTGTAGATCTGCCTTCTCATGTCGTGGCGTCTCTTCTGTGCAACCTTCCTTCTGTCTGCCAGCTTCCTTTGTGTCTGATGCAGCCCTGCAGCATTCTTTGCTTCAAGATGTTTGGGGATCTTCCTCCCCGGGATGGCACAGGCTTGATCCAGGTGGATCACCTCCCCTAAAACCAGAGATAAACGAGTGGATAAAAGTATGCTAAAAAGTTTGCAGCCGCAAGCGTTATCGGTCTCCATTTTTTCGGGTCAGTCTGGTCATTTTTTTTATGAATTAAAGTGAATATCCCTTCTCTAAAGCTTTCCGGTAACAGGTCCAGTTGGTCAAAGTCGTTAAAAACAGTCAGTAAGTGGTTTGCAAGGATGTCCCAGAAGGTCAGATAAAATTCCAGGCAAGTCTGTCGTGACCTGGGGACTTCCCCTTCTTAAAATTTTTCAAACATTTATCTAACTCTAAAAGGGTAAAATATCTGGATAAAACGCAATTAAAATCCCCTCCCACCACTAAAGGAACCCTGCCTAGCAAGTGGGACTGCAGTTCTTTTAAAAGGTCATACCTATCGTTTTTGTCATTAAAACCATAAATGTTTTTTAGGTTAAAATCCTGCCCCATAAATGTCTAGTGTGCTAAAACTGCCCGTCCGTCCCTCACCACAGTGCTGCCCTTCACCACATTAGAGGGTTTTTTATTAAAATGGCAACACCATCCGCTTTATTTTGGTTTGAGCCACTCCATATGGATTGACCATGTGGCCACATTTCTTCCTATCTTCTATAATTGTTTAAAAAGGGCAGACTACATTCTTGCAATAAAAACACATCTGACTTAAAAGAACTGAGGGTGGATAAAACAGGGGCTCTAACTCTCGACTTCACGCTTCTCACATTGATAGATGAGAAAGTGAGTGTCATGAGTATGGTTAAAAACAACGAGTATGACATTTTAAAAGACTGAAAGGGGTGTGACAGTGTTAAAAAAAATCTCTGTTGCAATCTTGCATTCAATTGTGTGTTCTTGGGGGTTGATTGCAGAGCTATTGTTAAAAAGGAGACCTCATTTGGTGAATCGGAGGGAAAGACTCTGGGCTCCTCCACAGAGGAACTGTTTGAGGAGCAACCAGCTCTCAGCCTGTTCTCTGAGGCTACTGGAGACTCAGAGGCCATCCACACGTAGCAAAACAAACTTTTTTTCTCCGTTTTGCCTTGGCGTCGTTTCAAGAAAATCTGCATCCAGACGAATCCACTGATAATGACTCAGCGTGCTGTAGTACATATTCCAGGCCTATATGTGGCACTGTTTCTGCTACAAAAATGCAGAAGAAGAGACGGAGCTTGACGGGATGTTTGCCGTTGCTATGGCAAGACGTGAGAGCTACGGCTAATCTCCACCCGACCACCCGATCAATAATTCACCCTTAAGATGACAATTTGGCCCGTATCAATAAAAGCAACAATAAGCATCAACAGCCATCACCCTAAGGACCTTGACGAGGCGTCACACGTTGGTATGTATTAATTATACAAATCAAGCGTAGCGTTAGTTCTGGCAGGCCACGACGTCAAGCTCTAAATCAGCAGCAACAGCGTAGCTGTCAAAACCGAGGGGATCAGCTGACGGCTCAGCTGACTCCCCGTGCCCGCTTCCTATTGGGAAATTGCATTCAGAGCGCGCTATTTAAACTGCTCTAGCCTGACCTCCCTCGCTGCTTCCTCTGCCGGCGTTTGCAACCCACCTCCACCCCAGCTCCTCCCGTCATCTGTTATGTACCTTACCATTGTTCTTGTTGGTTGCTCTGCTCTGTCTGGGTTTTTCTTTGCTGCTACGCTCCCTGCTTATGCCGTTCATGATGGCTCATGAAGGGCAGGAAGGTGTGCTCTTCCTGCCTCAGGCTTTCCACGCAAGCGCGTGGAAGAGCAGGGAGTCCCAGAACAGTACCATACCGCCAAATGAAACTTGTGCAAATAAATAAAGATTCTTTTTGACAAAGTGGTCCTGACTGAAATGCCTACATTCATGGGAAGTTAGCTAGCGGTTGTTTGTTAGCATCGTAAAAAAGTAGCAAATCTGCAACTTTTTTCCAGGAATATTGCCCCCCTCTCTAGGCTCTACAGTGGCCCTGATACGCCGTCGTACAGACGAGCAGAATATCTGCTACGAGCACGTAGGCCGCAGTTGTTGTTACGAGACGCGAGGGAAGAAGTCAGACTCGAGGGTCGAGGGGCGGACCGATGACGTCACATATTCGTTTTCGCCTTCTACATGAAAACGAACACGAAACGAAGGGGTGTCATTTTTTTTCTTTTCCACCCTGAAAGCTGGTTTCAAAAAAGTGTGATCCGCTAAAACGCCGGATCCGTATGTTTGGCCGGCCGAGACGCACAAGACTTGTGCTTTGACGCACAAAAAAACTTTTTTGTGTGGATGGGGCCTCAGAGGACAATTCTGATGAGAGCCTCTTGGCAGACTGGGCATTGGGGAGGGAGGCATCATTGCTATCACCTTGTGATTGGTGGTGTTCTTTTTCAGGAGTAGCTCCGCCTTCTGCCTGCATCTCTCCAGTTTCCTGCTTCCTGCTGCAGTTGCAGGCCCCTCCCCTTCTCCCACCTCACCTGATCCCTGTTCTCCAATCACAGGATTTCGCGGGAGATTTGAAATTTCCAGCCCAGTCTCTCCAACTAGCTCTCTTTGTTTGCCATCTTGTCCACCATTTTGTACATCTTCTTGTCCTTTGCAGGCTTTAACTTGTAGGCAAAAGACTTTGGGCAATCTCTGAAGAGGTGATTTGTCTCTCCACAGAGATTGCACTTTCTGCCATTGGTACATTCCTCAAAGGAGTGCCCAATTTCTCTACATTTCCCACAGATAGTTTTGTCACATGCCCAAGCTCACCACACTTGCGGCAGAGATTGGGCATGCCCTGGTAGTGAATGTAGCCCATGTTCTCACCAGGGAGTACCATGGATCGGACATGCTTCAAGCACTGATACCCCTGAGGGTCTTGCCATTGCTGTATGGGGACTCTCCAGGCACAGTTCCAGATGCTGTCTTCATCTCTCACCTTGGTAGCCTGGCCCTTCACAGTGCAATATCTACCCAGCCACATGCAAATATCTTCAGCATTCACCATTTCATTGAACATTCTAATAACCACCACTTTCATGGAGTTGTCAGTTAGTTTCTCCATATTGAATGCCAAAAACTGGGTTTTCTAAAACTCATGTAACACAGCTATAGAAAAAAAACATATCACAACAGATTTTTCTCACATGTGAAAAGCACAGTGCTAAAGAACATAACTTTTCAGAATATATATTCATCCGATGTCGCCGTGGAGGAGCAGCAGTGCCCTCTGCTGTTCGTCAAGATAAATGAAAAAGCTTACAGCACCTGGTATTCCCAGGCTGTCTCTCATCCAAGTACTGACCAGGCCCGATCCTGCTTAGCTTCCGAGATCAGACGAGATCGGGCTTGTTCAGGGTGGTATGTGTTTTGTGGTCCCTCTTTTTGTGTTAATACTGTACTAACTTGTCTTTCTGCTTTATTAGTACCTCAGGTTGCCTAGCTGTTTCTGGACCCTGATTGGCTGATTAAAGGCTCCTGGCCCAAGCTGCACCATGTTGGCCTAATGAGGCCTCAGATTATAAAAAGAGCTGTGCCCTCACAGTCGGGCTCTCTCTCACTCCCCTCTAAGACTCATGGCAGCAGTCTGGTGTTTTGGTTTGGTTTGATACATTTCATTATTTTCTTTATGTCGTTTTCATTAGTGATGGGCAAATGGAAGCTTCGAAACAGTTCGAAGTGATGTTTCAGTATGTGTTGAAGCCTTGAAACGAATATGAAACCTGACTCTACAGTGGCATCTAGTGGCCACTTCTGTGAACTACATTCTCTGGCCAAAGAAAACTCCTAATTATGTGCCACTATGAAATGAGCCGGTCTTAGGTTTCCTTAATTTAAAGGAGAAATCCGGTCATTTTTGACCCCATTTCCGTTGTCCTCAGGGTCATCCCGACTTATTAGAAGCAAAAAACCCGACAAAAATTGACGTTGCCTAGCCCGAGATCAGTAGCTCTCGGCTACTGTTTAGCTGTAAGCAGTCGTTGCTATGTTGTAACATAGTCATACATATGGACGTAACAGCTTCATGGATTTATTACGGACAGGACGACTGCACTGCTCGGTCGTTTCTTTATGGATACAAAATCTACGAGGAAAACGTTTTCGTTTCTGCAGTGACCGGGACGGACGAGCGCCCGGCACGTTACTAGCTGAAGCTATCGTTGCTATGTTGTAACATAGTCATACATATGGACATAACAGCTTCATGGATTTATTATGGACATGACGACTGCACTGCTTGATCAATTCTTTATGGATACAAAATCAAAACTACGAGGAAAACGTTTTCGTTTCTGCGGTGACTGGGAGGGACGACAGGCGCTCGGCTGTCTACTGCTAATGTCTACTGGGTGATTTGAGGTGAGTAACTTCATGCTAAAACACATATTTATGTCGTTTTGCAACACTATTTGAGCTAAACGAGCGCCGTGGTGTCTCGTACGAACCCAACCTGTGTTGCATAGGTCTTGGAATTGTTTTCTGAGGCCCAGGAAAGCAGATATAACGTGCCCCAATGGGTTAGCATTGGAGCGAGTCTGGAAGGCTGCCAGGCAGGTACAGATCTCGGGCTAGGCAACGTCAATTTTTGTCTGTTTTTTTGCTTCTAATAAGTCGGGATGACCCTGAGGACAACGGAAATGGGGTCAAAAATGACCGGATTTCTCCTTTAAGTAGAATACAGGTTGAATTAAAGAAACATTATTAAAAATAAATAAATGACAAATTGTTATATGCAATACAATAATCAAAGATTTTTATTCAAAAATAATATTTGTTCAGCTCTTTTTGAGCTGAGTCTGTTTCTTTTTTTGGATAACACTTCCCCTGCTTTTGAAAAAAAAATTCACAGGTTACACTTGTTTCGCGGCTTTGTTTTAAACATTTCTTAGTCAGTTGGTACAAATAGGGAAGACAGCACGTCGCTCTTGCCAGTATTTTAAAGGATCTGCCTATCTTGGAATAGCCGTTTCGAAACAGAGGCGTTCCTACAATCACTGAACTACAGTCGCGTGACACAGGGGTTTCAGAACTGCTTTTTCGGCACAACGTTTCGAAACGTTTCGATCCGGGACTTCAGAGAAGCGCCGACACGCCCGTTTCGGAAGTCACATCACTAGTTTTCATTTAATCTTACTTTGTTTGGGAAGGATGGGCTGGCATTACTGTTTTCGCGGCTTTGTTTTAAGTTTAGTTAATCATTTTAGGTAGTTTAGAGTCTCTGATCCGACTGTGTGGTTGGCCAGAGCACCCGTTTTTCTTATTTTCACCAGCCCATCTGACCCTTTTGTTGTTTTTGTCCAGGTTTAGTTATTTTGTTAGGACAATAAATCATTTTTGGCATTTGAACGTGGTTGTGTCCTTATGTTATTGGCCTTTGTGGAGTTTTGATTTGGTGGCTGTAACATAATTATGGGGGCTCGTCCAAACTTTTTAGAGTAAACCCTAGACCAGGGGTGTCAAACTCATTTTAGCTCAGGGGCCACATGGAGGAAAATCTATTCCCAAGTGGGCCGGACCGGTAAAATCATGGCATAATAACTTAAAAATAACGGCAACTTCAGATTTGTTTCTTTTGTTTTACTTTGGTCTAAAATAGTACAAGCATATTCTGAAAATATACACACCACAAATAATGCTCTTTACAGAATACTTCAAATTAGTTAAACATTCTGAGGGAAAAAATGGTGCAATTTCAAGAACACTATGCCTCAGTGATTGGAACTTAGACTTCATCTCAGTGTAACTACAAAGGCATACAACTTTAAGTCACAGCCTTTGTGGGATTGAACAAAATACTCTTCTAGGTATCAAATACTGCATTTATCATTTCCACATCTTAATCCTGCGCTAACTCACCACACCATACAAATTGAGGTAGAGCAGACAGAGACAGAGACATTTTGGGGCAATGAAAGCAGAAGACGTAATAGGCAGAACAACAAGGCAGCTCCGGGCCAGCTGTCAGGTATAGGTCTACTTGCTCGCCCCGGTATAAACAGTTTGCTTGTGTAACATGATTGCTATTGCGACATCCAGTGGACACATTTAGAACAGCAATTTCTTTTATTGAAAAATTGCAGCTATTTTTATACTTTGGAAATCATCTTGCGGGCCGGATTCAACACGTTTGCAGGCCGGGCCGTAAGTTTGACACCCCTGCCCCTAGACGTTTTGTGTAGGTTAAGACTTCTTGTGGCAGTGGGAGCCTATTGGGGCAGTTAATCATTTTTGCTGTTTTGTGGTTCTAGTAACCTGTGGTTTTGGCTATTTTGGTAGCATTTGTGGGCAGCAAAGTAGTTTTTGGTTTGGTACTCCATTGTGGTTGCTATGTGCTTAATAGTTCTTCCCACTGTTTGTTATATTGTATGAGATTGTATGTATAAGTGATTTTCCTTGAAAATGGAATTCAAGGTAGAAGAGTTTGTTGAGGCTCCTAGCATAGAAATGTTTCATCGATGTACTAAGGACAATTTAGTGTTGCTTGCAGAGAACTATGGTGTTTCTATCAATAAACAAGCAAACAAACAGTCAATTAAGACATTGTGTGGTTGACAAAGAGGTGTTGCTAGTAGTCCTGACAGTCCTAAATCTCCTATACAGCCAGTTCAGAACATGGAGGCTGTTACGTGTGGCCAAGTCTGTGTGTGTGTGTGTGTGTGTGTGTGTGTGTGTGTGTGTGTGTGTGTGTGTGTGTGTGTGTGTGTGTGTGTGTGTGTGTGTGTGTGTGTGTGTGTGTGTGTCCTCTGTCTCCGCCCTCCTCTGTCTTCCTGAGCTCAGGTGTGGGTAATCACCTGAGCAGGTAAAAGGAGGCAGCAGCAGGGCGGCTCGGGGCTTTCTCTCATTATAGGTGTGGTGCCGGAGGAGGGAGACCGGCGCTGGCCGCGCAGTCTGTTGCTGTTTTCCCCTTTTGTTCCTGAGTTGAGTTTTGGGTTCAGCTCCCCGGCCTGTTAGAGCGTCGGGGCTTTGTTGTTTTAATTTGGGTTTGAGTTCCTGGTATTCCTGTTTTCTATTCTTTTGTTTTCATCCTACTAGGTTTAGTTGTTTAGGCAGCTTTAGCCGGGAGGATTCCCCGGATGCGACCGCCATGGCTGGCTGGTCTGGGGTCTCAATTTGGCCAGGAACTCCTAGCCTCGTCTATATTAAATATACAATTTATAATTGACTGTGCTGAGTCGGCGTCCCTTTTATATGTTACTGGCCTCTTGTTGTTCGAGTCTGTGCTTTTGTTCACTTTGGGGTCGTAACATATTTGGGGGCTCGTCCAAAAAAATAAAAAAATAATGTTGGATCTTCTTTTGCAGAAGTCCAACCGTGAGTGCTGGTGTTTTGTTTGCAGGCTGTACCTGGGTGACTTTCTGTTTTTTGGCTTGTGTTTGGTTTTGTTATTGTTGCTTAAGCTGTGCTGGGTAACGTGTGTGTCGGCACTATAGTTCATAATATTGTTTGGTTTGCGGTGTGCTTACAACCTGTGTTTTGGTGTGTTTTTCAAACTGTGCACTCGTGCACCGTGTTTTTTTTTGTGTGCTGTTTTTCTCTATTTGGCTGTCAATATGTAATTTAATGCTGAGAAATTTGTCCCTCATCCGACACTAGAGGAGTTTCACTCTTGTAGTAAAGAGCATTTAATTTCTCTGGCCAAGTTCCTTGAAGTCCCTGTGTCTAAGCAGATGAAGAAACAATTTATTAAAGCTGAACTCTCGTCTGTATTGTGTGAAAAGGGTCTTCTGCTGAGTGAAGCGACTGAAAAGTGTTGAAATCTGCGTGTTCAGATGTGGGTGAAGCTGTCCGTCTCAAGGAATTGGAGTTTGAGATGCGCCGTTTCAATTTGAAAGAGGAGTTGAGTTATTTTTTTTATTTATTTATTTTTTCATTTATTTATTTATTGAGTTGGGACAATGCACATTCATCAACATTGATGCCTTAAGCGTCAGTGTAAATGCGCCGGACTTAGCATAACTGCTAAATTTCAGCCGTAGTCCCAAGGCAGGTTCCTAAGTAACATAGACACAAAAGACTTTAAAACCTCGCAACGACAAATCATACAACGAACAATTACAAAACAGAACACAGACGGACAATATCAAGGCGAAGCAGACACAGACAGACAAGATAAAACGGACAATTTTAACCCAGTTACAGAACAATAGACCAAAAGCCCCTGGGAACAGGCATCAGATTGAGAACAGTATTTAAGCTATATGGGTACAAGTCTGATTTGTTTTTAACCAATGTTTGAGATTTTTTTTTAAAAAGTGAGTAGTTGTCACAGTTTCTGATGTGTGATGGTAACTTGTTCCAGGACTGCGTTCCTCTTACAGAGACGACCATTTGACCAAATTTTGTTCTACGCCTCGGTACATTGCAATCACCTCTAGTTAAGGCTCTGGTTCTTCGTCCTTCATTATTTTTTTTCTGAATGAATTCATTCAGTGGTGGGGGGGCAAGTGCATTTAAAACTTTGAAAATGAGGCAAACATCCATAAAAATCTGATAACTATCCAAATCAAGAATGTTAAACTTTTTTAAAACATTACAGTAATGAAAATGAAGAGGTTTCCTGTCCAAAATTTTAACTGCCTTTTTGAAGAGAGACTTGATGGGTTTTGATATGTTTTCTGTTGTGTGTGTCCATGTTGTAAAACAATAATTTATGTGTGAGAATATCATGGCATGCATATAGACTTTAGCCGTCTTGGAGGTAAGAAATGGTCTTATGTGATAGAAATTTGACAAGTTGAATTTAATGATATTTATAATTTTTTTAACATGTGCTTTAAATGATAAATTTGTGTCAAAGACCACTCCAAGATATTTGAACTCTTCCACTACATCAAGGCTCTCTCCATTGACCGCTACAGATGGTTGATCGCCCTCTGCTGACTGACGAGAGAAAAACATACATACAGTCTTTTTAGTGTTGAGGTGCAGGCAAGATTCATTAAGCCAGTAAGATACGGGTGCCAGAGCTGCTGATAATTTTACAGCAGCTTCTTGTTTTGTTTTTGCGTGGACATATAGCACTGTATCATCAGCATATAATTGCAAATTAACATTTGGGCAAACTTTAGGTAGGTCATTTACATATAGACTGAACAGAATTGGTCCCAAGATAGAACCTTGGGGTACCCCAGTTGAGCAGTTGAGGTAAGATGACATTGAGTTTCCAATCTGAACAGTCTGTTTTCTGTTTGACAGATACGATCTCATCCAGCAGAGTGCGCCATCGGAAAAGTTAAAAAGGGACAGTTTTGAAATAAGTACATTATGGTTAAGTGAATCAAAAGCTCTTTTCAAGTCCAAGAAGACAGCGCCTACGTAACCACCCTGATCCAATAAACCTTTGATGTTCTCATGAAAGTAGCAAATTGCTGTTTCAGTTGAATGGTGTTTACGAAATCCAAACTGCATTGGATGGAGTGAGTTATGCCCACTGTTAAGATGGTCTGTTAGCTGCAATGCAACCCATTTCTCAGCTACTTTTGAGATGACTGGCATGATACTTATCGGCCGATAATTCTCTAGTTTGGTCTTGTCACCAGCCTTTAGGACTGGGGTAACCTTGGCAATCTTCCAGGTAGATGGCACTCTACCCTGTTTTATGGACAGATTTATTAAATGTGCCATTGGATGTGCGAGGGCAACTTTATGATGTTTTATGAAGTTGCTATCCAGACCAAAGACATCTCTAGCCTTAGAGCTTTTCAGAGAGGAGATCATTTTCAAAACCTCGGGAACAGTTATTTCCCTTAAACTTAAGACTGGCTTGCTGTCATCCAGAGGGTTATGTGAAGTGCCTGGACATTTAAAGTTCATTGTCAACTCCTCAATTGAGTGTATAAAAAAATTGTTGAAGCTACTAACAATGATATCCAAGTCATTTATCAGAGTGCCATTCACCTGGAGTTGCATGTCATTGGGTGGTATGTCCTCCTTGTGTCTTCCTGTTAACTTATTTAATTGTTCCCATATCAATTTTCCATTGCCATTTGCCCCATCTATCATTTCAATAAAAAAATCTGCTTTAGCTTTACGGATTTGTTTTATTACTTTATTTCTAAGTGATGTAAAAATCTGTCGATCACAAATAAGCCCTGTTTTTAGAGATTTCTTTAGTGCATTATCTCTTTCTTTCATCAATTTCCGTACATCATCCTTCACCCATAGTAGTGCCTTTTTACGCCTTTTAAATTCAACTTTTTTTGTGAAGCTGTCCAGAACTTCCATGACACATTTGGAGAAGGTGCTACAGCTATCCTCAACTTCAGTATTTGTTAATACATTGGACCAATCATACCCTTGCAAAGCATTCTTCAGGTTTTGTTGTTCATTTTTAGGTATTATATGATGGCTGCTAACTCTAATGGGGCTAGTAAGACATTTCCAGTGGATTTTCCTTGAGCATAGAATGAAATTATGATCAGAGAGCCCAGACAGAAGATTAAAAGTTTGACTGATCCTATCAGATTTATTTGTGAATATTAAATCTATTGTTGTTTTAGATGTATTGGTTATTCTTGTTGGACCTTGAATAACTTGAGTAAGGTTGTGATTATCTGTTAGTTGCTTCAGTTTTTTTCTATCAGATTTATTGTCCCAGTTAATATTAAAGTCACCTAAAAGGATAGTTTCCCTTTTAAAATCGCTACATTTTAAAATAGTTTTAAGTTGATCATAAAATATATTTTTAGAGGAAGGAGGTCGGTACAGACATATCACAGTGAAAGACATTTCAGGAGAGATAGTTATATTGAGGCCAATACATTCAATATCTATTTCAGCAGGCCATTCAATTAATTTACACTTTAAACAGTCCTTAACATAAATCAATAATCCACCCCCTCGTCCTGTTCCCCTGTCTCTTCTAAACACATTGTATCCTGATATATTGATGGCAGCTGTTGGTGATGAATGAGTTAACCAACTTTCGGATATGCCCAATATATCAATGTTGGAGTCAATTAATAAGTGTTCAATTTGTTCGGTTTTGCCTACTATACTACGGATGCTAATATGGCCAAGTAGAAGTCCTTTTGGCTTAGATCTTGAGTCCCAGATGATCTTAGCATTATTAAGAGTGTGAAAAAAGTGCATGTGCAGTGTTTCTTTATCGCCGGATTCAAAGATTTCAGTCTGGCAGTTGAAGTGGAGCGTTTGTCCCCAATTAATGTTGTTATAGGTGAAGATGAGATTGAGTTACACTCACGGATGGTTGGCACCAGTTCTCTCGGTGAGACTGCCACGGTGGATTGCGGCTCGCGTGGCGGCCCATTGTCAGAGACGCGTACGAAGAATGGGCTCCGTTGAGGACGACTCCAGTCAGAGTTGGAAGGTACTGTCATCAATGTCTCAAGAAGCCGCGCCGCTCCACGAACCTGCCACACATCACAGCGCAGCGCAACGCCAGGGAACAATCCAGGTGGAGCTGCGAAGACACACAGCGGCCCCACGGCTGAACAGGCCGGGAGCGCAGCCGGCACCAGCGCAGGCAGCAGCAGAGGCGCAGGAAGCAGCGGCAACAGCGCAAAGCCAGGGAGCAACCCAGGCGGAGCCGCGACGGCACGCGACAAGCCAAGCGGGGACACAGCCGAACAGGCCGGGGGCGCAGCCGGCACCAGCACAGGCAGCAGCGAAGCAACCACGGAGGCAGTCCCGGCCAGGCCAGAGAACAGGACACCACAAGGCACCACCGGCACCAGAGGCGCGACACGGAGAAGCACGCCGAGAGGAGACGCCAAACCCCCACCCAGCAGGCCAGGTCCTGGATTTGCTAAAGCTTATTAAATGGATGTGCGGAAAACGGCGGAGGAAACGAAAAGGCAGTTTGGACTGAGAGAAATGGAGCTGCAGCAGTCCTCCCAATCTCCGTTTCACTCCTGGTTTTGCCATCGGTAAATGCATCCGTTTTGTTCCGTCTCTTAATGATAAAGATGTTGATAAATATCTCACCTTGTTTGAACGTGTTGCTAACACCTTGCAGTGGCCCAAGCAGATGTAGCCTTTACTTTTGCAGTGCGTGCTCACAGGTAAAGCTCAGGATGCCTATGCATCTTTGCCATCAGATCTGAGCCTGGATTATAAGCACGTTAAAGCGGTGGTGCTTAGGGCATATGAGTTGGTGCCCGAGGCATATCGTCAGAGGTCCCGACGTCTTATAAAGTCGGATGACCAGACATGTGAAATTTGGCCATGAGAAAGAAGTTTTGTTTGATCGCTGGTGTCGTTCTCTGCAGGTTTCCGAATTTGATAAATTGCATGATTTGGTACTTGTGAAAGATTTTCAAAGTTGCCTGCCTGAACGGATTGTGACACTGCAGTCAAGCCAGCCTCCACTCGGAAAACCCCGGTCAAGCTAGCCCCCAGTCATTCTGTGGCGCCTGTTTATACTACATATTACGGTAATGCAGTCCAAGAACAGAATTCAGAATAAAAGCACAGACCTATGAACGCAATTTGCAATTTCAGTCTGTTCATTAAATGTTTAAGCGATTGAACTATTATTTCATTGATTTATTGATTTATTGATTGATTGATTTTGCATTTAAGGAATTCATTTATTGATTATTTACGTAAATCATTTTACCAGCCTCATTCTGATCACATTTAAGCCTTAGCAGTTGGAGGCAATGGCAATTAATCTGTGTGAATAATTAGTCCAACATAAAAATAAACACAATATCAGGAGCTTCTGATGAGGAATTTCAAAATAAAAGCCAATTTAATGGTCAAATATTTTCAGTATATCCATTTGAATTCAGCTTGACATTACAAAGAAACTACCGGTTTCCACAGATTGATTTCACTTCAGACTGATAGTGGTCGACCTCACAGACTCACTCATATAATATCAGGAAGTTCTGATGTGGTTTTTCAAAATAGAAGTCCTCTGAAATGTCAGATATTGTCAATATTTTCCTCAAATTCAGATTTACATTAAAAGGAAACTTCCTGTTTCCACAGACTGATTTCACTTCAGACCGATAGTGGTCGACCTCAGAGACTCACCCATGTAATATCAGGAAGTTCTGATGTGTTTTTTCACAATTAAAGCCCTCAGAAATGTCAGATATTGTCAATATTTAGATATGAATTCGGATCGATATTAAAAGAAAACTTCCTGTTTCCACAGACTGATTTCACTTCAGACCGATAGTAGTCGACCTCAGAGACTCACTCATGTAATATCAGGAAGTTCTGATGTGGTTTTTCAAAATTAAAGCCCCCTGAAATGTCAAATATTTTCAATATTTCTCTTTGAATTCAGATTGATCTTGGGAGGAAACTTCCTGTTTCCACAGACTGATTACACTTCAGACTGATAGTGGTCGACCTCAGAGACTCACTCATGTAATATCAGGCACTTCTGATGTGGTTTTTCAAAACTAAAGCCCTCAGAAATGTCAGATATTTTCAATATTTAGATATGAATTCAGATCGATATTTAAAGGAAACTTCCTGTTTCCACAGACTGATTTCACTTCTGACCGATAGTAGTCGACCTCAGAGACTCACTCATGTAATATCAGTAAGTTCTGATGTGGTTTTTCAAAATTAAAGCCCCCTGAAATGTCAAATATTTTCAATATTTCTCTTTGAATTCAGATTGATCTTGGGAGGAAACTTCCTGTTTCCACAGACTGATTTCAATTCAGACTGGTAGTGGTCGACCTCAGAGACTCACCCATGTAATATCAGGAAGTTCTGATGTGGTTTTTCAAAACTAAAGCCCTCAGAAATGTCAGATATTTTCAATATTTAGATATGAATTCAGATCGATATTTAAAGGAAACTTCCTGTTTCCACAGACTGATTTCAATTTAGACTGGTAGTGGTCGACCTCAGAGACTCACCCATGTAATATCAGGAAGTTCTGATGTGGTTTTTCAAAATTAGAGCCCTCAGAAATGTCAGATATTGTCAATATTTAGATATTAATTCAGATCGATATTTAAAGGAAACTTCCTGTTTCCACAGACTGATTTCACTTCAGACTGATAGTGGTCGACCTCAGAGACTCACCCATGTAATATCAGGAAGTTCTGATGTGTTTTTTTCAAAACTAAAGCCCTCAGAAATGTCAGATATTTTCAATATTTAGATATGAATTCAGATCGATATTTAAAGGAAACTTCCTGTTTCCACAGACTGATTTCAATTTAGACTGATAGTGGTCGACCTCAGAGACTCACCCATGTAATATCAGGCACTACTGATGTGGTTTTTCAAAATTAAAGCCCTCAGAAATGTCAGATATTGTCAATATTTAGATATGAATTCAGATGGATATTAAAAGAAAACTTCCTGTTTCCACAGACTGATTTCACTTCTGACCGATAGTAGTCGACCTCAGAGACTCACTCATGTAATATCAGTAAGTTCTGATGTGGTTTTTCAAAATTAAAGCCCCCTGAAATGTCAAATATTTTCAATATTTCTCTTTGAATTCAGATTGATCTTGGGAGGAAACTTCCTGTTTCCACAGACTGATTTCAATTCAGACTGGTAGTGGTCGACCTCAGAGACTCACCCATGTAATATCAGGAAGTTCTGATGTGGTTTTTCAAAACTAAAGCCCTCAGAAATGTCAGATATTTTCAATATTTAGATATGAATTCAGATCGATATTTAAAGGAAACTTCCTGTTTCCACAGACTGATTTCAATTTAGACTGGTAGTGGTCGACCTCAGAGACTCACCCATGTAATATCAGGAAGTTCTGATGTGGTTTTTCAAAATTAGAGCCCTCAGAAATGTCAGATATTGTCAATATTTAGATATTAATTCAGATCGATATTTAAAGGAAACTTCCTGTTTCCACAGACTGATTTCACTTCAGACTGATAGTGGTCGACCTCAGAGACTCACCCATGTAATATCAGGAAGTTCTGATGTGTTTTTTTCACAATTAAAGCCCTCAGAAATGTCAGATATTGTCAATATTTAGATATGAATTCAGATGGATATTAAAAGGAAACTTCCTCTTTCCACAGACTGATTTCAATTCAGACTGATAGTGGTCGACCTCACAGACTCACCCATGTAATATCAGGAAGTTCTGATGTGGTTTTTCACAATTAAAGCCCTCAGAAATGTCAGATATTGTCAATATTTAGATATGAATTCAGATCGATATTAAAAGGAAACTTCCTCTTTCCACAGACTGATTTCAATTCAGACTGGTAGTGGTCGACCTCAGAGACTCACCCATGTAATATCAGGAAGTTCTGATGTGGTTTTTCAAAATTAGAGCCCTCAGAAATGTCAGATATTGTCAATATTTAGATATGAATTCAGATCGATATTTAAAGGAAACTTCCTGTTTCCACAGACTGATTTCACTTCAGACTGATAGTGGTCCACCTCAGAGACTCACCCATGTAATATCAGGAAGTTCTGATGTGGTTTTTCACAATTAAAGCCCTCAGAAATGTCAGATATTGTCAATATTTTCCTCAAATTCAGATTTACATTAAAAGGAAACTTCCTGTTTCCACAGACTGATTTCACTTCAGACTGATAGTGGTCGACCTCAGAGACTCACTCATTTAATATCAGGCACTTCTGATGTGGTCTTTCAAAATTAAAGCCCTCAGAAATGTAGATATTGTCAATATTTAGATATGAATTCAGATCGATATTTAAAGGAAACTTCCTGTTTCCACGGACTGATTTCAATTTAGACTGATAGTGGTCGACCTCAGAGACTCACCCATGTCATATCAGGCACTTCTGATGTGGTTTTTCAAAATTAAAGCCCTCAGAAATGTCAGATATTGTCAATATTTAGATATGAATTCAGATGGATATTAAAAGGAAACTTCCTCTTTCCACAGACTGATTTCAATTCAGACTGATAGTGGTCGACCTCAGAGACTCACTCATGTAATATCAGGCACTTCTGATTTGGTTTTACAAAATAAGAGCCCTCAGAAATGTCAGATATTGTCAGTATTTAGATATGAATTCAGATGGATATTAAAAGGAAACTTCCTCTTTCCACAGACTGATTTCAATTCAGACTGATAGTGGTCCACCTCAGGGACTCACCTATGTAATATCAGGCACTTCTGATGTGGTTTTTCAAAATTAAAGCCCTCAGAAATGTCACATATTGTCAATATTTAGATATGAATTCAGATGGATATTAAAAGGAAACTTCCTCTTTCCACAGACTGATTTCAATTCAGACTGATAGTGGTCGACCTCAGAGACTCACTCATGTAATATCAGGCACTTCTGATTTGGTTTTACAAAATAAGAGCCCTCAGAAATGTCAGATATTGTCAATATTTAGATATGAATTCAGATGGATATTAAAAGGAAACTTCCTCTTTCCACAGACTGATTTCAATTCAGACTGATAGTGGTCCACCTCAGGGACTCACCTATGTAATATCAGGCACTTCTGATGTGGTTTTTCAAAATTAAAGCCCTCAGAAATGTCAGATATTGTCAATATTTAGATATGAATTCAGATGGATATTAAAAGGAAACTTCCTCTTTCCACAGACTGATTTCAATTCAGACTGATAGTGGTCGACCTCAGAGACTCACTCATGTAATATCAGGCACTTCTGATTTGGTTTTACAAAATAAGAGCCCTCAGAAATGTCAGATATTGTCAATATTTAGATATGAATTCAGATGGATATTAAAAGGAAACTTCCTCTTTCCACAGACTGATTTCAATTCAGACTGATAGTGGTCCACCTCAGGGACTCACCTATGTAATATCAGGCACTTCTGATGTGGTTTTTCAAAATTAAAGCCCTCAGAAATATCAGATATTGTCAATATTTAGATATGAATTCAGATGGATATTAAAAGGAAACTTCCTCTTTCCACAGACTGATTTCACTTCAGACTTATAGTGGTCGACCTCAGAGACTCACCCATGTTATATCAGGAAGTTCTGATGTGGTTTTACAAAATTAAAGCCCTTTGACATTAGAAATATTTTCAATATTTGTCTTTTCATTCAGATTGATTTTGGGAGGAAACTTCCTGTTTCCACAGACTGATTTCACTTCAAACTGATAGTGGTCGACCTCAGAGACTCACCCATGTGATATCAGGAAGTTCTGATGTGGTTTTTCAAAATTAAAGCCCCCTGAAATGTCAAATATTTTCAAGATTTCTCTTTGAATTCAGATTGATCTTGGGAGGAAACTTCCTGTTTCCACAGACTGATTTCAATTCAGACTGGTAGTGGTCGACCTCAGAGACTCACCCATGTAATATCAGGAAGTTCTGATGTGGTTTTTCACAATTAAAGCCCTCAGAAATGTCAGATATTGTCAATATTTAGATATGAATTCGGATCGATATTAAAAGAAAACTTCCTGTTTCCACAGACTGATTTCACTTCAGACCGATAGTAGTCGACCTCAGAGACTCACTCATGTAATATCAGGAAGTTCTGATGTGGTTTTTCGAAATTAAAGCCCCCTGAAATGTCAAATAGTTTCAATATTTCTCTTTGAATTCAGATTGATCTTGGGAGGAAACTTCCTGTTTCCATGGACTGATTTCACTTCAGACTGATAGTGGTCGACCTCAGAGACTCACTCATGTAATATCAGGAGGTTCTGTTGTGGTTTTTCAAAATTAAAGCCCACTAATATCTTGATTAGTCAATTTGCAAAGCTTTTTTCTACATAGACAAATGGGATCATACTCCATAAATACTGTTTTTATATTGTGACAGGGACCCTGATAGGATGTATTAAATGTCAGTTTGATGCCTTACATGTGACCTTGTTCTAATACCAGTCAAAAAAGCTCAAGATTTATTAATAACAATTATAATATTAATCCTGCTATCAGTATTATCATATAATGTAATACTAAAGCAAATTACATTTTTAAAAAAGGCCAGATACAAAAAATTAAAGTCACCATAACTAATAGTAAATAATAAGAAAAAAAATACATTCCCTCTGAAAACTGAACAGGCAAAAACGTATGTATGGCAATAATTTATTGTCATAAAAAAATAACTACAGTAGTTGACCACAGCAGAACATGCTGTCTTTGGTCTGTCTTTCGCATGCTGTCACATGCTACATAAAGGCACATTACTTAAAGGTTCACACATATATATACACAAGTGTGCCAATATAGAACTTAACATATACACATACTATTTACACATATATTATCACATGTGTGTTTTACATTGAGTTTACTTTGGCTGGTTGAGAAGGAAAATGAACCGCCGCTGACAACACAAAAATGTTTAAATATGTGCAAGTTGTGACAAAATAAATAAAGTGAAAAAATAAATTGTTCAATGAAAAGAGGAGAAAAAACTCTATAATATTTTCAAAAATAAAATGAAAAATAGAATTACCACGTTATGATTTCAATTTTTTCTCCGTTAATGAGCTATCACAAAAGTGACTTAAGTTCTTTACAGGCACAAGGAGCAATCCCAGCTCTCTGCCCTGGCCTTTTCAAGGGCTGCGGTGTTCATTCCTAGGCACTGTTCGTGGTACCATCGTTGGCATGTTTCGCATTGTATCTACAAAATGAAAAAATCGTTATCTCAAAGATGATTCTCATAATACTCTCACAAATATAGACCTGTCAGTAATTCAGAAAAATGTTGCCAACATAACTACAGTGTCTGTATCCTTTCTTTAAGTCAGTGGTGCAGCCAAATACTGACAACACACATTTCTTTATTCATACAATACATATGAATATTAACATTTCATTAAATGTTAAATTAAACATTAAATTACTTTATTGACAGTATGTTGATGTATCTAAAAACTCAATGACAGGCAATGACACACAGAAAAAATCATGACAGCCTGTCACCAAAATCCTGCCACCCACCAACCCCCTAAAAAGGACGAAAAACTCACCCAATTTGTGAGCGGAGGCCCAGGTCCAGGAGGCTTTGTCGCAGAACACATTGCACAGTTATTCGCGGAGTCGAACACTAAAATGTAAGGAGAAATATAAACAAATGTATCAAATGAACAACAGCAATTTTGTGTAAAATTCACCTTCAGCCCATATTCCACATAAGCTTAACTACTTTTCAGAACAACTGAACAGAATTGGTTCAATCAACTGAGAGTGTGTTAATTCTGAGATAAGTGTGTGCATGACAGCCATTAGCAATCTAGCTCGGATACTATGGTTCACCATGGCAACAAGGACCTTAAAGACAGAGCCTCCAATTCAAAACAGAGGTAGACATATGAATGTGAGCTGGTGCAAACCATGACATTTATCTTTAAAAACCAGCGTTGAGGGTCAAGACGTTTCAATACTTTCAAATTGTATTTAGAGTACTCCACATAATTATCATTTAAAATAAGTTGACATGAATTTCTTGAATGTGCTGGAATCCAAGACTTACATTTGACAAGTGACAGCAACTGAAGATGAAAATATGGATCAAACAAGTCAGATACATAGTTTACTTATACTTACTTGTACAGCCAGAGTCCAACACAGTAATAATGATTTTGCCATTATCAGGTTCAAACATTTTCATTACCTAACTTTTTGTAAGGTAATTTCTGTTTTAAGGGACATTCTGTTGATTTCGTGTTTGTGGCTTACATTATACATTTCCCTTAATGGTTTGGTTTATCTGGCTGTCATCCATACTCTTTACTGGCTTTTGTTATTTTTTATATTTTCCCATCCTAATGATGTCTTCTCATTTTCATGATTAATTTCCCCTATTTATGTATGAAATTAAGCTCTGGGCTGAGACAAACTGGCTAACATTCATTAACAGATCTGTGTGTAAACTTTGGGAGTTATTCTTCCATGCAAGGGCGTAGAATTGGGTAGGGACCCTAGGGACACGTCCCTACCAATATTCAGCCGCTACTGTGTCGTCACTATCAATACAAACGCTGTCCGCAGTGTTTAGTCAATGATTATGGCACACAAAGGGTTAAATGTCGGTGTCTGCTAGAAGTCCCGCCTCTAACCTAAATACCGCTCCCTGATCGGCTGCCGGTTTCTCGCTAACTTACATGTGATTGGCTGTCCCCACGGTCACTCCTTCTGCTTGTCAAAACTACCTGCAAAGTGCTAGTTGGACCGGACGAGAGGCAATGAATGTTAAAGGAGTCATCACCTGGTTTTATACGTATCCAGCCCCCCTTGGATCGCTTTGGATCAATTCGTAAAACTTATTAGAAAAAAAAAAAAAAAATTTAATCAATCATTGAGCTTGTTCTGACCCTTTTTCGTACCGCGATTTTATCACGCGAGATTACGCGCGAGGTTTTGACTGGTCCGGATGTGCATTGTATAATATGTAATGAGGCGCGCGTTGATTCGCCGCAGGAAGGACAGAGCCGGGGGGGCTTGCCTGCATGCAGACTCCAAAACATAATGGCGGCGCTTCGGCGATTTCAGGTAGCGGACGGGGCGGGGTTGGGTGGTGAAAGAGGGGTGGGCTTATGCAAGTAGCCGCCACGGTGACGTCACCGAAGGCGCAGAATCAAAATCTCGTGCTTTAGGAATGCACACCCTTGTGTGCTATTCCTGTTCGGAAAAAGAGCAGAAGCGAAAAAACGGCGCCACTTTCAAACTCCAGCCTTTCAGGCAAGTTTCAACTGAGGTCAAACACAGATATGCATGTTTTAACAAGAGAAATTGCGATTTCCAGGTGATGACTCCTTTAACTGAGCTGCGAGTGTAAGTTGTCAACATGTTCGGCATTTGTTCTTCCTGGGTCACGTCAGCTAGATGGATTTTAATATCAGTGGTGTCATTTACATTTGTGTTTGTGTCTGTTTGCGTGCGTGTACGTGTGTGCTGTATAGGATTTGAAGGATGTCAAAGAAGAGAAAAGTGGATATAAGAGACTTCTTTAGGAGTCCAAGTGTAAGTTACTGCAAGGGTGTATAGGTAGAGGCTCAACAATACAGATATGGAATAAAAGATAATATTAATGCCAAATACATTCTTATTTTCATGTATTTGTGTAGAAGAGAACAACGGTTTAAAAACACAAATAAAGAAAATTTGTGGTGGAAATACAACAAAACCTCAGATTCTAGATGATCATGTGATTTTATAATTATAAAATATAATTAATTAATAAAAAAAGTACCTGCTAATATTTAGTAAAAGCCTTTTTTGCTCAGGCAATAACTGTACCATCAAGCTCTATGATCATTGTATCCCTAATGTATCTGTTCATGTCATGCATCAACATATTGTTGTAAGGTGACAGACAGCAGAGAGGCTGGAGGAGATGGAGGAGGAGGCCAGAGAAGGTAGAGGAAGAGAGGCAGGTGGAGGTAGAGAAGGAGAGGCTGGAGCAGATGAAGGAAGAGAGGCAGGAGGAGGTAGAGAAGGAGAGGCTGGAGCAGATAGAGGAGGAGAAGCTGGAGGAGATGGAGGAGGCGAAGCTGAAAGAGAGGCTGGACATTCACAGGTGAGGTTAAATAATGATGGATATGTTAGTCATGAGATTCAGCACTGTGACAAATGTTAGTGTGATGATGATCTGAATGGCAATGTTTCACCCATGTAGCTTTAAAATCAGAGCTTTATATCATCCTGTATTACTAGTGTGTATGTGTTTACAGTAGTTGCTATACAGTTGTCAAATTCATATTGTGGTTTATTCCTCGTATGTTCCTTATTAAACCTAAAACATCTGCATGACGTTAAATTATGATTGTTAATGCAAAAAACGTCAACTTTCAGGAGTGCTGCCTTGAAGCACTTTTGTGTCCCCACCAATCACAAAATCAAACCTACTCCCTTGCTTCCATGACTCTGTTTGTCTGCTCTTCAAACACTGATTTGAATTCGGGTTGAGGAAGTAGCAATTCTAGAAGGGGGGTGAAAACTTCCCTTTCCCTATGGTGTGGGGATTCTGTGGTAATCCCAGGCCAAGCAGGGGATATAATACCTCCAACTAGTCCTCAGTCTGCCCTGCAGCCTCCTCCCAGCAGGAAGTGCCTTGAACATCTCCCTAGGGAGGTGACCAGGTGGCATCTGTATGAGATGACCAACTGCCTCAAATGAAAATAGCCTTTGAGAATACTTATTAACGTACATGTGAATTAAATCTTCCAGACATTGACCTTTTCTGATTAAGCTGTACTTCGGTTAGTATCCCTCCAGAACCAAGACAAACACTTTCCTTACAAACCTGATGCTTCCAGTATCTTCAGAGCCATTGTTCTTCTTTTATCTGCCATTTCCTTTTTTGCCGTTCCAAATGTCATAACTGGGACAGCCGGGAAGGCCTTCATTACTTCTTCTGCCATCTAGACCGTCACAAATATTTAAAATGTCATATGTGTCTGACTCATGTACAGTACTTTACAGCTGCTGTGACGCATAAGTACATTAACCAAAAGGTATGTTACTCAATCTTTCATAGTTGCACTTGTACCATATTATTAGATGGCAAAAGATACAGTGACAGCGTAGGTAGCTAAACAAAGACATAGACTTCAATTAAGAAACACAACTGTGAGTGATAATAGTGAGTGATAAACTAATACGACTGATAATACCATGACATATTTACCTCTTAAAATACTGTAAACACTTACCATTGCGACAATGACCCCACAGCTACTGCCATCGCGCTGAACTGGATGGGTCAGAACTCCTCCTTTCCACTTTATATCAACCCACTCAGTTCTGCCGAGGCTTGCTCTCCTCATTTTCAGGTAGTCACTGTATGTGATTTATGATGGAAGTTAATTAAATTTCAAACAAAGCAGAGAAAGTTTGTTGCATATGGTTCAAATTAACATTGGATCGAAAAAATAGTCCTATGAATATTAAATTCCATATTGATACATTTAATTCACAAAAAGAATATTCTCAAAAAATTAAGTTCTTACCTGTTATTTTGAGGGTAGGAATTTTATTTTTTTTGTAGCTGCAGAAATGTACATACACCAAATACTTGCAGCTCTAATGGATGCGTATGTTTGCTGATATTTTAAATGAATGAATACCTGATTGCCTGTGCTGCATGAAAGGAATCAGCTTCCTCTGTGGAATTTCTTGCGGGATCCACCAGATATACTGTCTGGTTGACAGCATTTACATACTGAAAAATATATTAAAATAATGAAACAAATGCTGATGTACAGTATATAAAACACACAACACAGTTTTAATGTATATTCAGCCAGAAGTTCTCTACTAACCAGAAACTTCCAGTGGATATCCCCAACATTGACAAAGGAAAGAATGCCTTTGAATTTGTCGAAGTTCACCTATGAAGGAACCAAAAGGTTATTACTATTTCCTTTTTGAACCATATTTTAATTTAAGCTATTATATAAATATTTCGCATGATGGATATCAAATACTTTTTAAAAATGTTATACATGCTCCATCCTCTCAAGGGCTTTGCTATTGGTTTACCCCTCCAAGATTCCGCCTTTGCATCCTGAAAGGAGATTTTTTTACCTTCCGCCCTATCAGGGGATTGCAGACCCAGAGTGCCCTTCTCTCCTATATAACTACTGTATCTGCACAGCTTGTCTCCCTTTTTTAATCAATCACCTTGAGTTACACTGTACTTACAGATGTTATTCAGCAGTGCAAGATGGCAGCACTTTCTACTCTGAGATTTTGGCTTTGGACTGTTTGGAGGAAGTGGACATGTGAGCTCCATCTTAATTTACAGTCAGTGGGGTAAACCATTTGTGAAGCCAGTTAAATGGCTATGCACATACTCATAGTAGTGGAGTTACATCCAGGTAGTTACTATATTCAGTCTATTTTTAATTCCATCTCTACATATGACATTATGTACCTTTGCCAATCTCTGGTGGGCAAGCTGCTGCCTTTCCCCATGCAGTATCACACCTGCTACGTAGTGGCTCAGAAGGTAGAACGTGTTCCCCATCTGTAGCTCGTTCGCAGCAAGGTGGATATGGGCTTCAATAATCTTGATCAAGGAATTGGATTGGGGAAGCACACGTAACTGTTATGTAAACTGTTGGAAGTCACAAAATTCTCACAGTATGCTATATTACTGTTTAACAATTGATTTAGCAATGGACCTACAGCTTTAACAGAATAATACACAAAATATACCTCGCCTGTTAACCACTGGTGGGGTCGAAGTGATCGAAGCTCACTGTGGTGGATGACGAGTGAGTGTCCTCTGGTCTGATAGGGGACCACAGACACTATAACCTCTGTGTCTTTTTTTTTCCACAAAGAGGCGAGCTGCAGATCAAACCAGACCAAAGACAACATATGTTTACACATAATAATGCAATTTATTTCCTCTCTGTTAAAAAATACTTTATTATATTATTATTTAGAATTATCACTTATAATTATAAATACAAATCTGTTGTGAATGAAATTGTTAATTACATTTAATCTTACCTGTTGCTCTGTATTTTGAGACCCACTTTTGGAAGGGGTCGTTGGCACTTTCCTCACTGGAGCACTCGGTGCTGTGATCCCCTTTTGAGGAAAAATCTTCAGACATGCTTTTTCAATTGCATTTGCAGTTTTTTGGTCATTGTTTACCAGGTTTATGGTGATCGGTGTGTTTTGATCTGGTCCTTGTCCAAAGAAGTCTTTGATTGTGGTTGCAATTGTTTCGCAACATGCCTTCAGTGGGAAGTTGAAAATCCCAGAGCTCAAAGCCGGAATGGCAACAGAATGAAGATTGTGTTGTTGTACTTTTTGCAAAATGCTACAGACTGCTTGCCTCAGCTTTTTTTTGGCTGTGGAAACCATTGCCGGGGTTGGTTTTGGAGGTAGATCTGGGCCGACTGCGTGGATGACCTTCTTGCACTTTAAATTTCCTGCATTTGTCACAACTGCATCACCAGCTTGCAATGGGCCGTACTGAGTGATGTGTTGGTTGCACTCAGCCTGAATCTGTGGACCTCCAGCCTTACTCAGGGCTTGTGCCAGACCACCTGTGTGCTGGAGTTGCCCATTGGCAGCATTGACAATTGCATCTACCCCAAAAGTGGTGAGGTCTGCCTTCCAGACACACACTTCCACCATTTGGGATAGAGTGATTGTTAGCCTCTTATCTTGAAGTTGCTGGCTTTTAGGTTGGATGGATGGCTCCTCTGCCTCACAGACTCCAGCTTTGGCCTCCAACACATTTGTGTTGTTCCCTTGCATTGATGACCCTGGCTCCTGGGAAGAGTTTTCAGCTCCAGTTCTAAGGGGACCCTCAGCAACAGAAGAATCAACCTATTGACAGTGTTAATAAAAAAAACATATAAAACATTAGTTCTACTAATTTCATGGTGCTTTGTTTTTTCAATCTTAATATACATAGATAACGTCTCAAATAATGAGGTAGCATAAAATAAGGGTGAGGATAAATAAAACTTTTGGAATACAATAAAGTTACGATTCTCTAAGTTTACATGACTCAGTGCCAATTACTGAGTGCATGGGTTTTTGGAGTCGGAAACTGTTGGCCTCCCCTAGGCCAATGCTCGGAAAAAGGCTGTATGTTTACTTGTTTATTTTGACTAAAGTCCTGGATGCCTGCAGGATCATTATTATCTTTTTTGATCCTATAGACACACACAACTGAGCCAATACAGGCTAATAGTGCCGCTTGACATAACTTCAGACTAAACAAAATACATAAAAATGTACTTCCAAAGGCATTTATTATATTGGAAAATGGCAAAATCACCCGATACTACTGTACTTTCTGTGTAGCTAATCATACAAATTCAGACTGCTCTGATATAATGTCTTTTAAAGTTACATTCACTGAGCCTGACTCCCACCACCAGTATGAAAACCCCTGAGTGAATGTCAATTTAGTGAGCCATCATATGACTGAGGGCCCCACATGAAAACACACGTACATCTGGTGGATTTTACATGTCTGTTTCAAGGCAAACATCCAATTTGTCAAGCTAAAAATAGTATACTATCATTGATGACAGAGCATAATCCCTGCAACACTCACAAGTTGCCATGCAACCCTTATCGCTCTAAAAGTTGTCATTCCAAACCTGACAGATGCTTGCTATATGGTCACAGTTTGATGTAGTACTGGAACAGTTTATTAAAAATAGGGTATTGGTAGAGAAGGTATTTACAATTGAATGATAACAATCGAATGTATGCATTTCATGTCTTGTTTGGACGCTGAACAAATTAATCAGGACTTACCTTTAGAACACCTGTACTAAAGTAACAGATTCTAAAAAAGGTTCTTAGCCATGTTATTTGTTAAATAATTAAAAAAAAAAGAAAATGCACTACTAAATCTGTCAGTCCCTTTGCTGTAGCAGAGATGTTGAATAACAGTATCACTTTATTTACACATCATCACACTTCCTTATTTGACAACAAAATGTTCAATTCTATTCTTTTAGGAAAATTTCTAACTGAATGTCGTTCTTTCTTTGTTGGGCACATGAATTCTTTCAGTCATCACTGTTAACTCTGTGTAAGATTTGCATGTCATTACATTTACCCGTACCTTCTTGCCGGATCTTTGGAAGGTGAATGGCTTGTTGATTGCAGTCACATATCTCCCCCTCTTTTTCTGCTGCCGTTCCTTCCACTTCTCTTCCTCCACTCTGAAGGTCTGCATAGGGATGTATAATGGAAGCAGTCATTGACAATTGTTATTACTTTGCAGAGACAGGGAGATTACACGTCAAAGGACAAAACTTCTGTTTATAGATCGAATATGAATAACTTATAAGGATTGTACAAATGAAAACACTTTGAGGTGAACACAGTTGATTAATTTTTCACAGATAAAGCACCCATTCCAACATTGTGGGACAGTTTTATTGACCAAACTGTCATTATTAATGGGGTTTTCATTTATGTGTGTGTATTACTTTTTTAATGATTTGTTCTTGGAGAAATTTGTATCTACATGCCACAATTATCACTCATATCCTTATTCATCATTATTGAATAACTAGCTATTCACAGTTGATTGATCAACCTATGATCTTCACACTTGAAGTGTATTTACAACTTAGTCGAGTATTGGTCCTAGAGGCAATCATTGTGTACTTAAAGCGGTGCTTCCTCTGAAACATATAAAGTGCAAGTCACGGCAACTATTTCTCATTTGGTTATTTTCTTTTCCCCCCCATGACCGATTTTAAAATTGTTAGAAACATTCAGCAAATTCAGCAAAGCAGAATGTTGTTAAAGTTTCTCTTGTGAAATTTCTTAAGTATTAATATCTTTTAATTATCACTTCAAAGTAATTTTCTTATGGTACCATGACTTTGTGAGTGATGATTTTATTTATTAGAGGTACAGCTGTAAGGATTGTTTCCAAATATCAGCATGTTCACATAAATATCAGCATGTTCACATACATTTTAGCCAATCGTGGCATCTATATGCCAAACTGTATTAGGGCAAATCTAAGCACAGGTTACGTGCATATTTTGTGTAAATTTGTACTTCACATTGTGAAGACACATCAATTTCTGTAAAAAGGACAGCCAGGTGAATTTTGTTGCAGTAAAATTATTGCACAGGTCCAAAGATGCTGTCAGCTCTAATATACATCAGACTTGTTGACTCAGGGAATTAACAAAAAGATAAAACAGGAAAGAAATACTTTAAAGGATTACTGTAACTTTATTGCCTTTATCAAGCACAATTTATACTTGACCAAGGATGCTCAAGGTCTGTCCTATCACACCTTCAATTGACTATTATTGATAGAAAGTGCAAACCTTTCTGTGAAAAGCTCTTTTGGAGTCTCCATACTCCTTCAGCAGTGCAGTGTGGGTTAGCTGGTACCGAACCACAAAATCATCCAAGCGGTTAAGCCGGCCTGGACGGAAGCGGATATGCTTCAGGTCCCATTGGCTCTTTTCCATGATGCCCTGAGTCTTATTGTCCTCTGTTATGTTCTGAGAAAGGAACCATACAAACACATTTAGTAATAATTTCAATAAGCTGCCAAACACAATATGATGAAAAACTTCAACATTGAGATAAAAACTTGAAACTACTTGTCTGTTGATGTTTCTCAGGGCATCATAGCGCTTTGTGGCTTCCTGATACGGCTGTCCGGTGCCATGCCTTCCAAGGTCACCTTGATATGGAAATAAATGATGCTATGTGTTTTTATTTGCTGAATATACATTTCAGTTTATTTTGGAAATAAGGGAAACTGGTTTGTAACTAAAAAACAAACAAAAAAACAATCAATGTAACTAACCAAGCATTATCCCAGTCCACAGTCCTGCATAGGGAAGCAGGTACTTTTGGATGTGCTCCATGAGGCCTTTACAGAGATACGGGTTGGGTTCCCCATCCGTATCCAGTGGAGCTCTGGAAATGACTCCTCTGTAGTGTCTCCCAAATTTGTTGTTTCCTTTGAGTTCCTAAAGTGAAAAGTAAAGTTGTGGTAACTGTAGTGAAAAGTCCCCTAACACAAATACAGACTACTGACTGCCCTCAGTGATTGACACTTCCACCCCCAGAAAAACACACCAAAAAGGCATTTCTGCTTTGACCTTTTGACATTAGCCCTGTCCCATACACTGCAAAAACAGATCTGTGTCTACTTTTATACAGTATTTTAGCCTGTATGTCCCATCAGACAAGTAACTAGCTTTAAAGCAGTTATTCTCTTCTTTTCAAAACAATTATTTGATTGTGTTCTCTATGTCATTCTATGTTATCATTCTAAAATATTCATGAGAAACTTTGAATATTCAATATAAATGAATCAGTAGATGCAGCAAAGAAGGAGCTGCCTGTGTGCGTGTCTGTAGGAAAGCAGAGCCTCACATCCAGAGTGGTGACACCGTGCACTTTTTTGACATAATGGAAAACATACATGTTTAATATGTGCCTTCACATGCCGTGTGTCAGGGGTTGCAAGGGGTGCAATATAATTTGTGCCTAACGAATTGTGAAAAGTCAGAAAATGCTCCCTAATGCACAAAAATTATTGGGGTCGTCATTGTGGAATAAGATTAGCCTAATTGTCACTGTGCATAGTTTAAAGAAACGGTAGTATGTACCTTTAAGGGAAAATCCACGACTTGTCTTGTGGATGTCCAGTCAATCTTAGTGCTAATTTGAAAACCAATCCTAATTTTCTGCTATATTGAAAAAGACAGATGAGTTCTCAAGGTCATAGACCAATGCAGTGCCTACATGAACCAGGATGCATTGCATGGTAGCTTTTACAACCAATGTCTATATTGTCTTGTGTCATTACCTGATCATATCCGCATTGTTGGTCAAAATATAGTTCAGTCAGGACCACTTTGTCAAAATAATCGTATTTATTTGCACAAGTTACATTTGGCGGTATGGTACTGTTCTGGGACCCCCTGCTCTTCCACGCGCTTGCGTGGAAGCCTGAGGCAGGAAGAGCACACCTTCCTGCCCTTCACGAGCCATCATGAACAGCATAAGCAGGGAGCGCAGCAGCAAAGAAAACCCAGACAGAGCAGAGCAACAAACAATATACAATGTAGATTCATAACAGATGAAGGAGGGGCTGGGGTGGAGGTGGGTTGCGAAAAGCCAGCAGAGGAAGCAGCAAGTGAGGTCGGGCTAGAGCAGTTTAAATAGCGCGCTCTGAATGCAATTTCCCAATAGGAAGCGAGCACGGGGAGTCAGCTGAGCCGTCAGCTGATCTGCTCCGTGTTGACAGCTACGCTGTTGATGCGGATTTAAGCTTGACGTCGTGGCCTGCCAGAACTAACGCTACGCTCGATTTAGGTGACCAAAATACTCATCTATACGCCACCTGGCTACACAGAAGAGGACTTCCATGTTAAAAGCACTGGATTTTACAAATGTATTTATCAGTGGTTTAATGTGCCACCCTGCTATTACTCTCAGTGATCAAAATAAAACAAACACATGCTGTTGTGGTTGACCAGCCAGCAGTGACATTTGCTACATGGCTGAGGTACTTCTATCTTCCAGTGAGGTGTGAGGACTTTTTACTGCCTCAGACAATTTCTCTTGCTGGGACTGTCCAGCCTCTTCCATATCTGTTTGAGTGAAGTGGGGCACAGAGGCTGAGTGGGCTGGTTATATTAGGGAGAGAGCTGTATTTACTTTAAGTTTCTGGTTTGTAGCTGCATCTGCTGTGGAGTTTACATAGTTTATACATCTATGTATTGTTGGTTTAGTGGTGTTTCATCATGCTGTTAAGGTAACAGTTTTTACATTTAGTTTTAATGAGAATATACAAAGAAAGACGTGTATATTTGTAACTGACTATCAACAGGCTGCAAACTTTATACAAATGTAATGTCTTGAATTTGGACATCAGGGCTGAGTGGTGTGATGTTGCTCTAAAAGTGATACTGAATTGACATTTGATGCAATTGTAGCTGTTACATGTTCTTTAATGTAATGTAATGTATTCTATAAATGTGTATGAATGACAATATAAATTATCTGAATTTTCATAAAAGGGAATTACCGTTAAGTCTTCTGAACTTTGAGGGGACTTAGCTGTGTCATCCAACTGCATTCCAGTTTTCTTTAGCCAAGACTGCAGGCTGTTGAAATGTTTTTCAACCCTGTCCCCACTGGATGGACTTGAGAACACAACTGCAGCACTTTGCACCATGTCATCCAGGTCTCCTAAAGTGCTTGCAGTTGTGAGAAGTCCAAAAATATGCATGGCCAGGTGGTAATGTTTCGATGCACTGTGGGTTTTAAAATGAAAAAGTTTAAATATTTTCATGTCATGTAAGAAAATATGTATATGTAAACTGGGAGCACAACAATATTTTGTTATTTTCTTACTGAATATAGGCTACCAAAAATTGTAGTAATAATAGGTTTTGCTTACTACTTTCGGCACATGTCCTTGGCATTCTTCATAATGTGACTCAGGCAGCGATGGAGAATGGGCACCTCAAAATCAGCTTTGGTTGCTGTGCCACTAGCAATACTGTAGTAATGGTCAATGGTGTCATGCAAGTTCTTTTTTGCAAATGACAGACATATTGCCTGCATCAACACCATTGAACCATCACACATCAGCATGATGGGTGCCCGCATGCCCTTTCGACCATATGTCCTTGCCACATCGGTCTGAAATGCCTCCAAAAAATACAAGACCGAGGCTGTTGTGTGGTCGCACGTCAGGTAGGTGGCTACTGGCAAAGGGGAGCATTTTTTTACGGGATGACGAACCACAAGTTCGTACACATAGAAGGGAGGGGAGCCCTTCTCCTTTTTTTTAATGCTCCCTGTAGCATCCAAATAAACAATGTCTTCCCTACATCGCTCCTGAAAAATGTCAATGCTCCTTAGAGACCACAAAAGAACACCTTTTGGGTGTAAAAACACCTTTTGTAGAACCTCCTCTGGGGTGTTCTTTTGGTTCTCCAGCATTTTTTGGAGGCTGAGCATGTCATTATTGTGTAAACGGCTTCTCTGGCGTACTTCCCAGGAAATGCTCTTCAGGACCTGAGGAGTTGGAGCGTCATCCCTGCACCCAGACTCCATTACATCCTCATTTATTCTGGCCAACTTCTCAAGATACATGGCTCGAGGTAATTGTCTTTGTAGTTCCTGGCCTATTGCTTCTCTGTCCTCTGCCCGTACTGGCCGTCGTATTAATTCACTTTTGTTGTGAAGACACTCCCCACCTTGGAAATCAACCGTTGCCTTCAGGTCGTCCTCACTCTCCACAGTCACAGTGAAAGTGACTGGGCAGTCCTGAAATCTGCAGTAGCCGTTGCACCAGAATTCTGGGCATTTGTTTGAGCCGAGAACTCTTAGCCTGTGCCTCCTGAAGGCTATGGAGCAGAATGGGTGGATGGTCCTCACTCCTTGAGAGATAACGTTTGTCCACTGTAGTCCTGCAAACCCTCTGTGTTTCCTTTTTTCTTTTAAGACAGTCCACTTTTTCTTATCTATAAAAAAGAATGATGGATTTGGTGGTAGTGGGATCCTGATGAATCCCTCGTCCTCTGATGTGGTGCTCCAGGTTTCCTATAGAGAATGCACAATGTTATTCCTGTGCCATTAAATATTTTTGTGTTAATATGTTTCTTTTATATTATCTTGCACTGTAAGTTACTAACATTTCATGAAGAGTATGTACTTTAAAAGGTGTGTTATTACTTTGCTTACGAATAAAGGAAACATTTAGAAATGAGAAATGTAATGCAGATGTAGAAGTATGCAACAATAATTTAAAGTAAGGCATAATTTAGTACTCAACACAGGTATAACAATATTTACTTCATGTACCCTTAATAACAGAAGATGTGATCAATAGATTGTATTAATGGCATATTAGATTGTAGGTAGTATCAGTACCAAAATAAACCAACATTGAAATGTCAGTTCTGGCCATTTAATAAACATTTAACATTAAAATACAAGCCATACCACTAAGAAAATGTTATAATACAATAAGAAGTAAAGCTATCACTACAATTTAAAAATACTTTTTAAGGTTCAATAACGGTAAGATGCAATTAGTAAACATAACTGTTTTCACAATACATATTGTTTCTATTTGGTTGTGAATATAATTTAGGATCAGCATAATTTTGGTGATGATTACAGTGTGATCGATTACCACACTATTTCTTTTTAAAAAACAACAGCAACCCTTGTATCTCCTTTTTTTTCAAGTACTACAATCACCAGCTATATTCATCGTGAATTTTCTGTATATACCCAAATAATTACAAAGGAACATGCAACATTCAGTAGACGTAAACATGTAAATTGCAAACGGACTGCCTGTTTATATGACTATTGTCCAAACTGCTTTACAATGTAACACTCATATTCATCCATTCAAACACACACGTTCATATATTTTGATGGAGGAGGCAATCTTGTAATTTGCCAACTTGCTGATCCAGAGCAATTTGGAGTAAGTGTCTAAGTCAATGAGTTTTTCACAAAATGCACAGAGGAGCAAGGGATTGAAAGTGGGACATTTCAATTACAAGACATGGCTTTTTTGCTCCACAAAGATAACCTAGTTATTTAAATGCAAATAACACGCAATGGTGACTAACTTTTTCTGAAGATTTGACTTCATCTGTGTCTTTGCTGTCTTGGGACAGGAGGGGGGAGGATGACGGCTGTGGCTTGAAAGAAAGACAACACACACATGAGCATATAAAGTATAGGGCAGTGTCCTTCTACATAGCATGTAGGCACACAGTAATGATCAACCTGGTGTAGAGATGTGTCTGTCCCAGGAGACATGTCTTTATGGGACTGAGGAGACTTGTCTTCATCTGGGTCTTTGCTGTCTTGGGACGGGAGGGCAGATGACGACGGCTGTGGCTTGAAAGGAAGACAACACACACATGAGCATATAAAGTATAGGGCAGTGTCCTTCTACATAGCATGTAGGCACACAGTAATGATCAACCTGGTGTAGAGATGTGTCTGTCCCAGGAGACATGTCTTTATGGGACTGAGGAGACTTGTCTTCATCTGGGTCTTTGCTGTCTTGGGACGGGAGGGCAGATGACGACGGCTGTGGCTTGAGAGAAAGACAGCACACATATTAGCAGGCAAAGTATAGAGCAGTGTCCTTCTACATAGCATGTAGGCACACAGTAATGATCAACCTGGTATAGAGATTTCTCTTCTTCTGGCTCTGTCTTGCCTTGCCTTGCTGTAATATCATTTTTTTAAATCCTGCATTACATTACAACATTTTTATGATTGACAAAAGTTACTAACATTTGATATTTTCATTTACAAGAAAAACTAACCTGCTGTGGTGACTGATGCCCATTTCCAGCAACTACTGTTGCAGATTCCGACATTTTCTGCCAAAGGAAAAAAACAAAAAAACAAAATGTATAGTGTAATCAATAAAAGTCATCAATCAAGCTTTGAATTTCTGATAATTAATCAGAAAAGTACACACCTTATTAAATTCATAGGCCTTATGTACTCTGTACCGATTGTTCCTGTTGTTTGGAATCTTGAGCACAGAGCACATGTCACTCCAAAAGCCATCTTTGTGCGATGCATTTTCTTCGAGTGTGATGCCACTCTTTTGCAGGTCTAAAACACTTTTGATAATGTCATCGACAGGGATTTGTTTTGATTTGTTCTATTTTGTAAAAAAAAGAAAAAAAAAGAAAGCGTAAGAATTGAACATTAACATACATGGACATTCAGTCTTTGATTAAATATGTGCAATGAAGAAATGATTCATGATTGAATTAATAACTTACTCACCCCAAATAACCTAAAGGTGCATACTCTGTTTAAAATGAAAAAGGGGAGAATGTTAGGAAGACAGCATACATACTCTTTCTATATACCATGTTAAAAAAGATTGCTGAACTGGTTCCTCAGTATCCCATACCAGGCAGTCACTTTAGTAATTACTTTACATTACAGATTTTTTAAGAGATATTTATTGAGACATCACAGGTCAACAGTATGTGCAAGTCAGCACTATGTCAACTGTTTTGAATCTGAAAAATTCGAATCTGGGAATATATTTCCAACTTTGTTGAACACCAAATCTCTGTAATAAATTTGATCAAGCCAGAAACAGCTGCAGCAACTTATTAGACATTACAGAACATGTGAATTACCATTATATACTTCATCATAATGTTTGCGCACCTTACGTGTTCTAAATTTTTATGGCTGCCGAAAGAAAACATCATTACTGACTTATATATGCTTATGTGCTGATTCCGATACCAGAACCAGATTTGAAAATTCCTCAAAATTATGCAGAAGCACAGTTGTCCAAACTAACAGTTGTAGTATTACCAGCAAGAGAGTATTGATGTGTGGAGTGATTTTGGTGACACTACAGTGAGTAATAGTGAAGTTATTTGGAGTATCTCTTTTCGGTGTTGCACTTTATAGACGGTCCCTGCGCCGTCATCTGACAGACGGCTTACCATAGACATAGGCTAAATGTTATTTGTCCGGCTCGGAGGACCGCTCGTTTTGATGAAAATGTGGTTATAGCTCGTTGTCTACCTTACTACGGTGGTAAAGAGTAGTTGTTTGTGTTTTGACAGCGTTTCGCTTATGAGTTATTGATTCTGGAAGTTCGAATCTGTGAATATATTTCCGACTGTACGAACTCCGATATGTTGCAAACTTCAACCTTTTTTGACCACTTAAGAATAAAAGAAGTTGACAGAAATACCACCAAAAAAACAACATTAGGACACAAGGGGTAGCCAAGAGGGCAGGCTCTCTCAAGTGAAACGGAGGTACATAAATATCCAACATTTTTATGTAAAAGAAAAATCATTAGGCCTAGCCTAAGTGTCTTGGCTGAGGTTGTTATTCATGGGGGGCGACCCCGATTCCGACGGTCCGCCTTTCCGACCGTGTTTTGGTTAAGGTCAGTGTTTCAGGTTCGGAATGGCAACATTATTTCAATAAAGGGCCTGAATTCCGAAACATAAGGGTGACTTGCCACCGTTATTAATTAAACATAAAAGTGTGCTCACCCTTGCTGCTTCTTCGACATTGCTGCCTGTCTTCAATGATGATGGTCAAGGTTCGCACGGCTCTTCACACGACATACGTCAGATCGATAACGTCATTACAAACTCAAACATGTTGCAGGATGGTTGTGAGTTTCAGACTGATACTGTAGCCTACCTATATTACGTGTATAGTAGTCTACGGATCTCCGTAGTACTGTTTGCGTGTGAGCCTATGCTTTTTGAGAAGCCGAATTAAGTGTCTCTTGCGATGAATGAGTCAATGCCTAACAGCAAGAGCCTTAAGTATCATTGAAATTCATTCCCCGATTAAAATAAAACGAGATGTAGCCTATTGAAACCCGTCCATGTTGCAAGCAGCTAGAGGAACTATGGATATGACGATGAGTTAATGGTCACTCATATATTTACTGGCTTGGGGATAAACGGACTACATGTAACGGCGTTACGTAATTAGGAAAAAAAAACAGTAACTGTATTCCATTACAGTTAAAGAAAAAAAATGTCATCAGATTACAGATACATCTGGGGAACATGGGATTATTAATTGGATTACAATCGAAATATATGATAATGAATGAATGTCAATGAATGAATGAATCTAACACTATCTTGCCAATGCGGCAATGCCGTATGCACGCGCGGACACATTACTACATTTGACGACAAGTTAGTCAAATGAAGCCAGACGGCTCATTATGGCCTCGAGCGCTAGAGAAAAGAATTCTTTCACTGCGTGTAAATTATGCCATTACTTAGTTTCTAAAGAAGAGAGGGGGAACAACAACACGATGCAGCGCAAGCTATGCCTCTCAGCTGTGCACACACTGTCATCCTCCAAGGACTGCACGTGTAATTTAAAGAAACTTTTATTGGTAAGCGAAACTGTGAACGTTTGCTGACTACACAGAAAATCTGTTAGGCTGGTTTTGGTTCGCTCCCGTTTGCCCTGGTAAAATGAAGACATTACAATGTTGATACAAACTCAACACTTCCTGTGTCCATTTAAAATTGAAAGTCCAGTAGCATAAATAGCTCAGTAGGCTTTTATTGTGAAACATTTGCACAGACTTCATCGCGGAAAACTCGTTGACTTGCGAGCGCCCCATAGGCACTTTAAAAGGTAGCTACTGCCACCTTGTGGGTCTTGTACGTTTTAAAATTGCCTGAAACACGTGCAGTGACTGAAATGGGTCACTAACACTTTAGATCACAAGAAGATATTAAAATAGCATTATTATATTAGGAAATTGTATGGGTATTTTGGGGGGACATATAAGTGACACACATCCTATAGGTGGGGGTGTTTTACAACTGCTATTACTAGAAATAGGCTAGTAGTTACAATGTAACTAGTAATAATTGTTTACATTATTATTATTATTATTATTATTATTATTATCATTATTATTACTATTATTATTATTATTATTATTATTATTATTATTATTATTATCATTATTGTTATTATTATTATTGTAATATGTGATGTAATTCTTGAATACAGCTGAATAGTTAGTAGTCAATGAATAAAACTGAATAAGTCTAACATACGCTGCAAATAATTACATTTTTAATTTGCTTTATGTGTTCCACAGAGGAAGCATCAAAGGCATTTACTCATGACAAAAGAAGACATGAGAAGACCTCTTAAACAATGTTTTAAACTAAAACAAAGCATTTTCCAGTTTGCATTGTAAAGACGCAGATTTTTGTTTGCTTTGTAAACTGTTTTACAGTTTTCGAGTTATATATTAATGTATTCTGTTGTATACACAGAACTAAAAGTCATCTTATAGATATTTCTTCTTTCTTGTCTTTATTTGCATTTGTATTTGGGTAATCCAAAGTAACTTAAAGTAATCAAGTTACATTTCTTTAATATTGTGGTACTTGAATTATGTTACTGACTGCATTTTTTAACATGTAATTAGTAACTGTATCTGACATTAAAGTTGACCCACCTGATGCAAAAGCAACGGACTAAAATAGGCAGATATAATACAAAAAGTGTCTATGTGCCTCAACCTAAAACCAAAAGAAAGTCACTTTGAATTGAACATGAAATTTTAACTTACTGACAAGTGGTTGATCGACATGATGTTTCAGTGGCCGAAAGTGATAATGCAGATTTGTAGATATCTAGCATCCGACAGCCAATATTACATTCCAAAATCAAAACATCCGTAATGTCATGTACATTACAATGTGCATGACATTACCAGCTGGGTGGATGAGTTGGTAGTGTGTGTTGTGAGTCCTCAACAGCAGCCATATGTTTGAACACAAATATTTTATTTTCCAGGAGAACTTTCCATCAGACGTGTTGGTTAGAAAGTTAGTTGTTAGTGAGTTTATACTTGTGTGCATCCACCCAATTTAGTTGCCATTCACTACTTCAGTTCAGGAACAAAAATGGGCCTTGTCAGTGTGGTGTTGGCAAATCTGTGTAACTTTATTCATTCAATCATTGTGTAAAAAAAACAATAACAGTATAGCATGACAAACAAAACATTACTAAAACTTAACATCCTGTAAAAATGAAAAATTTCACTTTATGGACAAATCAAAGAGTCAGGTTCACACAAGAGACACATGACACAATCTAAAATTTAACAATACAAACTTTTTTTTAAAGAGCTGATCAGTCATGTACACAATATCAGTTAATTCTAGTAAGAGAGACAATCACTGGGAAAACACTGTAAAACAATACACACACAAGGCAGAAGATTTAATTCTGGCCAACTAGGGGCAGGTGAGGGAGCACATGTGGCTGAAAGACAAGAAGGAAGCACAGTGCGACTGAAATGACAGGACATGTTAGTCGTCCGGGATGGATGGGTTTGTGGAATTGTAATGTAATGTTAATAATGTAAACCTGAATTGGCGGGAGATATCGAGGTCAATATTGACAATATCTGACATTTCTGAGGGCATTAATTTTTTAAAAACCACATCAGAAGTGCCTGATATTACATGGGTGAGTCTCTGAGGTCGACCACTATCAGTCTGAATTGAAATCAGTCTGTGGAAAGAGGAAGTTTCCTTTTAATATCCATCTGAATTCATATCTAAATATTGACAATATCTGACATTTCTGAGGGCTTTAATTTTGAAAAACCACATCAGAAGTGCCTGATATTACATAGGTGAGTCCCTGAGGTGGACCACTATCAGTCTGAAGTGAAATCAGGCTGTGGAAACAGGAAGTTTCCTCCCACGATCAATCTGAATTCAAAGAGAAATATTGAAAATATTTGACATTTAAGGGGGCTTTAATTTTGAAAAAACACATCAGAACTTCCTGATATTACATGGGTGAGTCTCTGAGGTCGACCACTACCAGTCTGATGTGAAATCAGTCTGTGGAAACAGGAAATTTCATTTTAATATCCATCTGAATTCATATCTCAAAATTGAAAATATCTGACATTTCTGAGGGCTCTAATTTTGAAAAAACACATCAGAACTTCCTGAAATTACATGAGTGAGTCTCTGGGGTCGACCACTATCAGTCTGAAGTGAAATCAGTCTGTGGAAACAGGAAGTTTCCTCCCACGATCAATCTGAATTCTAAGAGAAATATTCAAAATATTTCAAATTTCAAAGGGCTTTAATTTTGAAAAACCACATCAGAACTTCCTGATATTACATGGGTGAGTCTCTGAGGTCGACCACTACCAGTCTGAATTGAAATCAGTCTGTGGAAACAGGAAGTTTCCTCCCAAGATCAATCTGAATTCAAAGAGAAATCTTGAAAATATTTGACATTTCAGGGGGCTTTAATTTTGAAAAACCACATCAGAACTTCCTGATATCACATGCGTGAGTCTCTGAGGTCGACCACTATCAGTTTGAAGTGAAATCAGTCTGTGGAAACAGGAAGTTTCCTCCCAAAATCAATCTGAATTCAAAGACAAATATTGAAAATATTTCAAATTTCAAAGGGCTTTAATTTTGAAATAACACATCAGAACTTCCTGATATTACATGGGTGAGTCTCTGAGGCCGACCACTATCAGTCTGAAGTGAAATCAGTCTGTGGAAACAGGAAGTTTCCTTTTAATATCCATCTGAATTCATATCTAAATACTGACAATATCTGTCATTTCTGAGGGCTTTAATTGTGAAAAACCACATCAGAACTTCCTGATATTACATGGGTGTGTCTCTGAGGTCGACCACTATCAGTCTGAAGTGAAATCAGTCTGTGGAAACAGGATGTTTCCTCCCACGATCAATCTGAATTCTAAGAGAAATATTGAAAATATTTCAAATTTCAAAGGGCTTTAATTTTGAAAAACCACATCAGAACTTCCTGATATTACATGGGTGAGTCTCTGAGGCCGACCACTATCAGTCTGAAGTGAAATCAGTCTGTGGAAACAGGAAGTTTCCTTTTAATATCCATCTGAATTCATATCTAAATACTGACAATATCTGTCATTTCTGAGGGCTTTAATTGTGAAAAACCACATCAGAACTTCCTGATATTACATGGGTGAGTCTGTGAGGTCGACCACTATCAGTCTGAAGTGAAATCAGTCTGTGGAAACAGGAAGTTTCCTTTAAATATCGATCTGAATTCATATCTAAATACTGACAATATCTGTCATTTCTGAGGGCTTTAATTGTGAAAAACCACATCAGAACTTCCTGATATTACATGAGTGAGTCTCTGAGGTTGACCACTATCAGTCTGAAGTGAAATCAGTCTGTGGAAACAGGAAGTTTCCTCCCACGATCAATCTGAATTCTAAGAGAAATATTGAAAATATTTCAAATTTCAAAGGGCTTTAATTTTGAAAAACCACATCAGAACTTCCTGATATTACATGGGTGAGTCTCTGAGGCCGACCACTATCAGTCTGAAGTGAAATCAGTCTGTGGAAACAGGAAGTTTCCTTTTAATATCCATCTGAATTCATATCTAAATACTGACAATATCTGTCATTTCTGAGGGCTTTAATTGTGAAAAACCACATCAGAACTTCCTGATATTACATGGGTGTGTCTCTGAGGTCGACCACTATCAGTCTGAAGTGAAATCAGTCTGTGGAAACAGGAAGTTTCCTCCCACGATCAATCTGAATTCTAAGAGAAATATTGAAAATATTTCAAATTTCAAAGGGCTTTAATTTTGAAAAACCACATCAGAACTTCCTGATATTACATGGGTGAGTCTCTGAGGCCGACCACTATCAGTCTGAAGTGAAATCAGTCTGTGGAAACAAGAAGTTTCCTTTTAATATCCATCTGAATTCATATCTAAATACTGACAATATCTGTCATTTCTGAGGGCTTTAATTGTGAAAAACCACATCAGAACTTCCTGATATTACATGGGTGTGTCTCTGAGGTCGACCACTATCAGTCTGAAGTGAAATCAGTCTGTGGAAACAGGAAGTTTCCTCCCACGATCAATCTGAATTCTAAGAGAAATATTGAAAATATTTCAAATTTCAAAGGGCTTTAATTTTGAAAAACCACATCAGAACTTCCTGATATCACGTGAGTAAGTCTCTAAAGGTCGACCACTATCAGTCTAAAGTGAAATCAGTCTGTGACAACAGGAAGTTTCCTTTTAATGTAAATCTGAATTTGAGGAAAATATTGACAATATCTGACATTTCAGAGGACTTCTATTTTGAAAAACCACATCAGAACTTCCTGATATTATATGAGTGAGTCTGTGAGGTCGACCACTATCAGTCTGAAGTGAAATCAATCTGTGGAAACCGGTAGTTTCTTTGTAATGTCAAGCTGAATTCAAATGGATATATTGAAAATATTTGACCATTAAATTGGCTTTTATTTTGAAATTCCTCATCAGAAGCTCCTGATATTGTGTTTATTTTTATGTTGGACTAATTATTCACACAGATTAATTGCCATGGCCTCCAACTGCTAAGGCTTAAATGTGATCAGAATGAGGCTGGTAAAATGATTTACGTGAATAATCAATAAATTAATTCCTTAAATGCAAAATCAATCAATCAATAAATCAATCAATCAATCAATCAATGAAATAATAGTTCAATCGCTTAAACAATTAATGAACAGACTGAAATTGCAAATTGCGTTCATAGGTCTGTGCTTTTATTCTGAATTCTGTTCTTGGACTGCATTACCGTAATATGTAGTATAAACAGGCACCACAGAATGACTGGGGGCTAGCTTGACCGGGGTTTTCCGAGTGGAGGCTGGCTTGACTGCAGTATTGTGACACACATCAATGACCGTAAGGTACTGACAGTTTCTGAGGCTGCCGTGCTTGCGGATGAGTACGTTTTGTCGCATAGGTACAGTTAAGATAGGCCGCAGTTCCCCCTGGGGCGCAGCTTCTCTGCACCCAGGCCCCCGTTGTAACAGAAGTTGAGTGGGGATGGGGGCATGAAGTCAGGGGGAAGAGAGGGTGTGGGGGTTAAGGAGAGTGACGGGGTTTGTTCTTTTTGTAAGAAGGGTGGTCATACTGTTGATTACTGTTTTGCTTTGAACAGAAAGAGCTGGCCTCCTAAAGCTGTCAATTTGTTAAAAACTGAATGCTCACTGGGTCAGTTTCCCAACGTTCTAGTTCTTATCTCTCCCCTCCTGAACGGTCTCTTCCTGAGAAACCTGATGATGTGTTTTTGCCTTTCATTATGAAGGGTTCGGTCTCGCTGACTGCGGGTGGACCGAAAGTTCCTGACGTTATTTTGAGGGACAGTGCAGCTTCTCAGTCTGTCATTCTGTGTTGCCTCTGTCTGAGACATCTTCAACTGAGTCAGCTGCGCTACTTCGTGGGTTTGACATGCAGTTTGTGGGGGTTCCGTTGCACACCGTTTACCTGGACTCAGAGTTAGTTACGGGGCCTGTTGTTGTCGGCATCAGTGATGAGTTTCCTGTGGGGGGGTGTCTTTCCTCCTGGGGAACGATTTGGCGGCTGGGAAGGTCCTGCTTAATCCTGAAGTGACAGCTGTGCCCCGTTCTGAGTGTCCAGATGACTTTGTGGAAAAGTTTCCAGGTGTGTTTTCCGTCTGCGCTATGGCAGAGAAGCGATGTCAATCGCTGTCTGGGTCTGGTGAGGGGGCTGACGGCGATTCATCTGTTCGGCCTGTCTTTCCCCCCCCCAGGCCCGGTTTCTTCCCCGCCTCTGTCTCCCCCTTCTCCAGGGGAGGAGTCAGGAAGTAAATTTTCCATGTCACGTGAACAGCTTATTGTTGAGCAGCGTGATTCCACACTGATTTCTCTTTTTGGGGGTGTGGGTTCCGGTGACGATGGTGGGGGTGGGTCTCTCTTTTTTAAGGAGGGTGTGCTGATGCATAAGTGGATGCCGCCGCGTAGCGATCCACAAGATGATTGGGGGGTTGTGAATCAAGTGGTAGTTCCACAGCGGTTATGCCAGGAGGTTTTGAAGCTGGCCCATGATAATCCTCTGGCTGGCCACCTTGGAGTCAATAAAACATATGACATATGAGTATTGCATTGTTTTTTTTGGCTGGGCCTTAAGGCTGATGTGCATCACCACTGTCATATGTGTCAGCTGTCCGGTAAGCCCAACCAGACGATTCCCCCGTTTTCGCTTTACCTGATTCCTTTTGTAGGAGAGCCCTTTCAAAATGTCATTGTGGACTGTGTAGGCCCTCTCCCCCGCACAAAGGCTGGTAAGCAGTTTCTCTTAACTATCATGTGCTCTACTACTCGTTTCCCAGAGGCCATTCCCTTGCGTAAGATCACTGCTGCTGTAGTCATTAAAGCACTGACTAAGTTATTGTCTCTGTTTGGGTTGGCTCGGGTGGTACAGACAGACCAGGGGACAAACTTTATGTCCAGGATTTTTGCACAGGTCATGAAACAGCTTTGACATTTCCCATTCTAACTCCAGCGCATACCATCCAGAAAGCCTTGCGCTTGAGCGTTTTCATCAAACTTTAAAGTCTATGCTCCGCACATACTGCCTTGAGTATGGTAAGGACTGGGACAAGGGGGTCTATCTGCTCCTTTTTTCCGCGAGGTGGTACAGGAATCACTGGGCTTTAGCCCTGCAGAGCTGGTGTTTGCCCATATGGTGCGCGGCCCACTGAAATTGCTTCAGGAAAAATGGGTTGGTAATTCGGAGCCGCAGAATCTGCTCGACTATGTGTGCGATTTTCGTACAAAACTTCACCGTGCCTGTGAGCTGGCTAAAGAGAGCATGGCTGTTGCGCAAGGCAAAATGAAATGCTGGTTTGACAAAGATGCGCAGAGCCGTAGTTTCAGCCCAGGTGATAAAGTGTTGGTGTTGTTGCCCATTCCTGGCTCCTCGTTGCAGGCACGTTACAGTGGGCCGTATGTTATCGATCAGGCTGAGGCCGCTGTGGCGCTGTCCAGTGCTGATCTGCCGGAGCCTGCGGATTCGGAATGTGATATTGTTAACTCGCTGTGGTTCATGGGCGTTTAAAGAACTCTGAAATGTTGGCTAACCTAAATGCTTGTATTTCGCATCTGTCTCCATCTCAGCGTGAGGATGTGGTCCGTTTGATTGATTCACATACGTCGTTGTGTTCTAATGTGCCTTCTCGGACCCATGTGTTGTATGATGATGTCGATGTAGGAGATTCTCCTCCAATTAAACAACACAATTACAGGGTTAATCCAGATAAATGCATGCTTTTGCAGAAACAGGTGGACTACATGTTGGGGCATGGCATCACAGAGCCTAGCTGTAGTCCATGGAGCTCCCCCTGCTTGTTGGCTATAAAATCTGGCAGCTCTGACAGGTTCTGTACAGATTTCAGAAAAGTGAACGGAGTCACTCAGCCAGATTGTTTTCCTTTTCCCCGAGTTGAGGATTGTGTAGATCGTGTTGGCGGTGCAAAGTATGTGACGAAGCTGGACCTGTTAAAGGGATACTGGCAGGTGCTGTTGACTCCTCGGGCGAAGGAAATTTCTGCTTTTGTGACTTCAGATGCATTCCTCCAGTATACAGTGATGTCGTTCGGTATGCGCAATGTGCCAGCAACTTTCCAACGGCTGGTGAACATTGTGCTGTCAGGTCTTTCTGGTTGTGAGGCGCATTTAGACGACATCGTCATATACTCGAGGTCCTGGGATGAGCACATTCAGCAGCTCTTTTCTGTGTTTGGGCGTTTGCGTGATGCTAACTTGACGTTGAACCTTGCTAAGTGCGAGTTTGGCCAGGCTAAGGTCACTTATTTGGGCAAAGTGGTTGGTCGGGGCCAAGTTAGGCCTGTGCACTCAAAAGTAGAGGCCATTCTCTCCTTCCCGGTTCCCAGTTAGCGGCGGGAATTGCGCCGTTTTCTAGGGATGGCTGGCTACTATCATAGTTTCTGCAGGAATTTTTCTGCAGTTGCGGCTCCTCTCACTAGTCTGTTGAGCCCAAAGGTGTGTTTTTGTTGGTCTGAGGGTTGTCAGGTTGCTTTCGAGTGCATTAAGGCCTTGATGACTAATGTCCTATCTGCCCATATGTTTGATTCTCCATTTAAACTTTCTGCAAGTGATGCTGGTGCAGGAGCTGTTTTGCTCCAGGAGGGTTTGGATGGGGTTGAGCATCCCGTCTCGTACTTCTCTAAAAAGTTTAATTGGCACCAATGGGCGTACTCTACCATTGAGAAGGAGGTGTTAGCTTTAGTCCTGGCTTTGGAGCATTTAGAAGTTTATGTCGGTTCTGCGAGTTTTCCAACTACTGTGTACACTGACCACAATCCTTTAATTTTTGTGAATCAAATGCGAAACTCAAACCAGAGGCTGATGCGCTGGGCGCTCTTCCTGCAGTCGTTCAACGTGGAGATCAGGCATGTTAAGGGGTGGGACAATGTCCTGGCCGGCGCTGGCCGCGCAGTCTGTTGCTGTTTTCCCCTTTTGTTCCTGAGTTGAGTTTTGGGTTCAGCTCCGTCCGCGTCGGGGCTTTGTTGTTTTAATTTGGGTTTGAGGTCCTGGTAGTCCTGTTTTGGTTTGTTTTGTTTTCATCCACTAGGTTAAGTTGTTTTGTTTAGGCAGCTTTAGCCGGGAGGATTCCCCGGATGCGACGGCCATGTCTGGCTGGTCTGGTGTCTCTTCTCTACTTTTTTTCAGTTTGGCCAGGAACTCCTGCCCTTTTCTTTATTAAATAACAAAATGTATAATTGACTGTGCTGAGTCAGCGTCCCTTTTATGTTACTGGCCTCTTGTTGTTCGAGTCTGTGCTTTTGGGGCCGTAACAGAGGCAGTCATTAAATTGAAGGAGATGGAGCTTGAGTCACAGAGACTGGTTTTAAAAGAGAAAGAGCTCCTGCATGTTCTTGAAATGAAACGGCTTGAGGAGGAAACCAAAAGGGCTGAAATTCAGCTGCGGGAGAAACAACTGGATACATCCCGGTTCTCTTCTCAAGAGCATGAGTTTGATTTGAGCAGAAATATTCATTTGGTTCCATCGTTCAGGAAAAAAGATGTTGACAAATATTTCACATTGTTTGAGTGTGTGGCTACATCACTGAAATGGCCTAAGGGCGTGTAGACATTGTTGTTGCAATGTGTCCTTGTCGGAAAGGCACGTGAGGTATATTATTCATTGTCTGTTGACAATAGTCTTGACTATAAAATTGTAAAATCAGCTGTCCTCAGAATGTATGAGTTGGTGCCCGAAGCGTACCGTCAAAAGTTCCGGCTACATTTGATGATGAAATTGACTTGAGTGAGTGTTTTTTTGTGGAGCAGGATGGTGGATCCTGTGTGGCACAGGGTGTGTCTGCGTCCCAAGTTGGTGAAAGGTCTGATCTAAACCAGTGTCGTTGTCACGTGACCACTTGGTTGCTGAGCAGAAAGGTGATTCCAAATTGTCTGCTTTGTTTGACAGCGCAGTGTCAGAGGTGGAAGTGGATTCCTTGTCAAAGGGATATTTTCTGAGGGATAACGTGCTGGTGCGTAAATGGTCGCCTTTGAATGCATCTGGTCAGGATGACTGGAGCATTGTTAAACAAATCGTAGTCCCACAGAGGTACCGTAATGAAATCCTTACTTTGGCTCATGACAATCCGCTTGCTGGCCATTTAGGTGTTAATAAAACACAAGACCGTTTACTACGACATTTCTTTTGGCCTGGGTTAAAGAGGGATGTAGTGCAGCATTGCAAGTGTTGTCACGCATGCCAAGTAGCAGGCAAACCGAATCAGACTATTGTTCCTGCACCCTTGTATCCGATACCTGTAGTTGGGGAGCCTTTTGAGCGCATTATGATAGGCTATATGGGTCCACTCCCTCGAACAAAATCTGGCAACAAGTTTTTGTTAGCTATAATGTGTGCATCTACTCGCTTTCCAGAGGTGATTCCATTACGGAAGATAACTGCTCCCACAATAGTGAAGGCTCTTACTAAGTTTTTTATTTGGCCTACCTAAGGTGATACAAAGTGACCAGGGATCAAACTTTATGTCTAAAGTATTTGTAAGTGTTGAAGCAACTATATATCAAACATTGTCATTCAAGCGCTTATCATCCTGAGAGCCAGGGTGCTCTTGAGCGTTTCCATCAGACATTGAAATCTATGTTGCGTACATACTGTTTGGAATTTGAGAAGGACTGGGATGATGGCGTTCATCTGGTTATGTTTGTGGTACGGGAGGTCGTGCAGGAATCTTTGGGCTGTAGTCCTGCTGACTCAGTTTTTGCTTATACAGTACGTGGTCCTTTAAGAGTCCTAAAAGAAAAGTGGCTACAGGGAGAAACTAAACAAAATGTTTTGGAACATGTCAGTAACTTTAGATACAGACTACGGCGGGCATTTGAATTCGCTATGGAAAATCTTGTAACTGCCCAGACAAAAATGAAAGACTGGTTTTATAAGAACGCTAAGAGCAGAGACTTTTTGCCAAGTGACAAAGTGTTGGTATTGTTGCCAATTCCTGGGTCTAGTCTGCAGGCTCGTTATAGGCTCTGACCATATCAGGTGGAAAAGAAAATGGGTGAGAGCGATTACCTAATTACCACTCCTGATCGGAGGCGTAAGAATCAGCATGAAGGCAGCATAGTGGAATGCAGCAGTAGACAGTAGCTCCACACCAGTCGGTTGCAAAACTAAATAATACTCGAGATTAGGGCTGAACGATTTTAGGAAAAGATCTAATTGCGATTTTTCTGACAGATATTGCGATTTCGATTTGATTCACGATTTCCTTCAAATCAAGCTTCAGTGCAATATTCACAATGTACAGTAACATTAAAACATTGAATGCTATTACTCTAATGCAAGGACTAAAGTTAAAAATTGCTTCCAAATGAATTTATTAACAAGAAACATGTATGTTCATTCTTTAAAGTCCTTGACCAATGGCAGTTATTACAAATGAACTAAAAGAGCCATCTTTGACTGTCTTAACTTGAATGTGCAAAAATCCTTAACTGTAATAATTGAATTGTAAATCAAATACAAAAACTGTTATTGAAATAAAATGACCCTTCTAAAAAATATGTCAGACATTAAAATAGGTGGGTCATTCATTTATTGGTTACCACTTTTTCTTTACACTCCGCGTATAGCTGTGGGACGGCAACCTGTTAGAAGTCGGTGCGGGAGGGAATCGTATATCTGTCCAGCGTGCGGAGGAGGTTTTTAAATCCGTCTTTCCGGTGTCTTCCGCTGCTCTTATCGTACGGAGTTACACTGGCAAAAGATGCTGTAATTGTAGTCTGTTTGCTACAGTGGGCCTGATCATCATTGTCACCGGACTTTTCACCGGACTTTTTACCGGACTTTTTCGTCATGCACGCGTCATGCAAATGTCCGTGGTGATTTTTCAAGTGCCGGTGTTGTGCCGTAATCAGCGCCCCTGCCGTGAAATGCACCCTCTCGCGGGAGATTATATCACCGGTATATATTGGTTGTGTTTCCGCTGGATGTTATAACTTTAGCGCGACAGGTTTTGCACAGTACCTGTTTCTGGTGCACGTCTGCAGCCTCAAACCCGAAATACTCCCAAATGACGGACGTGCTGTTTTTCTTGGCGATTAAATCCCCTAACTCCGCTTCTGGTCCAGTTGAAGTAATTTCTGACTAATTACAAATACGGAGCAGGTTAATACTGATTGGTTAGCGTGACCTGCTTACGAGTAGTCTGATTGGTGAGCTTGGCAGGATGGTCGGGAGACGGCATGTGTAAAATAGTTGACAACAGATCCTGGGTGAGTCAGGAGCGCTGCAAAAACCGCAGCTTTGGCGATCACATGATCGCGTTGTCTGAAATCGCAATTTCGGTCAGAAAACGATAAATCGTTCAGCCCTACTCGAGATATTAATACTTCAGAGGCTGTGTTTCGACACCATGAAAGGAGCGAAGACAAACAAAGGACAAAAAGGCGGACAGAAAGCAGGGAATATAAGGCAATCGGCGTTACAACCCTTACCCAACTCAGAGGATTCCGAGGCGGAAGAATATGGCAACAAGACGATGCTAGCTGAGAAAACTCAAGCTGGTGACATACTTCAAGAATTAACGTCTGTCGCCAAAGACCTGCAGAAATTCAAACGCGAGATGCAAGAGACCTTTAAAGATTTTCAGGCCGACCTCAGAAGAGACGTAAGGGAAGAGTTAACTACATTCAAACAGGATATTAGCTGGAAGCTAGCCGAAACCGCCATTACTCTACAAGCCCAAGGTGAGGCTATCAACGAAGCTGAAACGCGCATATCAGATCTGGAAGCAAGCGATCCGGTAACTAAAGACGTCCTCCTGTTGCTTCTTAATCAACACAGTAAGATGCAAGAAAAACTGACCGACTTAGAAAATAGATCCAGGAGAAACAACATACGGCTCTACGGGATACCAGAAAATACAGAAGGCACTTCAATGGTGGATTTTGTCAACAATCTGCTCACCACCGAACTCACCCTGCCAGACGGAGTCAACTTAGCAGATCACTAGTCGCGAAACCCGACCCGAACTAACCACCCAGGTCTGTTATCGTGAACTTTCTCTGATTCAAAATCAAAGAGATGGTGCTAAAGTCAGCATGGAAAAAGGTGTGTGTGGGTGAAAAGCAGATTTTTTTTGACCACGACTAAAACAAAGTAATGATTAAGCGCTGAGTCTATAGAGAAATCAAGAAGACTTTAAAAGAAAAAGGAATACGTTTTCAGACCCCTCTCGCAAGAATCCGCATCCACTGGAGCAGTGGGACCCGGACCTACGAGAGCGCCTGGGAGGCATCATCACCCCAGGCATCACTCGCCCTCGGGGCTCACGGGATAGAAGTGGAGACTCTGAGGGTCCCATCGGACATGAAAATGGAGGAATGTATACGGAGAGCGTTTCCATGGCAACGCGTAGCTTCCAGAGACGACGGAAACCAGGCGGCATCACGCGTAATGGAGAGGCTACAGGAGTACAGGAGAGAAACACAGCGCTGATGAGACAGATAAGTGACCATGCAGGACTGAATCTAAAGGGCTAGAGGTTGAGGTGAAGGAAGTGATTGCTGTGAAAGACACAAGGACATCGCTCAGGAAAGAGACATTTTCAGTTTTGATTAACATAAGGACAGAATAATGTTCCATTTATTCTTTAATCTGTAATACATTTAGTTTTAAGATGCAGGGTCTGCATTTATTTATTTATTTATTTATTATTATTTTTTTTTATTATTTTCTTTATTTATTTTCTGCCTTCTTATTACAGACCCTTATAAAATATAGCCCTCTCTAACCTTATAAAACTGCTTGGTCACTACTAAATGTACAGAATAATGCAACCGACTGGCTGGATTACATTCAGACTAATGTTGGACATATCTAGGAGGAATGGAAGAGATCACTCCACCCCTAGGGGGGGTCCCATCCTTTGGGGAAGGAACAACCCCCTACCCACCAACAGGGACTCAATGGGAATAATGTTTTCCCTACTCACGGAAGAGACTGTTCTTGTTCGTATTTCTGTTGGGAAATTGTTCTGTCCCTTTTTGTTTGTTTCTGTTCTGAAGACCTAAATACATCTCCAATGATAATTGAAGGTAGTACTTGGGGAGGTTTTAAGTTACTTTACTCCGTCAGACAAATGGTGAAAATAATTACTCTGAATGTTAATGGGATTCTTAAACCGACTAAGAGGATCAAAATTGTAACTAAATTACAGAGAGAGAAAATAGATATCTCTTCTACAGGAGACACATCTCACAGAAGGGTTTTATACCTTTATATCAGTCATTATCCTTAGAAGCACCAGAAAAACAATTTCAAGAATGGGACAGATTAATTTCTAGTTTTCTAAAACCCAGGATACGATATAAGGTACTCCAGCTATCAAAAGAAAGAGGAGGACTAGCTCTTCCTATTCTAAAAGACTACTACAAGGCAGCCCAACTTAGGCCTTTAATAGGTTGGTGTACTCCTAGTTACAAGGCCAGATGGAAAAATATTGAACAAACAATGGGGAAAGTATTTCCAGTCACAGCGTTAATTGGAGATCCATTACTACACAAACATCTTACTGATCAAGATAATCAACGGATCACTAATTCATTAAAGCTTTTGAGTGATATATTAAAACAGCTCAATTTTATCAAACAGCGTGCGGTGATGGCGTTTCTTGACGCCGGCAACGGACGGTGGTTCGCGAGCGCTCGTTCAGCGCCGGATCCAATTAATTGAAGAAAACAGTTAGTATTTCTCCCTTCTGCAGGCAACAATAAAATCGCGGGGCTCAGCGATTTAGTCAGCTGATTTCAGACAAAAACGGGTCGTAGTTATCCGTTCTGCTGGCAGCTGGGACGAAGAAAGTGGTTTTCTTCCTTCCGCGGGGGTAAACAGGAGGGTCGCGCTGTCGCGGCGGTCTCCTCAGGATACAAAATGATAAACGAAAAATAAAACGAGTAGAGAAAAAGAGAGGTAAAACAGTCTGTTGCTCGTCCAGCGAGTTTGGGGGAAAGACTGCGCCCCAGGACAACGGAAATTGCTGCAGACGTAACGTTTACCTCCCGTTGTAACGTGCGTTACGGTGGAGAGAGGAAGTTCTTCAGGCGGCGCCGGATTATATAGCTCACGGCTGCTCCCGGGGACCCCCTGGGGTACCTGTGGTTGTCAGCCAATAGGGCACCAGTTGTGTGACGTTGCACTTCGCACCCAGGTGCGAGGTGACACTAAAATGGTGGTTGTAGTTTTTTATCTCCTTTGTTCCTTTGTTCTGACCGCATGTGAGGGCTTGTGTAGGCCGCATTGTGTAGTCCTAATGGTGAGGTCCCAACACTATCATCCAAACCTGTTTTGACTGCGATGGTGCTGTCCCCAGACACTGGTGCTGAGGTTGGTGAGGCCAGTTTGTCTGTGGCTGACACATACTGTAGTAAACTGTAAAATTCTGAGGCACTGAAAAAACTTCCATTGTGTTTGCCTCATTTGACTGAGTCAGAAAAGAGATCTGATTGCTTTGGTTGAGTCACATAAGTTGCTGTTTTCTGATGTGCCGTCTCAAACTTCCATTCTGAAACATGACATTGATGTGGCTGATAATAAGCCAATTAAGCAACACCCGTATCACGTCAATCCAGACAAGCGCCGCCGTCTAAAGAATCAGGTTGACTTTATGCAGCAGCATGGCATTGCCGAGCCTAGCTGTAGTTCATGGAGCTCTCCTTGTCTGTTGGCTGATGAGGCTAATGGTGACAACCGGTTCTGTACTGACTTTCGTAAGGTTAATGGCGTAACCAAACCCGATTGTTATCCTCTCCCACATATGGAGGATTGTGTGGATCTTGTCTTTTTTTGTAACAAAATATGACTTATTGAAGGGATATTGGCAAGTCCCTCTAACTGAGCGTGCAAAAGAAATCTCTGCTTTCGTTACACCGGATGATTTCCTTCAATACACTGTCATGGCATTTGGTATGCGTAACGCGCCAGCAACATTTCAACGGTTGGTAAAGGTAGTGTTGTCTGGTCTATCTTATTGTGAGGCATACCTTGATGATTTGGTTGTGTGTTCCAGGTCGTGGGTTGATCATATTGACCACTTGACTGAGGTATTCACACGACTCACTCAATTCGCCCAGGCCACGGTTACGTATCTTGGTAAAGTGGTTGGGGGGGTCAGGTTCGCACTCTCCAGGCAAAGGTAGAGCATATTGTCGCGTTTCCAACTCCTACCTCTAGGACTGAACTTCGTTGTTACCTGGCAATGGTGAGGTATTATAGAGGGTTCTTTCCAAATTTCTCTGTAGTGTCTGCTCCTTTAACCTGTTAAGTCCAAGAGTCGTTTTTGAGTGGTCCGATGTGTGTCTAACTGCTTGTGAACAAACAAAAAGTCTTCTCGTGCGCGCACTGGTACTCGCAGCACCCAATTTTGAGCAGCCGACAGTGGAGTTGGTGGAGTTCTTCTCCAAGATGTGTGTGTGTGTGTGTGTGTGTAAAACAGGATATAAAATCAAGCTGCACACATTAAAATCCATAAAGTGTATATAAAAAAGGATCAGACATGTTAAAAGCAGGTGTGAGGTTATAACTTTTTAAGTTTGTGTGTGAATCAGTGTAAGTGTAAAAGTAAAAGGAGGGCATTTAAAAGCTCTCCAGTCTCTATTGTGAAGGAGCGGGGTGAGTCCCTACAGGGGGGCTGGAACCATCCGACTCTCTCACGCAGACCGGGACCCGCCTGGTGCGCTTCCATGAGGTCCTCTCCCTCTTGCTCCTTCCCGCCTGCCACACCCGGAGGGTCAGTCCGCCCGCTGCCATAACCTTTCCTTGCATGGCTCCAGCTCCCACCTCCGAATGAGCGCAGAGGCGATTCTTCTTTGTGGCTATGTCCTTGGCTTGCCATGTGCAGCGACGGCTGCCTGCACAGTCGCTGCAGCCATTCGGATCATAGCCACGGGGGGGATCTGCATGCGCCTTCTTGCCAGCAGGTTTCTGGAGGGCCAGTTGGCACCTTTAATGGCATTTAGGGTGAGCCAGAGCTTGGATAATTCTGTAGTTTTTGTTCTCCTCTGGCTCACCCCATAGAGCACAAATTGTAAGTCCAGGACCTCCTCTGCTGGCAAGCACGGGAATTGCTGGGAGCCGGCCGTTGCCCACAGGTCAATGGCAGCACTGCACTCCCAGAGCAGGTGCCTCACTGACACGGGCGCACCATAGCCCGGTCCGGGGCAGATAGAGGTTGCCGACATTCCCCAGGAGTGCATAACGGCCATGACCGGGAGGACCTCATGAGCCCCCATCCACGAGATGTCCCGCAGTCTGTTTGGGAGCGCCGGACGGTTCACGTTGCGCCAAATGGTGTTGGGCTCGCCAATAGCGAGCCCAGGCACTGAACTCACTGGCTCCCGCTCTTACAGAAGAGAGAGAAGAGAGCGGTGGTTGGTTAAAATTGTCAGCTCCTCCTGCTCAAGCTTAAAACCTTTTAAAAAAGTGTGAATAAAATCATATGCTTTTGGTAGGTTAAAAGACACAGGTGCTCGCAGATCAGTGGGTAAAAGGTATAGTGTTCTGAGGTAAGACCTCATCCAGAATCGTGCCATTGCTATTGTCTTGTGCTCTCTGGATGGGGCTGTGGCCTATGTCATGTGTAGTGATGTATATTTGCTGCCTAAAAACGCGTGGAGGTCTGGGATAGGGCTGGGTATTGCCTGCAATCTCACGATAGATATGTATCACGATACAGAGGCCACGATACGATATATATTGCGTATTGCCTGAAATATCATGATAGAATTATCACGATACAGAGAGGCCACGATACGATATATATTGCGATACACACCTTGATTTCAAATAATGACCATGTCCTACTGAATTTACTACAAGAGCTCTTTTTTATTATTCTGTAGCAAAGCCTTTAAGTATTGCACAAATCCAACAATAACACACTTTCAGGCCCACAGAGATCTTTAAATAAAATTAATTATTCTTTCTTTGTTATTCTTTCTTATTAATAAATGCAAATAAAACATTCTCTTTTTTAAACATAAAATGGCCTTTTCTCTTGACTCTTGAACTTTTAGTCTTTTTGTTGCAATAATACAATTCTGGTTTCACTTTACTTTAACTGTGCAGTTTAACTGTGCAACTGTGCAGAGAGAGAAAAACATAACACTGTTTGTGGCTTTACAAACTTAAAAGTGGCCTTGTGCTGGCATCAACAGTAATACTTGACCTGTCCAAGTGGTTTACATATTTTTGTTCAGGAACAACAGCTGATCAACATGCTCAGGTGTCAGACTACTTCTCTGAGCTGTAACTATGTCTCCAGCTGTGGAGAACACCCTTTCTGAAGTTACACTTGTACCTGGGATGCAGAGAGTGTTTCGAGCTAAGTTAGCAAGTAAAGGGTAAGCATGTTGGTGCTCTTTCCACCAAATGAGTGGATCCCCATTAAGGGCCAGTGAATCTTCATCTCTGTATTTTTTTATTTCATCCACTGCCTGATCATGTAGTGACACAGAGGAGGCCTGTCTATTGGGCTGGGCAAAGGTCTCTCCAAACAGATCTGCTAGAGCACAGGTGGATTCCATTCTTCTCTTGGAGGGTGGGGAAGAAGCACTTTCATCCTCGTCTTGTTCGGATGAGGAAGAATTCGGTTCAACCCGGACAGTGACAGCCCTGTCTTCTGGTGTGTCATTCTGGTCCTTCTGAAATCAGAAGCCCACATAACATTTCATAAATTCACAAGATGTCACAGTTAATTAGTTACATCATTATAGTGCACACTGCATAGACTGCTGTGCCAAGGAGGCCAACTGGCCACTGTGGCCAGGTGAAATTTGTTTTATTTATTTAATTAATTTATTTATCACTGACAGTGAGTGCACATTAATCAACATGTCAGTTTTCACATCCACGTAAATGAGCCAGAGTTAGCCAAAGGCAACATTTCATCTGTAGTTTTGAGAGTGAAAAACGCATGCAGTAAAGGAAATGTAAATTATAATTGATTTAGGCTTATTCAATTATATAATTACTTTACTTTACTCTGTGTAAAGTACAAATATCAGGGGGCGATCTTACAGAAAATAAGTGCACTCTTAAGTGAAAATAGAAATATTATTGTTGCAACAGAGTGAACAGACTATAAAAATAGACAAAAAAAAGAGAGAAGGGCGAGAGGTTTTTTTTTCTCACCGCAGAAATCCGCGCTGCTTCTGCTGCTAAGCTGGTGAAGGTCTCCTCTCGCTCCTCTTCTTCCAAGAAGGGCAATGCCTTGAAGCGTGCATCTAATGCTGAGGCCATGAGCAGAAAGGGCTTGTCTTTCTCTTTCCCGTATCTCTTCTCAAGATCCGTGGAAACGGCATTTTTAACGTCCCTCACAATAGGTGGATCAGTCAGTTGGACATGAGCACTGTGGCACAACTGGGCTTGCATCGGTGCAACAACAGACAGAGTAGGGGTCCTTTCTTCTGACATGACGTGCGTTGCAACTTTTAGGGGCTTTAGGGCTTTCACCAAATGCTCAGCAGTAGTTATGTCGGCATCAGTTAAGGTCCACAAGTCCTTCGCATCCTTGCGCACCTCTTTGGCGAGCAATGCTGCGAAAATGGCGGGCTGCTGCTCTAAAAAGCGTTCCAACATATCACAGGCGCTGTTCCATCTTTACATCTGTCATAAGCTTGTGGTCTGCTATGTCGAGTTGCTTCTGCTTTTCTTTTAGGACTTGAAGTGCGCCTGGACTTTTTCTGAAGAAAGCAACAATGGTGCGAACTCTACCCAGTAAACGGGACACAGTGGGCAGCTTGAGTGCACGCTGAGCAGCTAAATTCAAACTGTGCAAAACATCTCACGTGCACCAACTTGGCCAGATCTGCTGCTTTTGTCATGTTGGACGCGTTGTCTGTCACTAACACAGGATCCTTATCAACAAGCCCCCATTCAGCCATCACGTCCTGTATCAAATCCGACACGTTTTCACCGGTGTGGCTTTCAAAAAAGGCTCTAGTCTGCAGGACATGTGAAATAATTTCCCATTCGGGAGAAATATAGTGGCATGTGACAGTAACATATGATTTGGTTGCTCGCGATGTCCATGCATCACATGTAATGCCAACTCTGTTTGCAGAGGAGATTGCGTCTGTGACTTTTTGTTTCACATCTGCATATAAGTTTGGAACGGCTTTTTCTGAAATCCATTTACGAGTTGGTATTTGGTAACGTGGCTCACACTCATTAAGTAGCTGCCTGAAGCCGGCGTTTTCAACAACACTGAGCGGGCGCAAGTCTTTACAGATAAAACTTAACAGTGCTTGTGTGATCTTCTGAGACCTTTGGGATGTTGCGGGGAATTTTGACTTGAAAGATTCATTCAGAGTTAATTGAGAGTCAGACACACGTGGGCCCGGTGTTGCACTGCTCGTACCTGCCTGCGGTTCTTCAGAAATCTCCGGGTGGTGTTTGCTCATGTGGTAACGGAGGTTAGTCGTGTTGCTGCAATAATTACTTTTCTTTTTGCACAGCTTGCATACAGTTTGGCTCATGTCCAACTCCCGACTTCCTGGCTTTTGCACGAATCCAAAATGCTTCCATATTTTCGCTTTTAATTTCGCTGGCGGTGGATAGATTTTCTCCGACTCTTCCATGCTGCCACTGTGTTGTGTTGCGTTGTAACTTCATCTGACTGACGCATGCGTTGTTGGGACATGTCTGGACTAGTCATTGAGGCCACCCCGTGGCTTTATTGTGCACTGCACCTGCACTGTGTGTTTATTTGTCAAAACTGCGTCACCCACATCATTCATTTTGTATCGATATAGCAGCCTCTGTATCGATTCACGTATCGTCGGGAGTATCTATCGATTTATTGCCATATTGATTAATTGAACCCACCCCTAGTCTGGGATGCCTTTCCCTCCCTTCATCTGTGACTTTTTCATGACCTTTCTGGTCACTCTTTCCCACTTGGACCCCCACATGAAGTAAAAAATGTACATTTACATTTAGGTCATTTAGCAGATGCTTTTGTCCAAAGCGACTTACAATAAGTACATTTGTCAAAAGAAGGAAACAAAGAAACCACGTAAACGTATCATTGCCGATAAAGTAAGAGCTAAAAATAGAACAAGTGTTAGGTCCTCATCTGAGTAAAGTAGTACTTCAAGAGCAACAGTGCTATGATCAGAGTGCTATATATATTTTTTTTTTATGTAGAGTCGAGGTGAAGTCTGAACAGGTGAGTCTTGAGCCTTTTTCGGAAGATGGCAAATGACTCTGCTGTCCTGACATTGGTCGGGAGTTCATTCCACCACTGAGGCGCCAGAACAGAGAAGAGTCTGGACTTTGCTGAGCGACATTTGTTTAATTTCAGCGATGGTGGTACCAGCCGGCCAGCTGAAGTAGAGGAGCGAAGTGCTCGCTTCGGGGCATGAGGTTTGACCAGTGTTTGAAGGTAGACAGGTGCCGTTCCATTGATGGCCCTGAAGGCCAGTGTCATCGTCTTGAATTGGATGCGTGCTGCAACAGGGAGCCAGTGGAGGTCACGGAGGAGGGGGGGTCACATGGGATAATTTGGGTAGATTGAAGATAAGGCGTGCTGCAGCGTTCTGGATACGCTGCAATGGTTTAATCGCAGAGGCTGGGAGTCCGGCCAGGAGAGAGTTCCAGTAGTCAAGGCGGGAGATGACCAGTGCCTGGACCAGGAGTTGCGTTGCATCCTTTGTGAGGAAGGTCCGAATCCTGCGGATATTGTAGAGGGCAAATCTGCAGGATCGGGCCACAGCAGTGATGTTGGGGGTGCAGGATAGTTGGTCATCGAGGATTACACCCAGGTTCCTCGCAGTTGACGACGGCAATACTGTGATGCCCTCGACAGTGACCGACAGGTCCATGCGAGGGCAGTCGGTTTTATTCAGGTTAAGCTTGAGGTGATGTGCAGTTGTCCAGACAGAGATGTCAGCCATACAGTTCGAGATGCGAGTTGCAATGTGAGTGTCAGAGGACGGGGGAAAAGAGAGGAACAGCTGGGTGTCATCTGCGTAGCAATGGTAGGAGAATCCATGCGATGTGATAACAGAACCTAGTGATCTGGTGTATAGTGAGAACAGAAGCGGTCCTAATACTGAGCCTTGAGGGACACCCATGTCCAGAGAACAGGGTTTGGACATAGAGCCATTCCATGTGACCTGAAATGTGCGATTTGTCAGGTATGATGTAAACCAGGTGAGAGCAGAGTCAGTTATGCCAAGTTCAGCCAGAGTGGAGAGGAGGATTTGGTGGTTGACTGTGTCGAATGCAGCAGATAGGTCGAGGAGAAAAAAATGGCCCGGTCCAGCTCTAAAAGTACTCTGCGAGATGAGATCACAGCTTCCTTGCCTTCCATCGTCAGTCCCCTTAGTCCCCAGTATCCCAGTCTCTTTTTAACTTTCATTACCACGTTTGGCCAATTGTTCCTCCCACCCCCTTCCCTGTCAAATTTTATCCCCAGTATTTTTATGTCAGATTGGGTCACAGTCAAAGGGAGTCCTGTGGTCTCAGTCACCGTCCATGGTCCGTAAAATTGGGCTTGTGTCTTGTCCCGGTTTAGTCTTGCTCCAGAGGCCCGTCCGTACCAGTCTGTCAAATTTAAGGTCCTGTTTACAGATAAAAGGTCGGCGCATAAAAGGTTTACATCATCCATGTATAAAAGGCATTTTGAGACCAACCCCCCACTCCCCGGTATTACCACCCCTTTGATCCATTTGTCCCTTCTCAAGATCTGTGCCAGTGGCTCCACAAATATGACGTAGAGGAGGGCAGATAACGGACACCCCTGACGGACACCGCAGCATATATCCACTGCTTTGGTAAGTTGCCCATTTACATGTATATTGCTCGTAATGCCACGGTACAGCAGTCCCACCCATGTTATGACCCTCTCAGAAAACCCCATTTTTTGCAGTACCTGAAAGAGGTACTGGTGTGAGACCCAATCAAAGGCTTTTTCGAAATCTAGGTTAAGTAATACAAGCCAAATATTTCTGTCTCTCGCATAACAGATGGTGTCTCTGATCAGTATGAGGCTGTCTGTGATCTTCCTCCCCGGGACGGCACAGGCTTGATCCGGGTGGATCACCTTCCCTTAACCAGAGATAAACGAGTGGATAAAAGTTTGCTAAAAAGTTTACAGTCCAGGTTTAAAAGTGTCACAGGTTGCCAGTCTTGTCATCTTTTTTGTACAGTAATTTAACTATCCCTACTCTAAAGCTGTCGGGTAACAGGTCCAGTCGTTCAAGTTCTTTAAAAACAGTAAGTAGGTTGTGTGCAAGGATGTCCCACAAAGTCAGATAAAACTCGAAGGGAAGTCCGTCTTGGCCCGGAGACTTCCAATTCTTAAAATGTTTGACACATTTTTCCAACTCTAAAAGGGTAAAATCTTGAGATAAAAGCACATTTTCACCTACTGTCTTTACTATAGAGTCTAAAACCTGTTTCATGATGTCTTTGTCCGTCTGTTTTTCTTCATATCATTTCTGGTAAAAGAGTTCCACTGTTTCTAAAAGTTCTTTTGAATTGGGAGTCAAGGCTCCATCTTCTTTTTTCAATTTTGTTGAAACACCCTTGCTTATTATTTTCTTAAAAAAACGTATCGTGTGCATTTTCACCTTCCTCCTCCTTATTTCTGCAAGTTGTTTCATTTCTTTTTTCACCTCTAAAATGTCATCGTTAAAATCAAAGCCCTGGCTTACAAATTTAATATACCGTTGTAGTCTTTTCTGCAGTCCCACCATGCGTCTGTTTTCCCTATTTTTCTTTCTCTTACCTGCCTGCCTAAAGAAAGTCTGGGTCCATTTCCCACCAGTGTGCTCGTGTTTCGTATAGGTCTTGAAGGGTCTGCCACTCTTTGTACTGCTCCCTATACTGACTGACTAACTCCCTATCCTCTTAAAGGGAGCAGTTGAGCTTCCACAGACCACTTCCTACAGTAACATCTGTGTGATAGGGTGCAGGATAGCATATCGTGGTCAGAAAAGAAAACGGGTTCATTTAGCATCGGTCGGCAGGCAGTGCCGTGTAAAAACATAATCGATGCGAGAGGCTCTGGTGCCGTCACCACTGAACCAGGTGAAGCCCTCCTTTCATGGCTCTAAAACAGTCGATAAGCTTAAAATCCCTGCACATGCCCTGAAGTAACAACAATGTTTTATCAATCCTACCTACCTTCAATCTTGCCTACTTATAATGCAGTTACAATCACCCCCTACAACTAATGGTGCCCTACCTAGCATGTGGGACTGCAAGTCTTGTAAAAGGTCAAACCTGTCGTTTTTGTCGTTAAAACCATAAATATTTAAGAGGTTAAGATCCTGCCCCATAAAAATCAAATGTGCTAAAAGTGCCCGACCATCTCTCACCACAGTGTTGCCCTTCACCATAACCTGAGGGTTTTTAATTAAAATGGCCACTCCATCATTCTTGTTTTGATTAGATCCACTCCATAATAATAATTGTGATAAGAACTGATAAGAACAGATATTTTTCTTGCGAAGAAGTTTATTGACACAATTTTCATTGGTTCTTACACTTTATGTTCAGGTTTTTTTTGGACAATCATCACAGAAGTTTTTCAAAGCACTTAAAAAAAACAATTAAAATCAACATGTCATTAGTAAACAATACATAATTTTATCTGTTAAAACCATTCACTTTAAAACAACAATTTGATATGTTAAAAGGATTTTACAGATAAAAACAACAGATTGCATTAAAATTAATACGACATGTTAAAGAAAAGTGCTCTCAGTGGCATTAAAAGTCCATTGTGTTAATCAGTGTAAGTGTGTGAGCACATGAGTGTGTCTTTTAAAAGTGACGGCCCGGGTAACCCGCCGGTGGAAGTCAGCGGAGGCCCTCCACCTGTTGCTCCTGTTTTGTGCGGAGGGTCAGGCCGCCGCTGCCTTGACCTTTCCTGTGTGGCTCCGGTTCCCACCTCCGAATAGGCGCAGAGGCGAGTCTTCTTTGTGGCCTGCCGCACATAGCCACAAAGAAGACGTGAGTAAAAATTGGCTCGATCCAGGTCTAAAAGCACTCTACGAGGCAGGGTAAAAACAAGGGTAAAATTACAGCTTTAATGATTAAAACCTTGCTTTCTATTGTCAGTCCCCTTAGCCTCCAGTATCCCAATCTCTTCCTAGCTTTCCCTATCACGTCAGGCCAATTGCTCCTCTCACCCCCTTCGCCATCAAATTTTACCCCGAGTATCTTTATGTCAGTCCGTGTCACAGTCAGTGGGAGTCCTGTAGTCTCGGTCACTGTCCACGGTCCGTAAAACTTTGCTTACGTCTTATCACGATTCAGTCTAGCTCCAGAGGCCCGTCCATACCAGTCCGTCAAGTCCATGGTCCTGTTGACAGATAAAAGGTCATCCATGTATAAAAGACATTTAGTTACCATGCCCCCACTCCCTGGAATTGACACCCCATTGATCCATTTGTCCCTTCTCAAGATCTGTGCCAATGGTTCTACGCAGAAAACATAGAGGAGGGCAGATAGCGGACAACCCTGATGGACACCACAGCATATATTCACTGCATTTGTAAGCTGCCCATTTACGAGGATTTTGCTCTTAGTACTCTGGTAGAGCAATCCCACCCACGCTATGACCCTCATAGGAAACCCATTTTTTGCAGCACCTTAAATACACCCTAAAAAATCGAAAGTTGGGACAACTTACAATTTTAAGGCAACAAACTGCAATAGAATTTTAAGTTGGGAATGACAACTTAACTTTTTAAGTTCTGTTTTTGAGTTAGTAAAACTTTGAATTTCAAGTTCTATTAACTCAACCTGAAGTTGCAGTAACTCACAATCTTGAGTTAGGAAAACTGTAAAACCTTAGTCATCTTGACTTAAGTCTAAGTTGCAGTAACTCGTCATTTTGAGTTGAAACTACTTTAAATCCTTAGTCATCCTGACTTAAGTCTAAGTTACGGTAACTCGCAATTCTAAGTTAAGAAAACTTTGAAACCCAAGTCATCTCGACTTATGTTTACGTTGCGGTAACTTGACATTTTAAGTTGTGAATACTTTAAATCCTTAGTCATCTCGACCTCTCAAACTTGCAATAACTTTGAAATATGAAAACTTTAAAGCCATACTCATAACCCAACTTCAACCTGCAGTAACTCAATACATCATGCATGAAACAAATTACAGGGGCTATAATATCTGAATTCAAATCTTTTTTTATTGAACATGTCTTGCATGTCTCAAATGCTGTGCAAAAGCACAGAAGACCAATAGCTCACCCGATCAGGTGAAACAGTTGCTTTCTTAAAACATTGAAATATCAGCACGCGCTGTATTAAAATCCTTTGTATCGAGTGTCAACGACTCAAACATTTCGAAATCCAAACAGGAATGCATAATACAGCATTATATAACTGCTAACGTGCAAGATTCTTTAGGCACTTACAATAAGAGTTGGGTAGAAGGAAGGCATACCAATTTAAATGTAGAAACTGCTCTTCAAGAATCAAATTAAACTGAAGAGAAATTAACAAAATACCAGATAAAATCCTTCCAACTCAGTACCTTATGTGTCATAGATAGTGAGTGAGTGAGTGACTGGCGTGCGTGCGAGTGTATGTGTGACAGGAAGAGAAGAGATATATGGGGGACTGAGTAAAATAAGTAAATATACAAAAGGGCAGCATGAACATTAACAATTTAAAACATGCCCAACATTAGTTTGTTTTCAACAGTATTTGCAGCTCAACATTAGGTTCTGACACAGGGTTACAGAAGAAGTTTGTTTTTGAGGGATCTGACTCTTGCAGAGAGATCTGTCCCCAGCTCCAAGAAGAGCTTTTGAAACATTTCAAATGTGTATCGCAGTTCCTTGGGAAACTGGATGTTCAGGGCGTATATCAGCCCAAAGAGCAACGCAAGGGCCGTTGGCAGGTCAGGGAGGTCTTGCAAGACGATTTGTTCTTCTAAAACCACAGCTACGTTTTGAAGTCTTGCAGGAGCGGAACTTTGATCCTCCATCACCGAAAGTATCCCCACAATGAGACCCCTTGTCTTCTCCTCCTCTGGGTCAGTATCCTTGTGATGACAGACAAAAACAAATGTATGATTAATAAATGAAACAAAAGGTTTGTCTTTAAATTCCTATGGCTCAGAATAAGCTCTTACTCTCAAATAACTATACAAAAAAGATTACATTTATTTTACTTTGAGACACTTATGTTAAAAAACAGAACATTTCCATCTCATATGTAAGTAAATTCCAGACTGAATAAAGTAATAGCCAACGAAGTACATCTTTTTACGACACTTAATGCATTGACATAAAGAGGGCAAGGAGAACATTGGAATGGATCAACTGGATGAAAATAAAGGGCAGAGAGGTTAAAGTCAATAACAGAATAAACATTATGATCCAAGCAATCTATTTTAAAATATAGCAACAGTATAATCCAAGTGACGGTTGCTACTAATGACCACTCACCAGACAATTCCTGAACAGCTTCTCGTGACTCTCACGGAGAAATAAAGGGAGGCCCTTCAAAGCTGCGGTCTGTCTGTGTGCTGTTATGTAATTTGTCTTAAACACAAAGAGATGGATAAAAAACATTACTACAAAATCAAAGTAACATGTACTAAAGTAGAGAGCAAACAGGAAAACATCAATGGTGAGTTTATCTGATATATTTCGTCCAATTTCAAATTTAATCACACAATTTACTGTATAACTGAATGAAGCACACATGGATTAAGTATTGGCTTACAGCTGTTTTCTTTCACGTCCAATAAATTGTAGACACATGCAAGTCTAAGGGTTAATCATAACTTGTGATAAATATGTGTATAGCTTTTTGACTGCTACACGTGCCACTTTCTTCTCTAATAATTAATTAATTAAGTAATTACCCGATGGGTAAGTTTCCACAACATGCAACTTATTACTGCGCTTACTGCGCTTAATAAATATACCTGTTCATCCAGTCTTTCAAGAATGTCATCCATCTCGGGGAGAGAAGCTGCCCCCCTGGCCCGATAGAGTCTGAGAAGTCCTGGAGTGTGCTCACTAATGGCTCCTCTAAAGTCATCTAGTAGCTTCTTGTTGGTGATCCGATAGAATTCTTCCTTGATCTGTTTAATAAAGGAAGGACAGTAATTTCAATTTCAGCATTTTGATTATTTTCAAAGCAGGCCATCTCCCTTGCACTTCTGAGACCATAGGCTGTAGCTCCACAATCTCCTTGCTCCGCTGTTTATGTTCTGCTAGCTAGTGTGTGTGTGTTGCTTTGCAACAGTTCAGTCCCAGTCGCGGATCCATTTATGTTGGCGGTGCCAAATAAATAAATAATTAAATAAACAAAGAAATGTTAACTAATTAACGGTGCTTGTAGAACTGTTGTATAAAAGCAATATCACACTCGAGGTAGTGAATATCAGGTCAGACGCGACCGCAGCCTGGTGAGTCGTGACCGTCAGTCCAGCCGCCGAAAACACCCGCTCTGAGGGGACCGACGTTGCCGTGATGCACAAATACCTCCGTGCTAACTTGGCAAGTTGGGGGAACAACTTTCCATAATCCAACGACTAATCCAAGTGTATTACCATATCTATGGTAATACACTTGACTGTAGTACGGTCTACAGCTATGCGTAGAACGCCGCCGAAACTCCACCGGATGTTTGGAGATGACGTATCTCCCCTCATGTGCCGGCAAAATTACCTTGATAAGTTAACCGTTTTCCGTCTTGTCATCGTTGCTATTGAATTAAAAATGTCTATTTTTACTTAATTATTTACTTTACTTTTTTAATGCCTACTTTTTTCGCCGCTTTCTACGCATGGACATAATAACGACGTCTTTCTGGTGGTGTCGGGTCAGCCATCTCTTCTTCGTTCGTTAGCAGGCTCCGGTTGCATTGTGGGATAGCGTAGTGACCCCCACTGTTTACTGTGGCGGTAGTACGCATTCGGAAACGTTTTCCGTACTACACAATGCGCACTGAGCATTCGTCCCCCGTGTGGTAAAATGTTTAATTGCACACTGCATTAGTTTAATCGATGAAAAATGTACGTAATCGACGAAATTCTTATATAATATATATATAATAGGATAATATACGAAATTCAATTAGTTGATCGTAGATTAATCATGCCCATCCCTAACTCTGACTGTAACTCCCCCCCCCCCCCCCCACCCCCGACGTCTGCCCCTCTTATATACTATGGTGTGCCCGCATGCACGCCCGCCTGGCTGAATGGCTGAAAAGCACAACATGCCCCAGCGAAAACGCTAGTATTCATTAATATCCAATCACTGAAATACAACAACCACACAATAGAACACACAAACTAACCGTTGAATTAAGGCAGCTGTACAGGTCTCACACGCCGTAAAATCAGTTTTTTTTTTCCAATGGAGTCTGGTGACTTGGAGCTTAGCCACCAGACTTCATTGAAATTCTACGGCATGGAAAACCATCCTACAGCTTCCTTAATTTAACAGTTAGTTACACATGGCTAGAAGATATGTATATCTTGCAATAACGAGATATGTCTAGTAGAATACCGAGTGGCCTATTTGAACTTGCCGGTCTGAAAGGACTGCAGTGCCGTTCTCGCTCGACTGCGCTGTTTGCTGCTTGAACATACCGAGACAAGCACCGCATGCATCGTGCTAGCTTGCGATAAGCTAAAGCTAACGGCGACGGCGAGCATTATTTATTCTGTTTAGGGTCATACTATCGTCAGTGAAAATGCATACCATATCCACTTATTTATCATGTATTATATTCACATTCATGAAAAAAACTCACACTTCAAGTCTAATTGGAAAGAAGGTTAAAACTTGCCTGTGTTGTCTCCAGCCCTGACGAAAGACGACTCGTGGGAGTTCAGGTAACAAACCTCAACTCGGAAAGTTGGCTTTCCCGCATTTTACGACAAGGACATACGAGTTGGCAGAACTTTTTTACTTGTTGTGCACAGGTTGTGCATCCCAACTGAAGGAAATAAGTCGTGATAACTTACAAAATGCTGTTGAAACATAAAAAATGCATGGTTTGCTGGAATTACTTACATTTTTAAGTCAAATAGGAATCATTTATTTTTTTAAGTCTTAAAAACTTAAAATACTTTTTTAGGACAACAATATTAAGTTGGAGTTTTTACAGTGTAGGTACTGGTGTGAGACCCGATCAAAGGCTTTCTCAAAGTCTAAATTTAGCAATACAAGCCGAATGTCTCTGTCTCTCGCATAACAGATGGTGTCTCTGATCAGTATGAGGCTGTCGATGATCTTCCTCCCCGGGATGGCACAGGCTTGATCCGGTTGGATCACCTCCCCTAAAACCAGAGATAAACGAGTTGCTAAAAGTTTGCTAAAAAGTTTGCAGTCGCAGTCGCAGTTTGAAAGCGTTTTCGGTCTCTAGTTTTTCAGGTCAGTCTGGTCGTTTTTTTAAGAATTAAAGTGACTATCCCTACTCTAAAGCTCTCCGGTAACAGGTCCAGTTGGTCAAAGTCGTTAAAAACAGTCAGTAAGTCATTTGCAAGGATGTCCCAGAAGATCAGATAAAATTCCAGGGGAAGTCCGTCGTGACCTGGGGACTTCCCCTTCTTAAAATTTTTCAAATATTTATCTAACTCTAAAAGGGTAAAATCTTGGGTTAAAAGCACACTATCCTCCACCGTTTTATCAACATGTTTTAAAACCTGCTCTGTGATGTCATTTTCTATATCTTTTTCTGTATATAAATTACTGTAAAATGTTTCCACCGTTTCATTTAGTTCCTTTGTGTTAGCAGTAAAAACCCCATCTTCTTTTTTCAGACTTTTTTTTTAAAACCCTTCCTTTACGGGTTATTTTCTTAAAAAAGTAGCGTGTGCATTTTTCCCCTTCTTTGATTTCTCTTTTCTTGCTTCTCAGAATTATTCCCCAACTCTTAATTTCTTCTATGTCCGACATTTCCTTTTTGGAAACACTGTTCAAAAGTATGCCCAATTTCTCTACATTTCCCACAGAGTTTTGTCACATGCTTCTGCCAGGTGCCCAAGCTCACCACACTTGCGGCAGAGCTTGGGCATGCCCTGGAAGTGAATGTAGCCCCTGTTCTCACCAAGGACTACCATGGATGGGAGATGCCTCAGGCCCTGATACCCCTGAGGGTCTTGCCATTGCTGTATGGGGACCCTCCACAGTGCAATATCTACCCAGCAACATGCAAATATCTGCAGCATTCACCATTTCATTGAACATTCTAACAACCACCACTCTCATGGAGTTGTCAGTTAGTTTCTCCATATTGAATGCCAAAAACTGGGTCTTAACCTTTTCAAACCGTTGCCAAAACTCATGTAACACAGCTGCAGAAACAAAACTAAAATCAAATCCCTTATTGAAGGAGAGAGTCAAAACACAATTTATCTCCTTGGGGTAAAAGCCAAGGGCCTTTTGAATTAGCTTCCTGGAGAAGTCCAGTCTGGACATCTCCAGGAGTTTTCCATCTTTTTCTTTAAAAGTCAAACGTACACTGTGGTATCCCGCATGCCGGCACGGGCAGCCGACATGGCTTGAGACACCACATTTCAGCAAAAAAATAAATAAATACAATAAGTTAAATAAATTAAGACTTAAAAGGGCTGTAAAAACACCAGAAACGATCCAACAGCAAGTTCAAATGATCTTAATCACAATGCTACTGCCATTGTACTGCCATAATACAATTCAATAGTTGTCATATCACAACAGATTTTTCTCACATGTGAAAAGCACAGTGCTGATAACATAACATTTCAGAATATATATTCATCCGATGTTGCCGTGGAGGAGCAGCAGCGCCCTCTGCTGTTTGTCAAGATAAATGAAAAAGCTCACAGCACCTGGTATTCCCAGGCTGTCTCCCATCCAATAACTGACCAGGCCCGACCCTGCTTAGCTTCTGAGATCGGGCGTGTTTTATTTTTTATCTTTTATTATCAAAAATACATATTTTTATGTGAACATTACTTACAATGATTCCTCCACCAAACCCCAAATTAAAAAAAAAAATCAGACATCTGTCACTTCTTGGTAGAAAAACAAACCAATAACAAAACAAAACAAAACATACTCCAAACAAAACAAAATCAAACAATCAAAACAAATTAGTCAAAACCCTCCAAAGTGACAGTGCCCTTCCTACATCCTTCAAACATTTAATATAATACCCCCGTCCTCCCCAAGTGAAACCAATGTGCTCCCCTCCACAAACCCACCGATGAACTCCTCTTTCTCAATATAATTGTAAATTAAATTGAAGGCTCTGCCGACAGTGTACAGCAGAGCCGACAGGGGGCACCCCTGTCTAACTGACCTTTCTAACCTAAAAGTGTCTGTGAGAATCCCATTTATTTTAACCCTAGTAACTGCTCTGTCATACATTATTTTAATCCATCCAATTAATCTATGCCCAAATCCCATTTTTTCTAACACCTTGTGAAAATATTTGTGATCTACTCTATCAAATGCTTTGTTTAAGTCTAAACTAACTACTATTCCTTTTCCCTGTCTTTTCATGTACTGTATGGTGTCCCTTATGCTGCTTACTGTGTCTGCTATGTCCCTGCCTGGTATGCTGTATGCCTGTGTGTTTCCCACTATCGTCCCTATGACTCTCTTTATTCTGTTGGCTAACACCCGTGCTAGTATTTTGTAGTCGTTATTTAACATGCTGAGTGGTCTGTAATTTTCTAATCTTCCCCTATCTCCTTTCTTATATATGATACTAACTAATCCTATCGTCATGCTCTCTACCATCTCCCCTGTCTCTTCTATATGTCTAAATAATCTATCTAACACTGGCACTAATTCCTCTCTAAACTCACTATAAAATGCTCCCGTTAACCCATCTGTCCCTGGACTTTTGTTCCTTCCTAACCCTGCTATTGCTGCTTCTATCTCCCCTGTCCCTATCTCACCCTCACAGCTTTCCCTGTCTCCCTCAGTTAATCTAGCACTCACCTTATCTAATACTTCTTTGATGTCCCTATCCTCAGTTTTTTCTCCCCTGAATAATTCCCTGTAAAACTCCTGTACCCTATCTGCTATGTCTACAAAATCTGTTATTATTTTCCTGTCTTTCCCTACCACCTTCTCTATATAATTCCTCTTCTGTTTCACTTTCTCTAGCTCTAAATAAGTAAACAAAATACTTTGTGCACCTCTCTCCCTCAACTATTTGTGTTGCCCTACTCCTAACTCTTGCCCCGTTACACTTTCTCTGTTCCATCTCTCCTAATTCATCCTTCAATCTTAAATATTTCTCCAATTCATGCCCTGCTTCCCTGTCTAACTTCCTACTCTCTCTTTTTAGCTCTCTCTTTAACCTTACCTCTCTTTCCCTCTCTAACCTGCCCCTCTGCCTGCTATACCCTATACTAATCCTCTTTATTTCCTCTTTCACGCTCTCCCACCACCTCCCTATGTCCTCCTCATACATACTCTCATCCATTCTCCTTTTTAAACATTCTTTTACTCTCCTTTTATACTTCTCATCATTCAACACCTCACCATTCAGACACCACACCCCTCCCCCCCTCTTCTGCATTACACTCCCTATACTGAAACCTACCATCTTGTGATCACTAAGTGCAGTCGTACTATATTCTATACTCCCTATCCCAGGGGTCTCAAACTCAACTAACCTGTGGGCCATTAAATGTAGAGTCTGGGTGAGGCTGGGCCACATCAAGTATTCCACAAAAAAGGGGGACCAATGTTAGTGGGTGCGGCTTATATTCAGGTGTGCTCAATAGTCCGGAGAATTATGGTACAAGTGACCAACGTTGCTAATTTGTGTTGTTGTCACAAGCCTGAGCTATGGTAGCTCACAAGTGTTAAAAAGTACAAAATGCACAGGGCAACGACTAACGCAGATAAAGTGAAGAAAAAAACGTGCGGGCCGCACTAACACCAAGCTTTTATTTCAGGTAGGGGGCCGCAAAATATCATTCCAGGGGCCGCAATTGGCCCGCAAGTTTGAGACCCCTGCCCTATCCTCACCGCTATGCCCTTTGTGCTCAATACTAAATCTATCCTACTCTGTTTCAACTCACCTCTGACTACTTGTGCTCTAGAAAAAACTCTCCCCTCTGGATTCCTTTCTCTCCACACATCACTCATCCCTCTCTCTTTCATCACATCATTCAACACACCCCTCGAAGAATCACTCCTAAAACATGCACTCGCAGACGCATCCAATCTCCCACACCACACCTTAAAGTCACCTACCACAACACACTCCTCACCACACATCCCCCCCAGTTTCTTAAAGAAATCCCTCCTCCCCTTCTCCTCATTTGGTGCATATATGTTGATTAATTTAATCGTTTTCCCCATGTGTTCAAAAGTAATCCCAATGATTCTGCCCTCCCCATCATCCTCACACTTTCTCACATTCTCAATCACTCCCCTCTTTGTTAATATGGCCACCCCTCTACCCTTCACTCCCCCATTATTCACATACACTTCTCCCATCCACTCCTGCTCCACTGCCCTCACACACTCCATATCCCAATGCATCTCTTGAAAACAGATAATATCGGCTGAGCAAACTCTCAAGATGTGCTGTCTCCTTAGAGTACTCCTTAGCCCATTTCCATTAAATGAAATTAACTGTATCATGAACAGAAATAATAGAAAAAAAAAAAAAAAAAGCATTATTTGGCACTCACTTCTTCATTCTGGTCTGTGCTCTCGTCACTTTCCTCCTTTGAGGTAGTTTTTTTAGTCTCTTTTAATTGGCTCCACTTCCACTGTCCGAGAAGGACAAAGGTTTCTTCTGCAACCAGCCGCACATGTCCCTTCTCCTCCGTCCCCTTACCTCTTTGCTGGTACCACGTCACTCAGCTCCTTCATCCCGCTGTCCATGCTGCTCCAGCCTCCTCGCCTCCAGTCTCTTCGCCTCCAGTCTCCGCGCCTCCAGTCTCCGCGCCTCCCACCTCCACGTGTCCTTCCCCCTCCTCTCCGCTGCCGTCTCCTCCTCTCTCTCCTGCCTGCTGTCGCTCCTCACCTCCGCTGCAGCCGCCGCACTCACACGCGTAATGTCCCTGTGCCTTGCACTTAAAGCATTTGAATTCTGGACACTCTCTCAGGATGTGACCCGGCTGTATGCAGATCCTGCACACCTTCACCTGTCTGTCATGGATTACGCGGAAGTACTCCGGTCCCGATGCCGTATCGAAACGTGTCGAATACGGCAGCGACTGTACAGCGTCATTAAATTTCACTTAAACAAACCTTGTCCCATCTGCAACATTGGTGCCGGGCCACATCCTTCTCTTTATTGGCGTCATCGCCTGCACCCCCCACATGTCCAGTTTCGCCATGATGGCATCATGGTGTAAGCCGGCAGGCCCATGAAAGACACCACCATCTCATTATTGTTCAGCTCTCTCCCTATCACGTTCGTGTTATTTTCATCCCATCCATTAGTTTGTTTTTCCCTCCTTCCTCTTTCAGCGTGATCTCAAAACTCCTTGTGCCTGTGCACCTGCACGCCACCAGGCCTCCACATACTTCTCTGACTCTTTTCATCAGCTCCATCACCATGATATTCTCATTCCCCTCCATTTCCACACGCACAGTCAGCTCTTTTTTGTACGTGCTTGTTTTTACTGCCATACCATGTCCGTTGTCATTAGCTCATTGTCCTTGTCCGTTCCGCGTTGTTGCCATAATTACCGTCATTTACAAACAAAACACAAATTGTAAAGTATCCCCAAACAGTGGAACTCATATTCACTAGCAAGGACCACACCGTCAACGAGATGCGTTTAAGGATTTATTATTATTGACAAAGGAAATTGAAGTGTCGAAGATCTTGGTTCTTGAGCTCTCTCGAGTGCGTTGTGGGGATTCTTGTAGAGAATCCGCCGCCGCTCCCAGGCAGCGACGGACCCCCTCATGGACCTACGAAGGAGAGGATAAAAAGAAGAAATGGGGAGAGAGAAATGGGGCGGGGGGGAGGGGCGCCGAATCCGAGAGCGAAGCGGAGGAGAGGGTCAGGTGTTTACAGTTTTTCTCTATTGCTAAAACACATTTCACGATACTGCCCTCAGTTTTCCCAAAACTCTAAACACAAAACACTTTTCTAAAGCTATGTACACACAACCTCACAGTCTCTTTTCAAAACCAACCAGTTTTTCTCTAATGCTAAAACACATTTCACGATTACTGCCCTCACTTTTCCCAAAACTCTAAACACAAAACACTTTTCTAAAGCTACGTACACACAACCTCACAGTCTCTTTTCAAAACCAACCCATCACACCAAAACAGTTGCTCACATGCTCAAAAGCAAACTCTGACAACACAATACCGCTCAAGGCCTGCAAAAATGTAAACACTACTGTTCTTTTTACAGTTTCACAACTGCCAGGATGCATTTGAGCAACCCTTATTTATTCTCAAATATGTATTTGGCATTCATGTACTATAGATTTGTGCGTTTCATGGGAATAGTTATATAATGCAGAAAATGCAGTTATATCACAACTCAAAAATGAGTACTGTAAACTCCATGGAGGATCCATTACACACAATAGATACTACAGTAACAATTAAAAACACAATGTTCAGGGTGTGATTTTTTTTTTTATTACAGTACGTTGTAAATTGACACAGTATGTTGTAAATTGAGACTGAAATCATTGGGCGGCATCACGTCGTCGGGCTGGGTCAGGCCACAGGACCTCATCAACATCACAGGCAATATTGTCCATAGCCAAACAACGTGGGAAGAATGCCCTGGCATGCCGCACCCAGCCTTGGAACGCCTTCACAGCCACATCATCACAGGCCACGTCCACAGCCCTGAGAAGGTTCTCTCTGGTGTAGGGTTGGCGGTCATAGACCTTCCACCCCCATGATGAGAAGAACTCTGCTATTGGGTTTAGGAATGGAGAGTAGGGTGGCAGACACACATTAATAAATTGCTGGTTGATGTTAAACCACTCTCTGACCTGGATGCTGCGATGGAAACTAACATTGTCCCAGAGGATGACATATATGGGAAGATCAGCTGGCCCAGGATTCTGCTGGTCGTGGTGATCAGCTGGCCCAGCATTCAGGTGGTCACGGTCATGCAAGACATCTCTGAGCTCTCCTAGGAAGGTGAGGAGACGCTCAGTGTTGTAGGCGCCGAGTTCAGTATGCCGGTGAAGAAGCCCTCTAGAATTCATGGCAGCGCAGAGAGTGATGTTTCCTCCACATTGGCCGGGCACATCGACAACGATAGCTCTCCGTCCTATGATGTTACGGCCTCTCCTCCTCCTTTTTGTGAGGTTGAAGCCAGCCTCATCCACAAATATAAATTCATGGGGTCTGGCCATGGACTCCAACCCGAAGATCCTCTGTGGAAACAAATAGCGTTTTCAGGTGTTCAGAAAGACAGTCAATACAGCACATTACAGTACGATAGTATAGTATTGTATGTAAAGTACTGTAGGCCACCGTGTACATGGATTGTACTGTACTTACTTGCACATACTGGTGACGGAGGTGTTTTATTCTGTCAGAGTTGCGCTCAAAGGGTACCCTATAGACCTTCTTCTTGCGTACTCTCTGGCGCTTGAGGACTCTGACATCTGACTATAGTTGTCAGGCTGACATTGTCAATGGTCGGAATGTTCAAATTGTCACCAATGATTCTCTCCCGTATTTCCCGTAGTCTCATCACATTGTTCTCCCGAACCATATCCACAATGAGGACTTCTTGGACTGGTGTGAATTTGGAAGCCCTCCCACCTGCACGTGGCAGTCTTTCAACTCTAGAGAAACAAACGTACAGTAATTTGGTCAGAAATAGTCCTTGCAGTACACTTTTACTGTAACCATGATTGCACTTGTCTGTATGTAGGTGCACTCCACTATACTACTGTATACTGTAAACATCTACTGTAGTGACTACAGTACTGTAAAAAACTACTACATACAGTACCTGTTGTGTTCTCTGAAGGCCGGAATAATGGTGGCCACTGAGAATCTGCTGAGGTTTGGTTGGACTCGTTGTCCCGCTTCGGTCATTGTCATGCCGTGGACAATGACGTGGTCAATGACTGTTGCTCTCATTTCATCTGTAATGAAAATGCGTTGTCTTGCTCGCCCTCCTTCTCCTCTCCCTCCTCTGACACGAACTCCTCTTCTTCTGCCTTGATCATCCATTTTTGTTTGGAACCTTCAGAAAACTGCACTGACTTATATAGGTGTGGTCACATCATTTGCAACAGGTGTTTTAAATTTTGAGTCGTTGTGTTTACTGAATGACACCAGGTATGTTCATTGTGTTCAAGTTTTGCTGACTGTGGGTGGCATTTTGCATCACATAAGCTTCACAATGCATATTGGAGCAGAGATATATGCAAAATGTGTTTTAGCAAGGCAAAATGTGTTTAGAGTTTTGAGAAAAAGGGGATGAGTTTTGTGAACAGTGTCTACAGGTGAATTGTGTTTGTGGTTGTGGCAAATGGGGGGTAGTTTTACCAAATGTGTTTAGGCAACTGGTCATTTGGTTTAGAGTACTGGGTTTTGTGTTTTAGCAATAGAGAAAACTGTATTTATAGAAATGCGGAGGTTGGCGCTGTTGAGGTGTGGTCCTGCTCCTGAAACTCCGCCAATTAGGCTTCAATTCACTAGCAAGGACCACACCGTCAATGAGATGCGTTTAAGGATTTATTATTATTGACAAAGGAAAATGAAGTGTCGAAGATCTTGGTTCTTGAGTTCTCGAGTGCGTTGTGGGGATTCTTGTAGAGAATCCGCCGCCGCTCCCGGGCAGCGACGGACCCCCAAAAACCTCCAATTACTTAAGAAGAGATTGAGCGGATCTGAGATCTTTGAGATCTGAACGGATGTAGCGGTTGTACGTTTGGGAGGACCGGCGGCCCATGGGACGTATGCAGTGTTCTGGGATGCCACTACGGGAGGCTGAAGTGGCCGCTCCGATTCTGAAGGAGTGCCCGAAGTAGTTGTTGGGCAAAATACCACACAATGAGAGCACGAGGCGAAAGTGATGATGGGCCAAGTGACCCAAGTGGCTACACTAGAATCGTGTAGCCACTTGGCCGGACTCGTACATGAAGAAGGGATCTGTCCTGTTGTGCTCTGAGATTTGCAGAATTGCGAGAGTTTGCGAGGTTTTCGAAAGGATTCAGTGGTGATTGGACCTTGAAGAAGAAGACGGGTGTGGGTGGACCGAATTGATTGGTTTTGGTTAGCTTTAAGTGGAGCACCATGATGTCGTCTGAAAAGCAAGACAAGTCGAAAATGCCAGCATGATGGCTTGAGTCGAAGCGAATGGTTGAGGAGGTGAATGCGGAGCATCTGAGGAAACCAACAAGGCAAGCAAGAACATTGCTTCTGAGGTTGGGCGACTTGAGGAGTGCCGTACCTGGAACGGATCATGTCGAGGCAGATGGACGGCAAGTCGACAGTAAGAGGAAGACGACAAGGGTTTGTGGCTGGCTCTTGGCGTGGGAATCCTTTAATGAGGGAAGTTATCTGGGGATAGCTGGTGGCCAGGCCCGAACTGCCGGTTATTAGCTTGGAGAAGAAGCTGGTACCGCTAAGGTAATCTTTGATGGTGTGTGTTTGGATTGCCCTGATGGAATGGGCATAAGTGATGAAAGAGTCAAGGTGATGAGATCGAACGACGGAAAGGTTGTGTTGTATTGGTCGTGGAAGTGGTGGAAGCTTTTCCGAGCTGTCAAGTAGGAAGAGGGGGTTGAGGGTGATATGGAGGAATGGCTTTGGGAAGGTATCGGCGTGAGGTGCCAAGCTTCGGAACTTCTGAAATGGGAAGCAGGAAAGAGAGTCAGCGATGGTGTAAGCTTGACTGGGAACGTGAGCTGCGCATAGAACATATTGATGTGTAACGGAGTGCCAGATGAGGCTCCGTGTGAATGGCATGATGGATGGCGAGTTGGAGCATCCTTTGTTAATTATGTCTACGACTGCAAGGTTATCTGAGTATATGAGGATGGACTTGCGGGACCATTTGTGTCCCCGCAAGATGGCGGCGACTAGTATAGGGTAGATCTCAAGAGCACAGGGAAGCGACCTGGCATTCGTTTTCAAGCTCTGGGGGCTGTACTGCTTCGAACCATCTTCCGTTGTAGAAACCCCCCAAAACGACTGAAGGAGAAGCGTCAGTGTACAGATGGATGTCATGTGGGTGAGTCCGTTGGTCGTCGTAGAAGAAGGTGATTCCTTTCCCATTAGTGAGAAGGTTGAGCCACAGACGGAGTTTGGCGAGGAGGGGCCCTCTGTTTTCTCTGCGGATGATGTAACTCCGAGGTCGGAGAAGACTGAAGTCAGAGTGGCCAGGCCAGAAGCGCAAGGACGAAATTTTGATTTCAAAGGTGGGGGGGACACAAGTATTTTTAATAAAACTCTAACTCTTTCAGTTCACTGTGTTTGAACTAGTAGTTCTTCTAGTTTTCTATTGCTACTTTTAAGTCTACTATTCCCTTTTTTTGTTTGACTGGTTGTAAATCATGTAGCAAAACAGTATCACCCAATTCTAATCCAAGAGTAATAATAACAACAATAATAATAATACATTTTATTGATCAGATTATTGAGAGCTTTGTAAATGATGAGGAGGATCTTGAAGTAGATATGCTGTTTATTGGGAGCCAGTGAAGGTGTTGCAGGATGTAACGCATTTCTTTGAGTAACTTAGACTTTGACTTCTAAAGAAGTCTCTTATGTCCACTTCTCTTTTTTTAGACATCCTGGCTGCGTCTAATTACCAAACACACATACGCACGCACGCGCGCACGCACGCACATACGCACATGGACACCGATTTAAATGTAAATGAAACCTCTGATATTACAGTCCTTCTAGCTGACGTGAACCTGGCAGAACAAACTCCCAACGCATAGTAGCGGACTCCTGTAGGACTCCTGATCGCAGACTAGCAGACCGATGTGGAGGAAGAAGGAGTGACAGCGGGCACAGCCAATCACACAAGAAACGGCAGAGCCAATCGAGGAGCTTGTGGGGACTAAGGGAAACAGGCTTCAGCTTGAGCGGACGTTTTCCGCTTTGTCCTAGTGCTTGACATGTCTCTGTTTAATATAGCGTAACATTGTTTTTGGACGGTAAAAAGTGCAGGGGACCAAAACGGCCTTTTGAAAAAGTGCAGGAGACATGTCCCCTGTGTCCCCCCCCTAAATTACGTCCGTGCAGAAGCGGGTGGTGATGACGGGGGGGGGAATGATGGAAGACCGTCCAAAGGATGGACGACGTATGGAATCCCGTGGTTGTTGGACAGGATCCAACAGAGGGCTTTAGACAAGTGGTCGAAGAGTTTGGGCCAAAGGTGAGCCTGACGGCAAAGTAATATGAGTATATAATAAAAGTAATAATATTCACCTTCGGAGGTGAAGTGTGTGTGGTATTGATAGAAACCATGCTGCCAAAGCGGAGGGCTAGATTAAGAATGGTGGACAAGTAATCGTCCAGTTCATTGCGTTGCATGGGGAGTTTGGAACAGAGAACGTCTCTGTAAAGGGAGAAGGCGCAAGCGAACTCTATAGGAGTAAGCTCTCTGGAACCGTGTGGGTGCTCTCACTTTAGACTGGGTGCTCTCACTTTAGACTGGGGGCGCCCTCGTATCCTTCAATAAATCCGTCTGCAGGTGGTTGATGGAGGGAAGGCGAGATAGGGAGTGCGAGGTCGATGTGGTTGTTGGAAAAACGGCAGGGGGTGCGGTCACCACCAACGCCTGGGTGCACTTATCGCCTGGAAATTTGAATAACTTCAGAGCAGTCCGTTTTGAGTATTTTGACATACTGTACTTCAAGACTTTAGATGTCACCATTCTTCTTCTCAGCCACACAGCTCTAGACAACATACTTGAAATATAAATACGGATGACTGACAACACAAATTAAGCTGACCTTAATCAAATCAACTTATATATTTTTTTCGACAAGTAGAGGGGGTGCACCGTCCCTGGAGGTACTGCAATACTAGGTTGATGCGTGGAGTGGACGGACAAGACCCTTTTCCATCTCCCTATTCCAAAAATCTATTCAATATGCCCCGGGTAGGGGACCATATATTAAAAACCCTCCCTTCCCCTCCCTCTCAAACCCAACCCCAACATTAGCACATCATATGACAGTATCCCCAATTTTGGAAAGAAAACCACCAAATCATCCCACACTCCCCTGACAAACCCACACCCCCAAAACAATGGTCTCATCCGCCCCACAACCCACCCTTGGACACAAGCGTAGCTTTGACAGCCCGTGCCTATGCAACACCTCCCTCACCGGCATTCTCCTGTGCAGACAGAGCCAGTTTATGTCCCGCAATCTATTCCGCTGAATAAAAACCCATCCCGCTGGACCAACCCCATGCACCCCCACAGGTCCCCGTTTCTCCACTAAAGCCTGATAGAGGCTCCGATGGTCAAGGCATAAAGTCCCCTCCTGACACTCCCTGTGACGTTTAGCCCAATTCACCACCTGCCTGTTATACGGAGGTAAGATGTCCCCCTTCGGCCTCAAGTTGTCCCACACCACCAACCTCCAAAACAACCAAAACACCACCAGCAAATGAAAATGGTGGCTCCCAGGGACGTGTGCACTATTGCACAAAAAGGAAAAGAACAGTACATCCAACTAAAGTAGGACATCCGGAACCCCCCTGCCTCCCACCCTCATGTTGGAAAAACATAAGGTAAATAAATGAAAGACGACAGGATGTCTTCCTTAATCGCCAGCACCCTGCCACTCAAGGACAGCCTTCGCGCCTTCCACAGCCCCATACGTGAATGAGCAACTGCCAGGCGCTTGCCGCAATTCAACCCTCCACTATCCTCCACCTCGAACTCAACCCCCAGGACCCTCATCGGCCCCTGGCACTCAGACCTCCCACCCTCCCCACCCATGGCCGAAAGTGCTTAATTGAGGACTTGCCCAAATTCACCTTCGCACCCGATACTTTAGAGAAATCCTCCAGAATACCCACCAAATGTGACACAGAACCATCTGTTGTCAAAAACAGTGTCATGTCATCTGCATACTGAGTCATTTTCAGCTCCTCTGCACCCCCACCAGGCAGGCAAAACCCCACTACACCTAAGTCTGCTCTTACTGCTGCACCCAGTGGCTCTATATAGAGCACAAAAAGCAGGAGCGACAGGGGACACCCTTGCTCAACCCCGTCTGCTGTGGAACCAGCCCGCCAATGTGCCCATTAACAATAACCCTACTCCCCACCTCCTGTGTGCATAATCCCCAACCACCTCAAGAACTGAGGCCTCTCCAAAACAGAAAACAAAAACCCATGATTCACCCTGTCAAAAGCCTTCTCCATATCGAACCCCACCAACATCATGGGCACCCGACGCTCCCCCGCCCAGTGAACACAATCCCTTACCAACCCTAAATTCCACTGTATCCTCCTTCCCTCCACCCCACACATCTGATCCTCATGCACCACATGAGGGAGAGCCTCCCGGAGCCTGCGCGCCAAAACCCTGGCCAAGATCTTGTAATCCGCACAGAGCAGCGTGATCCGCCTGTAGTTCCCCAGAACTTTCCTATCCCCTTTCTTGTACAAGAGGGTCAGGACCCCCTCCTTCATGGTTGAGCCCAGAAGCCCCCCATTCAAAACCGAGTTCACAACGTCAAGAAAATCCCTCCCCAAAAAGCAACATAAAATTCCTTCGGCAACTCATCAATTCCAGGCACCTTGCCAACTGGCAGTCCCCTCATGGCATTTTCTACCTCAGCCATGGTCACTGGTCACTCCAGCTCCTCCACCACCCCCTCAGGCACTCTACCCTCCAAACCCCCCAGAAAACGGCCTGCGCCAGAGTTGTCTACAACCCGCTCCCCGAAAGCCTCCCCAAAGAAACCAGAAGCCACCCAGATGAGGCGTCCCTCCCTCGCAGATGCTGAATACACACCCCTGCACAGGCTGCCTTAATCTGTTTGAAAAAATATGCACTGCAAACCTCCCCAAACTCAAAAGACTCCCTCCGACATCGAAACAAAAAATCCCTAGCCTTCACCCTGAAATAATGGCCAAGCTGCTTCTTCACAGCCTCCTCCCCTTCCCTATCAACCCCTTCCCCTTTATTCTCTGCTGTCACCAGAGTCTGCAAAGACCGTTGCAACCCCATCAACTCCTCCCTCCCCGCCTGTGCCCTGGCCGAGCAGTTTGAAACTGCCAAGACCCGGGTATTTTGCTTTACGCACTCCCACCACCGAACCGAAATATGGCTTGAACAAAACCCACACCTCAAAGTGAGTAACAAAACATTTTCGGAAAGCCACCTCCCCCAACACTTTGCAATTCAGCTTCCAGAACCCCCTCCCAAAACGGGGCGCAGCCACCGTAAAAGCCACCAACAGCTGACTGTGATCTGAAAACCACACTGGTGACACAACAGCACTCTGAACATTAGTCATCGTCAGGCACAAAAAAAAATCAATACGGCTGCGAAAACCCAGAGAATTGGACCACGTAATCCCCTCTCCCTTAAGAGTCCACAACCCTGAACCCATCCTGAAGCATAAACCCCTGAACCACATCCCTCAGATATGGCAAACTGAAATCCCCATTTCCCTCAAATGAAACTCCCCTCGAATCCGCATCCACCACAAGGACCTTTCCCTGTACCACCGAAAAACTGCAGGAAACGTGGAAATCCCGATCCCCATATAACACCCCTACCCCAGATGAATGCACCCCACCCACCCCCCACCTGGACTCACCCTTGATCCAATCCCCTGAAAAACCCTGCACATCCCCATCATCTTTCAAATGAACTTTCTGCAAAAAAACTAAGTGAAAAGAAACCTGGGAAAAGTATTGAAAGATATCACCCCTCTTCCCCCCCATCCCTCATGCCCCTTACATTCATAGTTAAAACAGAAAACAAACTCATACGCTGGGCAAAAACCCTCCTGGCTCACCCACAGTCCCTTCAGTCTCAATCCCCAAAGATCCCTCCGGGTCAGATGACTCCCCTTCTGGAAGGCATGCAACTATACTGGGTGATCCGGCCCCGGGGACAGAGCGCACAGGGCTCCGAGGTGACATCGGCTCCAAGTCCACAGGCAGGGATGCCGACCCAGAGTCATCAACCTGATCAGCCCCCACGGAGTGGATGACCTGACCAGCCTCTGGGCCCTCCCTCTGACCTCTCGTAGTGAGGTTAGAAGCACCCTCTCCTGCATCCGACACTCCACTAGACTCCTCTTCCAACGGACTCACGACGAGAGCATCATATCGGCCTGTCCATGCCAAAGGGGCTCCCTCAGCTTCCGTTCCACTGCCCACCCGCATCCCCTTCCTCTTCTTCCTCTTCCTCCGCACATGCACCATCGGCTCTGACCAACCAGTTTCCGCTGACGTCTCTATCAGCTCTCCTCCTTAAGATCCCCTCTGCCTCCTCACCCCTCCTGGAACATCTTCTGCTGCTGAACCCTCCCCGGATTCCATCCCGCAGTCTGCCCAGGACCCCAGCAGAGGCAAGGAGTCCCCCAGGCTTACCCATATGTCTGCATCCACAAGGGGTTCCCCGGAAACAGGGGAGGCCTCCGCTGTTGCATCAGCCCCCTCAGCTGGAACAGGCCCCTCAGCCGGAACGGCCTCCACAACCGGAACATTTTCCACTGCCGGAACTGCCCCCTCGGTCTAGACAAGCCCTGCCATTGCTTGGACCTCCTCCAGTACCCCCTCCAGTGGCCAAAGGCTTGGGGCCTGCATCCTCCCTGCCATATCTGTGTATGTTCCAGTACAAGAAGGGCATTCCCTGAGAAGATGCCCCGCTGCCCCACACCCATGGTAGACCCGCGGTGCAGCGCAAGAGGCAGCACCGTGCCCAGCACCCCCACAGTTCCAACAGTGAGACTGGGCACATCCAGCCGCCAGATGTCCGAAGCTGCGACACTGCCGACAAAATCTCGGCTGCCCTGAATAAAACAAAAAACCCCTGTCCCCCCCGATTGAGAAGTAGGCAGGAGGGTGCCGAAGGCCATCACTGCTGCCTGGGTCATCCCCCTGTAGGACCCGGAACTGTCGCTGTCCGGACCAGATACCGTAGCTGTCCCTCAGGTACTTTACTGGCTTGTTCACCTTCCAATACCTGCCCAGGAACATTGACACTGCCTCGTCCCCGACATATGGATTCTAAAGGTGAACTGTACAATCCGGACATTCCTTTTGCTCAACCCTGAACATTGAAAAGGGCACAGAGTCTGCCCTCTCTATGCATGTCCCAAGCACCCGGTCATACAAGTCCTGGCTGTGCAGTGTTAGATCATAGGACACTTCCAAGACATTCCACTGCAAACAACAAACCTGGCCCGCATCCATCTTCAGTGCTTCTATCAGCACTGTCCTAATGAACCACTACCGTTTTCCAGTAGACCTCTCTCTAGCTTTCCAAACGAACCCCGCAACTGTCCCTAGCATTAGCTGACTGAAACTGGGCTCCATACACCGCACAGCTCCAGCACATATACCAATTTTTTCATTTGAAAATGTTTATTGACACATCTAGAAAAAATTCACACAATTAGCCTTTTAAAATACAACAAAGTTGATCAAACACATCTGTAAGACCATATCTAAACAATAAAACAATTATTTAAAAGAGGCAATACAGATAAAATTTGTCATCCGTTAAAAGGTGTACATAAGATATGTTTGTGTGGCGTACATGTTGAGTGTTGATGTTAAAAGTCTTTTAAAAGGGAGTGCATTAGTAAAAGGAAAACTCTTTTCAAAGTCCCTTCTTGTGCAGGAGCGCAGTGAGTCTATAAAAACGGAGACTCATCCTGCTCCCCCAAACAGAATTGGTCTCTCGGGATCCTGTCGTGGTGCTCAGAGGAGATCACTCCCCTTTGCTTCTTCCCACCTGCCTCACCCGGAGAGTCAGGCCACCGCTGCTTTGACCTTATCCCGTATGGCTCCAACTACTTCGTCCGAATGGGAACAGAGGCGATTTTTCTTTGTGGCTATGACCTAGGCCTGCCGCCTGCAGCTCCGGCCATTTGGGCCGTTGCTGCGGCCATCCGTATCACAGCCACGGGGGGGATCTGCGTGTGCCTCCTTACCAGCAAGTTCCTGGAGATCCATATGGCGTCTTTGATGGCGGAAGCAGTTGTTTGGCAAAGTCACGTGGTGGTACTTGACTGTTCTGGCTCACCCCATACAGCACCAGCTGTGCTGTGAGGACCTCCCTTGCTGGTAAGTACAGGAATTTGCATGGAGCTGGCTGTTGCCCACTGGTCTACGGCAGTGCTGCACTCCCAGAGCAGATGCCTCACCGACTCAGGCGCGCCACAACCTGGTCGGGGGCAAGATGAAAGCGCTGACATGTCCCGGGAGTGCATTACAGACCTGACCAGGAGGATCTCATGAGCCACCATCCATGACAGGTCCCGGAGTCTGTTTGGGAGAGCAGGGTGGTTGACGTTGCGCCAAACTGTTTGGGGCTCGCTGAGTGCGAGCCCGCGCACTGGACTCACTGGTTCCCGCTCCTGCACAAGAGAAATCAGACAGCGGTGGTTGGTTAAAACATGCAACTCTTCCTGCTCCAGGTTAAAACGTTTTAAAAAGGTCTGAATAAAAGCATATGCTGGAGGTAGGTTAAAAGAAACAGGTACTCTAAGATCCCAGGGTAAAATCTTCAGTCTTCTGAGGTATGACCCCATCCAGAACCGTGTAATTGCTGAAGTGTTTGTGTTTCTGGATGGGGTGGTTGCGGCTGTGACCTGGAGTCCGGTATATCTGCTTCCTAAAAACAAATTTGAGGTCTGGGACTCCTTTTCCTCCTTTGTCCTTTGTCTTCTTCATCACGTGTCTTGTAAGTCTCTCCCATTTGGACCGCCACAGGAAATAAAAGATGGCTGGTTCCAGGTCTAAAATCACTTTCCTAGGTGGCATAAAAACAGAACTGATGAGTAAAAGCAAAGGTAAAATCACTGCTTTGATGATTAAAACCTTTCCTTCTAAAGTCAGTCCTCTAAGTGTCCAGTACCCTAGTCTCTGTCTAACTTTCCCTACCAAGTCTGGCCAATTTGTTGTCCCTTCCCCCTCCCTATCGAATTTGACCCCGAGTATATTGTGGTCAGTCTGAGTCACAGTCAGAGGAAGTCCTGTCTTTTCAGTCGCTGTCCATGGTCCATAAAATTGGGCTTGGGTCTCATTTCTATTTAGTTTTGAACCAAAGGGCCTGCCCAAACCAGTCAGTCAAGTCCAGCGTCCTGTTGACAGATAAAACATCCATGCATAAAATGTTAATGTCGTCCATGTATAAAATGCATTTGGTTGCAAGCCTCCCACTCCCTGGCACTCCCACCCCATTGATTCGTTTGTCCCTTCTCAAGATCTGTGCCAATGGTTGTATGCAGGCGATGTAGAGGAGGGCAGATAATGGACAACCCTGATGGACACCGCAGTTTATGTTGACTGCTTTTGTTAGATGCCCATTAACAGTGAATTTTGCTGGTAATGCCCCGGAACAGCAATCCCACCCAGTCTATGAACCTACTCGGGAAGCCCATTTTTTTGCAGTACCTGGAATAGGTACTGGTGCAAGACGCGATCAAATGCTTTCTCAAAATTTAAATTTAAGACTACTAGCCGGATATTTCTGTCTCTCGCATAACAGATGGTGTCCCGGATCAGGTAATAACAGGGGCTACATCCACTACCAAGGTCATCAGCATTTACTGTCTCATTGAACATTCTGACAATGCCTGTTTTAAAGGCATTGTCGGTCAGTTTCTCAACATTGAAAGCAGAAAACTGGGGTTTCTCATTTTCAAACCGTGTCCAAAAATCTCTCAGACTGGCAGAGCGAAAGCTTACATCAAATCCTTTATTAAAAGGCAGTGTAACAATACAGTTTATGTCTTCTGGTGGGAAATGCAAAACTTGTTGGATTAAGTCAAGCCTCGACATCCAGCCAACATGGTGGAGGCACCTAGCACTAACAAAACAGGCAAACACAATCCCTAAAAGGACAAAAATCTTTAAAAAAAAAACTAAAAAATAAGTTAAACAAATAAATAGATAACAAAAGTAAAAGTAGTAAAACTTACCTTGCAGGTAGATGGTATGACCGTGCTCTCAGGTACAATAAAACCTCTGTGTAGTTGATTTGCAACAGTGATGGTTGAAATACGTCACACAAGAGATAGATAATTTCCTCCCAAAGTGCAGGCAAGCAATACCACAAACAGGCAGAGCTTTCCTACAACAAGGAGGCGATCGCAGTCTTAGCCAAAAGGCCGAGAAGCGATACCCACTGTTATGACCCTGGGCATATTGTGTAACACAATACAACATATATGTTGTATTGTGTTTCTGTGTTGTGCTCCCTCCCTGTCAGGAGGGGGTGCTGTGCCTTTTGTGTGTGTGTCCTAGGTCGAGGTGGAGACGGCTGATTGGAGGATCATTGGAGGGGGATCATTTAAAAGATGGAGCCTGCAGCAGCGCTGGGTCGATTCCTCTCCCTTCTCCCTCGCATGCTGACCTTGTTGCTCGTTATTGAAATCGTAGCCTTTTGTTTGCTTCTGTACCAGTGTAAACTGATGGTGGTGGCAGAGTCTCTGGACCACGGTGTAAATAATGTAAATAGTGTTAATTTTGCAGTCAGTCCAGTTTTAGTAGGGGTGAGTAGCCTTTTTCTTTGTACCTGTTTTCAGCTGTTTATTGGCTAGGGAGTGAGGTAAGACAACTTGTATTTTGTTTCCTTTTATTTTGGATAGGAAAGCGAGTTTTACCACCCGGCTCTTTTGTTTGTTGTTTTAGGTATTGCTCACCCTGAAGCCTCTTTTTGTTTGGGTTAATAAATCCCCATTATTTTGGACTGCATCCATTCTGGTTTTGGTGTGTTTTATTCTGGGAGTGGGAAAAGAGAGGGGTCACGTGTGTTATGTCCTGGCAACCCCTAGGCCAGGCGTAACATATTGGGGGCTCGTCCGGGTCTTTTTCCCTTGTGTTACGGGATCTTTTGTCCCCGTGTTTTGTTACGGGATCTTTTGTCCCCGTGTTTTGTTTGGCGGCGGATTCATTCCGTTTGTTTTTCGTTAGTTTGGTTTTTGCATATTTCTGGCCGACACTATTTCAATTAGCGGATGGATTTTGATTTGGATTGTTTTGTTAAGCAGCCTACACTGGAGCAACTCGATGGTTGTAAAAAGGTGGATTTAATGTTAATTGCTAACATTCACAATGTGCAGGTCCCTGCAGGAGGAAGGAGGGGCTGAGGCGGCTCCTAGTGGAGAAGCTGTCGGAAAGGGGAGTGTTTGGTATTTCTCCTGGTGGAGAAACTGTGGGTAAAGAGGCTACGGAGAGCATGTCCCGCCTGTCACGCCAGTTCCCTCAGATTCGGCCCTTATGTCAGGTTTGTCAGGGGAGGACCTCCAGCTGACATTCCGCATCAAGGAGATCGACCTGAGGAATAGGCAGTTGGAGGTGGAGGCTATGCACCCGAGAGTAAGAGCGTTGGAGCTGGAACGCCAGCCTAACGTTGCTCCTCATCCTCATCTCAACCCACCCGACTCTGATTCTCTCCAGTCAAGCTTAGACGTTAGCCGGCTTATTACACTTGTGCCACCGTTTAGAGAGTCTGAGGTAGACGCCTACTTTAGCGCTTTTGAGCGAATTGCAGCTACTCTCAATTGGCCGAAGGATGTCTGGACGTTGTTGCTCCAATGTAAGCTTGTAGGTAAAGCTCAGGAGGTGTGTGCCGCCCTCACTATTGAACAGAGCTTTGATTATGACATTGTTAAAGCCAGTGTTTTACGAGCATACGAGTTGGTACCTGAAGCGTACCGACAGAAATTCAGAAATTGTGTGAAAAGTGTCAGCCAGACATATGTGGAGTTTGCGCGCGACAAGGGCGTGCTTTTTGACAAGTGGTGTCACGCCAGCAAAACGAAGGACTTTGCGCAGCTACGAGAACTTGTGCTGCTGGAGGACTTTAAAAAGTGCCTGCCAGAGCGCATTGTGGTTTATTTGAACGAGCAGAAAGTTGTGTCGCTATCACAAGCTGCTGTGTTTGCAGATGAGATTGCGCTGACGCACAAAGCCGCTTTCCTTTCGCCGGTATGGGAATCGCTGAGGTCCGTTGTGACTAATAAGCCTAAAAGCCTAGAAGCTCCCGGCGTAAATTCTCTGCCACGGGTGAAAGTCGAGAGTGTTTTTACTGTCATGAAAGCGGTCATCTCATTGCGGTCTGTCCTGTGCTAAAATCCAAAGACCAAGCTAAGAACAAGAAGCCCTCTGCTGTGGGTCTGATTCACTCAGAGCCTACTGTCAATCAGCGGGGTAATCTGACCGAGGTGGAAGAGTCATTCAAACCGTTCACGACGCAAGGATTTGTTTCACTGTGTGGGGATGAGACAACTCGAGTGCCGATTACTATTCTGAGAGATACTGGTGCTTCCTATTCCGTAGCTCACCGTGGAATGTTACCTTTTTCGGACCAGTCTTATTTTGGCTCTGATTTATTGCTGTGGGGAATTAAGTTGAGTGTGATCCGTGCTCCGCGTCACACTGTCTGTCTGTCCTCTGAGTTAGTGACTGGTACGGTACAAGTAGCGGTGCGTGACCAGCTACCGATGGCTCTGTCGGTCGATGTGGAAATTGATACTGCAAAATTGTGTTTGGCCGTCAATAAAGAGCAGCTGATTAAAGCGCAGAAAGCTGACAGTACGTTGGCTGCCTGTCTATCTGTTGCCCAGGGGCAGGGAACTGGAAAACTGCCCATGACGTACCTATTTGAGGAAGGTGTGCTAGTGCGTAAATGGTCCCCGACTTCTGGTGCAGGATGTGATCTGGTTACGCAGATTGTTGTTCCGCGAGAGTTCCGGCTGCAAGTATTGAGTTTAGCCCACGAACACAATTTGTCAGGTCATCTTGGTGTGAGAAAGACCTACCATCGTGTACTTCAATACTTCTTTTGGCCAGGTTTAAAGTCTGATGTGGCTAGATTTTGCAGATCCTGTCGCATCTGCCAGACTACAGGAAAGCTGAACCAAGTCATTCGTCCAGCACCATTACGCCCAATTCCGGTAATTGGTGAACCTTTTGAACACGTCATTATTGACTGTGTCGGTCCTCTGCCGAAAACTAAATCCGGTTATCAATACATGTTAACTGTGATGTGCGCAGCCGTTACGTTGCGCTCGCTGAGAGTGAAAGCAGTAGTAAAAGCTCTGGTCAAGTTCTTTTCCACATTCGGGTTGCCTAAACGCATTCAGTCTGATCAAGGCTCTAACTTTATGTCCAAGGTTTTTGCTCTGAGTTAATTTAGAGAACGATTACACTCTGCCTGTGAACTAGCGCGTAGTTCCCTTTCAGTTGCCCAGTCAGAGATGAAGAAGCGTTATGACAAGAATGCACTTAGTCGTGAGTTTCTGCCAGGTGACCGTGTTCTTGTTTTGTTGCCTGTGGTTGGATCGTGTCTTCAGGCTAGGTTTTGTGGACCGTATGAGGTTGAACGTAAGTTGAGCGACACCGATTATGTGATCAAGACACCTGACCGAATGAGAAAGTCCAGAGTGTGTCACGTCAACATGCTCAAGCGATATGTTGACCGCGGATGCGTAAAAGCGCAGTCTGTGCCATCTGAGCCATGCGCGTCACCCATAGTTTCCGTGGTTACACCGCCCTACAGTCCGAACGAGGACGGGTTGTGTGAACAAGCTAGTTCAGTTCCGAGTGCGCGCTTGGAAAACTCAAAGATTTTGGAGAACTTGGAAGGACATCTGTCATACTTGTGTGATTCAGCTAAACGGGACATTTGTAGCCTCATTCGTGGTCATGCTGTGTTGTTTGGCGATAAGCCCACCCAGACCACCGTTCTGACGCATGACATAGATGTGGGAGACCACAGACCGATAAAGCAGCACGCATACCGCGTCAACCCGGTACAACGGGCTGTAATGCAGTCTGAAGTCGAGTATCTTTTAGAGAATGGTTTTGCTGTGCCAAGCTCCAGTCCGTGGAGCGCTCCTTCTTTGTTAGTGCCAAAGCCCGATCAAACGGCTCGCTTTTGTAACGACTATCGCAAGGTAAACGCTGTTACAAAGCCTGATTCATTTCCTTTGCCTCGCATGGATGACTGTGTGGATAGAGTAGGCTCTGCCAAATATGTCCCAAAACTGGACCTACTCAAGGGTTACTGGCAGGTGCCTCTTTCACCGCGAGCATCAGAGATTTCGGCGTTCGTCACACCCGACCACTTCCTTCAGTATACTGTCATGCCGTTTGGATTAAGGAATGCCCCTGCGACAATCCAGAGATTAATGAACAGTGTTATGGCAGGTGTGGAGAACTGTGAGGCGTATCTGGATGACATAGTGGCTTATTCTGCCACTTGGTCTGAGCATCTCCGCACCCTGCGGGAAATATTCGGTCGTCTGAAAAATGCCTCGCTAACGTTGAATTTGGCCAAATGTGAATTCGGTAAAGCTGTTGTCACCTACTTGGTGAAACAAGTAGGTCAGGGACAAGTGCGCCCCCTATTGGCCAAAGTCCAGGCCATTTTGGAGTTTCCTGTGCCAGAGACGCGGCGGCAGTTGCGCCGATTTTTAGGCATGTGTGGCTACTACCGTGGGTTCTGCAAGAACTTTGCTAGTGTTGTGGCACCGCTGACTACCTTAGTGAGTCCTTCCCTAAAATTTGTGTGGAGAAATTATTGTCAGGACTCATTTAAATCTGCTAAAGCTCTTCTCTGCAGTGCGCCAGTACTGGCAGCGCCTGATTTTGCGCGTCCCTTTAAAGTCGAGGTCGATGCAAGTGCTCAGGGCGCCGGTGCTGTAATGCTGCAGGAGGATGACCGTTGTATTGAGCATCCGGTGTGTTTCTTCTCCAAGAAGTTCAATAAGCATCAAGTACACTATAGTACTATCGAGAAGGAATGTCTAGCCTTGTTATTAGCTCTACAACATTTCGAGGTTTACATAGGCTCAAGCTCGATTCCGGTCGTGGTTTATACCAACCACAATCCGCTGGTGTTCCTGTCCGGTATGCGCAACAACAACCAGCGCCTCATGCGCTGGTCCCTATTACTACAAGATTTTAATATTGTCATCAGACATATTAAAGGGAGTAAAAATGTGGTAGCCGATGCACTCTCCCGTGTGGCAGTTTAGGTCAAAATGTCTTAGGAAGACATGTTTGAACTTAAGTGGGGGGGTGTTATGACCCTTGGGGGGTCATTATGTTGTATTGTGTTTCTGTGTTGTGCTCCCTCCCTGTCAGGAGGGGCTCACTGCATGAAAAGTCGGATTTTCGTCCCTGTAAACGCCCGAAAATCTCCCTAATTTTCGGGAGTTAACGACAATTTACAGGCTGCGAATGCCGCGTTCGTCTGTGCCGAAAATGGTCGGAAACGAACCACAGCGAAGGCTCTAATTAGCATATGAATAGCGGCGATACCCCGCCTGGCCAGAGATGGCTTGAATATCCTCACTCAGGATTGGATGAAACCACTAGTTTTAAACAAGTATAATCGCTCGTGATTAGGGATGCACGATAATTATCGGACCGATAATTATCGGCCCGATAATAGGAATTATGACGTCAACCCGATAAATCCGATACAATTATTAATACCTCCGATAATCCGACGATAGGATGTTTGTGTTAAAACAGTCATACGGGTGGATTGGGATGAGGGACGTTAGTTTTTTTCTAGGCGCCTCCCGTTTAGCATGTGATGTGGTTACTGTGGTATCACAGGTTTCGGAGGAGGGAGTTAATCCACAAATCGAGCGCTCCCTTCTCATGCCTGGCTGTGACGTAGAGGCTGCGAGCGAGTGGAGGAGGAAGACTAGTAAACAAACACGCATGGCGTCTGTAATGTGGGACTACTTCAAAGTTTCTGAGGAAACTGAATCGCTTGCCATTTGTAACAAATGCAATGCAGAAGTTCCAAGAGGAGGGAAAAAGGCATCGAGCTTTAATACATCCAACCTTAAAAGTCACCTCGCACATCACCATCGCTACGATGGTGTGTTAAAAGCGTATGAAGACGCCGGCGCCGCTAAAGAAGCAGCGAGCCCGTAGCTTAGCGTTTTGATGCACGGGTGAAGTAGCGGTCCTTGTACCTCGGGTCCAATATAGTTGAGAGATAATACAGTGGCTTTTCCTCGATGTCACCAAAACGCGTTTCCACTGCTTTTAACGGGGTTTCCTTTGATGTTTTCACTCCGTGGTCTGTTGGTAACGTTTGTTTTAGCAGTCGCGTCAGCGCTTGAATGGAGGGGATCACATCCGCAGTAGTGGCTGTTGCTTTGCTGATATTTCTGCCTATTACCGTAGTTTACATTTCTGTGTGGATCAGGACCAACAGTTTAATGTAGCAGCACTTGTGTGTGCATATCCCATGCTGCTCAGGGAAAGTTGTCATTGACTGACTGACTGACTCACTTACATATTTATTTTTAAAAAATAAATATTGTCATTTTATTGAAGAGTCAAAACTGTTCTTGGCTTTCTTTTGTTCATAGTAATAATTATCATGTCACTGTGATACATCTGGTTAGGTGTTTGGTAAAAGGCAAAGCTATGCTAAATCTACCTAAGCTTAGTCATTAGTGTTTTTGACCTGAATTTGATCTGAATATACATTCAAAAACGAATAACAATATTATCGGTTATCGGTATCGGTATCGGTCCCGAGGAGCAGAAAGTTATCGATATCGGTATCGGCTTCAAAAAATCAATATCGTGCATCCCTACTCGTGATTGGTTGGCAGATCTGGTCATTATAAATGTAAAGCCAACCCACGTTGGTAGATCTGTCACTATTGGTCAACCTGATGAATCATTATAAATGTAAACCCCACCCCCGTTGGGTAGATGTGTTACTATTGGTCACACTGGGTCTTTTAAACAAGAATAATCACTAGTGATTGGTTAGCAGATCTATCACTATATATATATACATATATATATACATATATATACACACACATGTATATATACATATGTTTATATATATATATATATATATATATATATATATATATATATATATATATATATATATACACACACATTTATTTTTATTTATTTATATATTTATAAATATAAATATGAATGAATTTATTGAGGAAAGGAAAAATTGCCAGGAGGAAGTATTCAAAGAAAGAGCTTTATTGACAACACAACACACAACTGTACAAATTTGCCCACACAACAAACAAATGAACTGGCAACATTCTGTCCGAATTTGGTCAATTTTACAGCCGCCTGCGGTGCGTGGCCCTGTACTTGGGAGTCTTCTCTAATCGCGACTGTAGTCGCACAGAGCTCGGTGAGCTCCTGGCTACGAGAGGATGGAGGTCGCACAATCCATCCAGACACCCCGCCAACGACGCCGTCCTCCTCATCAGACATCATGTCTGTGGTGGCGCACTTCCAACGGTCCACCTCATCGCCAGCAAGCACACTCCGTCTCGCTTCCGGCAGCTGTAAAACAATCAATAAAGACAATCAGTACTGCGCGATGCACTGCGCATGGACACAACACATCTATTAATGCACCTGAAAATAGGTTTAGGTAGGTTTGGTCACATTGACCAAAAACGGATCTAATCAATCTAATAAGTCTTACCCTCTTTCTCCTGGAACGACTCCGAGCTGACCTCTTCACAGCTTCCGCCTGCGATGCAAGATCAGGCTGTGTGTGTCTGAAGCTCCTGCGTACCGTTTCATAGTATGTCTTGCAGGCAGCTGGAAAACAATTAAATGAGTGGTATGAATAAGAAAACTTAAGTCACAGTAAAATTAAAACAAGGAAGAAGAAAACAGTAAAAGTTACTTACACACAATGGCGTCACTATCAGCGTCATAGAAATCCGGACTTGCGGACAAAGCTCCGAGCAAGTAAGAGGTCACAGCTTCGTTATGAGGCGAGGTTCGTCTGTGAAAACAAAATGAACAGTTAAGATCGGTATCTACTGTTAACGCATCTATTTCCTTATACAGCAGAATGAAAGCACATTCTTTAAATCGTACCCTTGCTCCGGTTCGTAGCGCCTACAATTCGTCTCCGAGTTGTGAAGACGGCGTACTGCTTCCTGTAAAAGACCAACAACGTACACTTAACAAAGCAACTTAACGTTACACTGGTTCCTCTCTCTTGTTCTTTTACAAGGCTACTATGCTACTTTTAGCTTGGACTATTAGCTTTTAAGCTACTTTAAGCTTGGGCTTGCTTTGCTAATTTTAGCTTAGCTAGCAGTCACCGAACATATTCTTACCGCAATCATCCTGAGAGTCTCCAGCAGTCCTGGGACATCCTCAGAGTCTCCAGCAGTCCTGGATATAAGAATTATAACATTTAAACCACATTTTCTTAAGTGAAGCCTCTCAGAGCAGCATTCCTGCTGCCGGTGAACGTGAACGTCTCCGCATCGTTCCCCCCACTGAATGAGGCGCCCGGTGTCTGCATCCGCCCCTTTAACGGACAACGGTGCACGGCGTTATTAATCACCGTTAGTAAATATATAACCACGGTTTAACATAAGCACTATATTATTAGTTAACGTCGGTAAAAACGGCACATTTTCCGCTTCGCTTGCGCTCGCTAACCCCTAAATGGTAAATTAGCGTCAGTAGGCTAACCGGCTGGAAGGACCTTCGATTCGTAACGTTAACGTACAATTCCAACAACAATAAAGTAACGTTCATTATCAATACGATTTAAAAGTCAGCTGGAAACATAAAAGTCATGTTACAGTATACTTACATGTGTACGCGGTTTGTGTCGGGCTCCTCGCCAGAATCACCGCAGTCGTCCGCCATTATCCAAAACTTGTGAAGTCAGACGAGCCGCAATGCATTTTGGGAAGTTGAGTAGATTTAGCAAGGTCCGCTGTACTCAGAAATTCTTGCCAATGCAGTATACATCCGGGCATTTCTCGCGTGCACAAATTCACATACTATTGTATGTGAACGCACTACGTACTCAAATTTACGTCACAATTCATTACGAGTAGGACGTTAGTATGGCATTTCGAACACAGCCGAGATCTATGATCTATGAACCCATCCTTGACCCTCTAGCAGAACTACGACCAGCCATTATAAAGCAGTTTATAGTTGTTAATGTTGTGTCAAAAGGTACTGCATTTAAACATGTTACTGCGCAAGTTTCCTGGCTTCATCCCCATCCGGACAGACATTTTTATGGAAAGCCAATAGAAGTTTGGAGCTTGCAGGGAACAGACACGTCATACCCAGCATCATTTCTGCCTGTTGAGCGCATTGCTGGGAGATGTGTGGTTAACACATCCACTGTGCATTTAAGCAAGACCAAAGAAAGGGTCACTGTAGTCATGCCACTATGCACAGTGGTTGAGCTCTAGGAGACTGTGATGTTGTTTGCATGAATGTACATTTTACCTTTGTGGCAAAGCCTGATTAAAAGTAATTGTTGAAGCAAATTGTTTTGTGTATCTTTGAATGAAGATGAAATTAAGTTATATCTTTGAATGAAGATGAAATTAAGTTAACACCTTTCAGAAAAATGTCACCTGGGGGAAAACTCCCCCTGCTACCCTGATTTGCATTTGTATAGCTCACAGCATTTTCATTTACATGTTAAAGCTTCCCCTAGGATTACGGGGAGGGGGGTCATGGGGGGACAACTGCCAAGCAGGTCCACGTCAATTCCCGGCAATTTACGTCAGTTTTCGGTGTTTCCTGCAAATTGCCGTTTGCAGTCGTAAACCTGAACTTCCACGTCAATTTACAGGGCCGCTAACTGACGAAAATCCCACTTTTCATGCAGTGGCTGCTGTGCCTTTTGTGTGTGTGTCGAGGTGGAGACGGCTGATTGGAGGATCGTTGGAGGGGGAACATTTAAAAGATGGAGCCTGCAGCAGCGCTGGGTCGATTCCTCTCCCTTCTCCCTCGCATGCTGACCTTGTTGCTCGTTATTGAAATCGTAGCCTTTTGTTCGCTTCTGTACCAGTGTAAACTGATGGTGGTGGCAGAGTCTCTGGACCACGGTATAAATAATGTAAATAGTGTTAATTTTGCAGTCAGTCCAGTTTTAGTAGGGGTGAGTAGCCTTTTTCAGCTGTTTATTGGCTAGGGAGTGAGGTAAGACAACTTGTATTTTGTTTCCTTTTATTTTGGATAGGAAAGCTAGTTTTACCACCTGGCTCTTTTGTTTGTTGTTTTAGGTATTGCTCACCCTGAAGCCTCTTTTTGTTTGGGTTAATAAATCCCCATTATTATTGACGTGCATCACCTCTGTATGGGGCCAATCTGTCCCTGTGGAGGACCACTCGTCTCCCCCTAGGGGGCAGCTGCAGCCTATATACCACCTCACCCAGCTTCTCCAATACCTCACAAGGCCCCACCCAGTGACTGTCCAGTTTTGGGCACCGGCCCTTCTTTCTCCTTGGGCTGTACACCCACACAAGGTCTCCAGCCTTAAAGTCTCTCCCTTTAGCCCTCATGTCATAGTTTCTTTTCTGTCTCATGCCCGCTTTCTGCAGCTGGTCACGAGCAAAGACATGAGCTGACTCCATTCGGTCCTGGAGCCTTCTGGCGTATTCTGGTCCTGGTGGCACCGCCGGTGAGTCTGAGGGTCTGCCAAAAGCCATTTCTGCTGGCGTCCGCAGCTCTTGTCCCAACATGAGCAGGGCAGGTGTGCATGAGGTGGAATCCTGCACCGCTGACCTGTAGGCCAATAAGACAAGAGGCAGGTGCATGTCCCAATCACGTTGATGTTCTGCAGTTAGAATGGCGAGTTGTTTTGCCAGGGTTCTGTTGAATCGTTCGACGAGTCCGTCACTCTGCGGATGTAAAGGAGTAGTTTGCGTCTTCTGCATGCCTAAGCGCTCACACATAGCAGAAAACACGCCTGACTCAAAGTTTCTTCCTTGGTCGCTATGAATGACCACAGCAGCCCCAAACCTGGCAAACATGCCCTCAACCAGAGCTTCTGCAACAGTCCCTGCCTCCTGATCTGGTATGGCATACGCCTCTGGCCATTTTGTAAAATAGTCCATGGCGGCTAGAACATAACGGTTGCCCCTGTCTGTGCGAGGAAACTTCGCCCATTATGTCCACTGCCACCCTCTCCATCGCGCCGCCATCTTTGTTTACATCCGGCCCCGCATTGTCCTTCGCTCTTCCCGGTGCTCGAGCCGAAGCCGGCATCGGCAGCCAGCCTCCTGGCCATCTGTCTCAGGTGAGCAACGTGCTCCGAAGAAGCACGGTCAAACTCCGCCTCACGTCCCGACCACACACCATAAGCACCATCCATCACCTCTTTCTTGACTCTCGGACGAGCGTCGGCCTCTTCCCGCCGCGCAGCCATACTGCAAGCCGACCCGAGTTAGCCGGGTCAGGGCTAGCCGCGGTGGACGGTAGCAAGTCAAACTCCGGCGGTTTTTACTTCTGACACCAATGTAACGTCCGACCGGACGTCAGAAGAATGACGAGGAGTTGGTCTCACCTTTCTCATTTATTAGAACACAACAGTTACTGTCGGCCGTAACTACGCCAAAATAACAGTCTTACAGCTCTTTTCCCTCAAGAGCTCCCACACTCTTTTTATGCAAACACACACTACTTCCTACATTCACCCCGCCCCCTTGCTTACTCATCCAACCACATACCTGTCTATACCAAACACATTCACTGACAGTCAGAAATCACAGAACTTTAGAACACAGAACACATTATAACAGTAAGATTACTGCAGGGTCGCTACACTACCGTTGGAGGCGTTTCTGCAGTCCCAACATGCGTCTGTCGTCCCTATCTTTCTTCTTCTTACCTGCCTGCCTAAAGAAAGTCTGGGTCCGACCTTTCACCATTTCCCACCAGTGTGCACGTGTATCGTAAAAGTCTTGGAGGGTCTGCCACTCTTGGTACTGCTCCCGATATTGACTAACTAACTCCCTATCTTCTAAAAGGGAGCAGTTGAGTTTCCACAGACCCTTCCCTGATGTCACACCAGAAGAGAGTGACAGAGTGCAGGAAAGCATTGCGTGGTCTGAAAAGAAAACAGGTTCCAATCTAGCATCAGTTGGTGGGCAATCTCATGATAAAAAGTGGTCTATTCGAGAGGCTCTGGTGCCATCACTACTGAACCAAGTGAAGCCCTCCTCTCTAGGATGCATGGTTTTAAAACAGTCTGACAGTTTAAAATCCCTGCATATATCCTGTAATAAAACTGATGTTTTGTCTACTCTAAAATCATCCCCTGCCCCCTTCCTATCTGTCCTGCTTAAAATGCAATTCAAATCTCCTCCTACCACTAAGGGTGCCCTACCTAGCATGTGGGACTGCAACTCTTCTAAAAAGTCCTACCTGTCATTTTTGTCATTAAAGCCATAAATATTTAAGAGGTTAAAATCCTTCCCCATAAAAGTAATTTGTGCTAAAAGTGCTCAGCCCTCTCTCACCACAGTGCTGCCCTTCACCAAGACATGGGGGTTTTTGATTAAAATGGCCACTCCATCATTTCGATTTTCGTTTGATACGGTCCAAATTGACGTCCGCGGCCACAATTCCTCCAACTCTCTGTATTGGTTTAAAAAGGGTAGGCCACACTCCTGTATTAAAAACACATCTGACTTAAAAGAGTTAAGAAAGGTTGGGCTCTAACTCTCGACTTCACACTTCTCACATTGATTGTTGAGAAAGTGAGTGTCATGAGTATTGTTAAAAACAACAAGTATGACATTTTAAAAGACAGAAAAGGGTGTGACAGTGTTAAAAAATCTTAAAACAAGGCAGTTATTGCACTTCGTGTGAATGGAGCTCTTCCTTCACCTCAAAAGGGGATAAGGGAGGAGGGTGAGCTGCATTCCCCCGTTGAACTCTTGGTGTTGGCCTCTGTTACAATCTTGCATTTAATTGTGTGTTCTTGGGGGTTGATTGCAGAGCTATTGTTAAAAAGGAGACCTCATTTGGTGAATCGGAGGGAAAGACTCTGGGCTCCTCCACAGAGGAACTGTTTGAGGAGCAGCCAGCTCTCACCCTCTTCTCTGAGGCTACTGGAGACTCAGAGGACGATTCTGATAAGAGCCTCTTGGCAGACTGGGCATTGGGGAGGGAGGCATCATTGCTATGGTGTTCTTTTTCAAGGGTAGCTCCGCCTTCTGCCTGCATCTCTCCAGTTTTCTCACTGCTTCCTGCTGGAGTTGCAGGCCCCTCCCCTTCTCCCGCCTCACCTGACCCCTGTTCTCCAATCACAGGATTTGGCGGGAGATGTGAATTTTCCAGCCCAGTCTCTTCAACTAGCTCTCTTCGTGTGCCATCCTGTCCACCATTTTGTTCATTTCCATGTCTCTCTTTTGCAGCCTTTAACTTGTTGGCAAAAGACCTTGGGCAGTCTCTGAAGAGGTGGTTTGTCTCTCCACAAATATTGCACTTTCTGCCATTGGTACACTGTTCAAAAGTATGCCCAATTTCTCTACATGTCCCACAGATAATTTTGTCACATGCTTCTGCCAGGTGCCCAAGCTCACCACACTTGCGGCAGAGCTTGGGCTGACCTTGGTAGTGGATGTAGCCCCTGTTATTACCCAGAACTATCATGGATGGCAGATGTTTTAGACCCTGGAAGCCCTGAGGGTCCTGCCATTGTTGGATGGGGACCCTCCAGGCACAATTCCAGATGCCATCTTCATCTCTCACTTTGGTAGCCTGGCCTTTAACAGTGCAGTATCTCCGCAGCCATATACAAATGTCATCAGCATTGACTGTCTCATTGATAAGAACAGATTTTTTTTCTTTCGAAAATGTTTATTGAAACATCAAGCAAAAATGTACACAAGTAACCTTTTAAAATACAACAAAGACATCTGTAAAGCCATGTCTAAACAATAAAACAATTATTTAAAAGAGGCAATACAGATAAAAAGGAAATACAATCAGTTCATAGAAGTTTCTAGTGAACTTCTACACTTGCTTACCGAGTTCAATGAGCCAGTTACCTGACTATGTTAACGTTACAGTTGGACGCTTCCTTCGAGGGGGGGGGGGGGGGGGGGGGGGGGGGGGTCAACGTTAGTTTGTCTTGACGCTAAAGTTAAGCAGAGTGAATGAGTAACCGTGAACTCAACATTAGAATAACAGACATACATTTATGCTCCTACTATCACATCTCCCACCGTCCGTTTGCATCCCCCCGTACAACATTAGCTAGCCCATCAGCTAGTGTAGTGCGGCTAACGCTAGCCGGTACGTTAGCAACAGAACCTGTAACAACTCTGAACATTAGCTACATGTAACGGTTAACGTTGTTGTTGCAGAGAGACCGGAAGGAACAAACAGACACGGTTTGTTAAAGCATTCACGTTTACCTACCTGAAATTGTCCTCCAGCCTTTGAGAACCAACCAATAAACATTAGTAGCCAGCCAGCGGAAAAAAATAATCGTCAGTTATTTCACATTGAATCCATGTCCACGTGTGACCACCAGGGAGCATTCTTTTTTGGTAATACATATTGTTAAATACTGTCTACTGTGGCTGCAGTAGTGCAATCAATGAAACGTGTAATTATTAGAAAACATTTTTCAAAACCTTAGAGGTGAAGTGATTGAATGAAAATGTATGACCGTAGTATCTCCCCTGTCAGGTAAGTATGACTATAGCTCAGAGACATGAGAGACTATCTTGAAATCACCAAAACCAGAGACTATAAAGAGGCGGATTATCTACAGGAATTTAATACAGAATAAACACTTTTTGTGTCATCAAAGGCCAACCTAAAATCACCAGTTGTGTCTACTTGACTCCAACAAATGGGTAACGATCCAACAGCAGTTCAAATGATCTTAATCACAAGGCTACTGCCATAATACAATTCAATAGTTGTCATATCACAACAGATTTTTCTCACATGTGAAAAGCACAGTGCTGAAGAACATAACTTTTCAGAATATATATCCATCCGATGTCGCCGTGGAAGGGCAAGCAGCGCCTTCTGCTGTTTGTCAAGACAAATGAAAAAGCACCTGGTATTCCCAGGCGGTCTCCCATTCAAGTACTGACCAGGCCCGATCCTGCTTAGCTTCCGAGATCAGACGAGATCGGGCGTGTTTTTTTTAATTTTTTTATTTTATTATCAAAAATACATATTTTATGTGCACATTATATACAATGTTGCCTCCACCAAACCCCACATTTTAAAATAAAATAAAATTAGAGATCTGTCGCTTCTGGGTCAAAAACAAACCATTAACAAAACAAAACAGAACCTACTCCAAACAAAATAAAACCAAACAAAATGAAACAATCAAAACAAATCAGTCAATACCCTCCAAAATGACAGTGTCCTTTCTACATCCTTCAAAAATTAAATACAACACCCCCATCTCCCCCAATTGAAACCAACGTGCTCCCCTCCACAAACCCACTGGTGAACTCCTCTTCCTTAATATAATTGTAAATTAAATTTATGTATTTTTTTAAAATATAAACTTTCAGCTCACTGCATTCAAAAAACTCATGCATACAGTTTTCAACACCCACTCTACACACATCACATTCTTTCCTCACATTCACATCAAACCTACTGATAATTAAATTATTAAAAACCCTATTGTGTCTAAAAAAAAAATCAAAATTTTCACATTCATTACTATTCCATTTCACTCTTAGATTTCCCCACATTTTCTTCACATCCATACCAATCATCACTTTCCCCCATGCATTCTCTCCCGCCGGTCTTCTCACATCTTTTCCTCTCAAATATTTGTACATCACCCTTGTTTTCAGATCTGTCCGCTTTATTTTGGTTTCCCCTTCTCCCACATACATCTCCACATCACTCCTCCCATTCATTCCATCCCCTCTCTCAATCATGCTCACCCATTCTCTCGGCTGTCATGTCTGTGTTTTATCATGTTCTGTTTCCTTGGTTTTGATTTCCTGTTTTATTTTGTCCTTGGTGTGATTCCCTGTCTCGTACTTCCTGGTCCTTGTCGTTTCCGCTGTCTTGACTCCCCCTCCCTCTCGTGTTGATTACCATGCCTGCCCTGATGTGTTTCACCTGTCCCTCGTCAGCTCCCTGCCTCCCTGTGTATATAGTCTGTGTGTTTCCCCTGTCTCTTGTCGGATCATTGTTGCTGTCGATGTCGTTGTCTTTTGTCGCTGTCTTGCACCATGTCATGTCCCTGGATGTTTCCCTGTACCCGCGTCCTGCCTTCCGTGTCCCTTTGAGTTCTGGTTCCTGTTTTCGTTAGTGTTTCTTTCATGACCGTTTTTGCCCTTGTGGTTTCCTTTGTTGATACTTTGTTTTAGTCTTAGTTTTTGGTTTTGTATTTAGTTTATTATTAAAATAAAACCCTTGTTTAACTGCATTTGGGTCCTCACCTCCCTTTTTCGAGTCCACGCCCGCTTCCTAGCCCAAAACGTGACATCGGCATCCCGTTCTTTATTTTTTCCATTACTCCCTCAGCCGTTCCCAACCACATTTCCTCATCTCTCTCTCTCACTTCATCCACAATCACCTGTGCCCTCATAAACCCTGGTACATATTCGTAAACTATATCCCTTATTTTCCTGATGCCCGCCCTCCAGATGACCCTGTTAGTGTGTGTCCCTCATGTGTGATTTTTGGATTTAAAAATATTGGCTGCTCCCATACCTGTTTCACATTCATACACTCATACTTCACATTCACCACAAACTCTCCCCATGCTCCCAACATCTCCTGGTAAAACTCACTCACACCACTCAGCATTCCTTTTTTCATTCTCATATACACACCACTCTCTCCACACCTGTTTACTGCTTCCCCTAAAAACACCTTCCATACATGATCTTTTTTATTCTTTAAATATCTCCCCATCATCTTCACCCTCAGTGCTTTCTTTTTCTTTTCTAAATTTACTAACTTTAACCCACCGTCCTCGTGCTCGTTCTCCAACACCTCCCTCGCTGTCTTTACTCCCTTCCCTCCCCACAAAAACTCACTCACCATTCTCTCCACTTCCGTACTCACTCTCTCAGGCATGTCCAACACATTCATCACATACACAAGCTTACTCATTATCAACGCATTCACAACTACCACCCTCCCCTTTAATTTAAGTCCCCTCATTTTCCAAAACCCTAATGTTTTCTTTATCCTATTCACTATCCCTTCATATTGCATATCTCTCCCTTCTCTATCTGCTATCCCTAAATTCACCCCTAACACACTAAAATAATCCTTCCTTTCTTTCAGCCCTAACTCACACCTGTCTATCCTATCTTTACCTACATACATGATTTCTGACTTATCTATGTTGACCTTTGCCCCTGATGCCCTCCCATACTGCTCTAAAGACTGCCCCTACACTTTCCTTATCCCTGACTGTGACTGTTGTGTCGTCTGCATATTGGTATAGTAAGCTCACCTGCCCATCCGGTAATTCTATGCCCCTTATGTCACCATTGTGTGCCAGGAGTGCCGCTAAAGGCTCTGCCGACAGTGAGTACAGCAGAGCCGACAGCGGGCACCCCTGTCTAACTGACCTTTCTAACCTAAAAGTGTCTGTGAGAACCCCATTTATTTTAACCCTGCTAACTGCTCTGTCATACATTATTTTAATTCATCCGATCAATCTATGCCCAAATCCCATCTTTTCTAACACCTTGTGAAAATATTTGTGATCTACTCTATCAAATGCTTTGTTTAAGTCTAAACTAACTACTATTCCTTTTCCCTGTCTTTTCACATGTATTGTATGGTGTCCCTTATGCTGCTTACTGTGTCTGCTATGTCCCTGCCTGGTATGCTGTATGCCTGTGTGTTTCCCACTATCGTCCCTATAACTCTCTTTATTCTGTTGGCTAACACCCGTGCTAGTATTTTGTAGTCATTGTTTAACATGCTGAGTGGTCTGTAATTTTCTAATCTGCCCCTATCTCCTTTCTTATATACACTCAACAAAAATATAAATGCAACACTTTTGTTTTTGCTCCCATTTTTCATGAGATGGACTTAAAGATCTAAAATTCATTCCAGATACACAATATTACCATTTCTCTCAAACATTGTTCACAAATCTGTCTAAATGTGTGATAGTGAGCACTTCTGCTTTGCTGAGATAATCCATCCCACCTCACAGGTGTGCCACATCAAGATGCTGATCTGACATCATGATTAGTGCACAGGTGTACCTTATACTGCCCACAATAAAAGGCCACTCTGAAATGTGCAGTTTTGTCTCACAGCAAAATGCCACAGATGCCACAAGCATTGAGGGAGCGTGCAATTGGCATGCTGACAGCAGGAATGTCAACCAGATCTGTTGCTCGTGCATTGAATGTTCATTTCTCCACCATAAGCCGTCTCCAAAGGCGTTTCAGAGAATATGGCAGTACATCCAACCGGCCTCACAACCGCAGACCACGTGCAACCACACCAGCCCAGGACCTCCACATCCAGCAGGTTCACCTCCAAGATCGTCTGAGACCAGCCACTCAGACAGCTGCTGAAACAATTGGTTTGCATAACCAAACAATTTCTGCACAAACTGTCAGAAACCGTCTCAGGGAAGCTCAACTGCATGCTCGTCGTCCTCATCGTGGGTCTTGACCTGACTCCAGCTCGTCGCCGTAACAGACTTGAGTGGGCAAATGCTCACATTCGATGGCGTCTGGCACGTTGGAGAGGTGTTCTCTTCACGGATGAATCTCGGTTTACATTGTTCAGGGCAGATGGCAGACAGCGTGTTTGGCGTCGTGTGGGTGAGCGCTTTGCTGATGTCAATGTTGTGGATCGAGTGGCCCATGGTGGTGGTGGGGTTATGGTATGGGCAGGCATCTGTTATGGACGAAGAACACAGGTGCATTTTATTGATGGCATTTTGAATGCACAGAGATACCGTGATGAGATCCTGAGGCCCATTGTTGTGCCATACATCCATGAACATCACCTCATGTTTCAGCAAGATAATGCACGGCCCCATGTTGCAAGGATCTGTACACAATTCTTGGAAGCTGAAAATGTCCCAGTTCTTGCATGGCCAGCATACTCACCGGACATGTCACCCATTGAGCATGTTTGGGATGTGCTTGACCGGCGTATACGACAGCGTGTACCAGTTCCCACTAATATCCAGCAACTTCGCACAGCCATTGAAGAGGAGTGGACCAACATTCCACAGGCCACAATTGACCATCTGATAAACTCTATGCGAAGAAGATGTGTTGCACTGCATGAGGCAAATGGTGGTCACACCAGATACTGACTGGTTCTGAGTCCCCAGACCCCCAATAAAGCAAAAAAATGCACATTTCAGGGTGGCCTTTTATTGTGGACAGTCTAAGGCACACCTGTGCACTAATCATGATGTCAGATCAGCATCTTGATGTGGCACACCTGTGAGGTGGGATGGATTATCTCAGCAAAGCAGAAGTGCTCACTATCACACATTTAGACAGATTTGTGAACAATGTTTGAGAGAAATGGTAATATTGTGTATCTGGAATGAATTATAGATCTTTAAGTCCATCTCATGAAAAATGGGAGCAAAAACAAAAGTGTTGCGTTTATATTTTTGTTGAGTGTATGATACTAACTAATCCTATCGTCATGCTCTCTACCATCTCCCCTGTCTCTTCTATATGTCTAAATAATCTATCTAACACTGGCACTAATTCCTCTCTAAACTCTCTATAAAATTCTTCCGTTAACCCATCTGTCCCTGGACTTTTGTTCCTTCCTAACCCTGCTATTGCTGCTTCTATCTCCCCTGTCCCTATCTCACCCTCACAGCTTTCCCTGTCTCCCTCAGTTAATCTAGCACTCACCTTATCTAATACCTCTTCGATGTCCCTATCCTCAGTTTTTTCTCCCCTGAATAATTCCCTGTAAAACTCCTGTACCCTATCTGCTATGTCTACAAAATCTGTTATTACTTTCCCATCTTTCCCTACCACCTTCTCTATATAATTCCTCTTCTGTTTCACTTTCTCTAGCCCTAAAAAATACTTTGTGCACCTCTCTCCCTCAACTATTTGTCTTGCCCTACTCCTGACTATTGCCCCGTTACACTTTCTCTGTTCTATCTCTCCTAATTCATCCTTCAATCTTAAATATTCCTCCAAATCATGCCCTGCTTCCCTTTCTAACTTCCTACTCTCTCTTTTTAGCTCTCTCTTTAACCTTACCTCTCTTTCCCTCTCTAACTTGCCCCTCTGCCTGCTATACCCTATACTAATCCTCTTTATTTCCTCTTTCACGCTCTCCCACCACCTCCCTATGTCCTCCTCATACATTCTCTCATCCATTCTCCTTTTTAAACATTCTTTCACTCTCCTTTTATACTTCTCTTCATTCAACACCTCACCATTCAAACACCACACCCCCCCCCTCTTCTGCATTACACTCCCTATACTGAAACCTACCATCTTTTGATCACTAAGTGCAGTCGTACTATATTATATACTCCCTATCCTTTCCGCTATGCCCTTTGTGCTCAAGACTAAATCTTTTTTGTGATCAATTTTTTTTTTTTTTTTTTTTTTTTTATTTATTCAATCATTATTTGCACATCTTGGAGGGGGAAGCATATTTACAGTCAAAAAGAAACAAAGTGAAAGCAAAATTATAAGAGCATCCTTAGCAGTGATAACAGCAAAGTGAAATATTGCTTGTTCCGATGCCTGCTCCCCCTCTCCTCCCCGCAGTCCCTCCAACCCACCCAATCTGTCCCCACCCTCTAAGCCTTCGCATGATGAAATCAGAGTGTTGAGGAAGAAAAAAAAAAAAAAAAAAGGGAAACCACACACGCACACCACTCTCAACCTTTTTCTCTTGCCACCCCGGAATCTCAGAAGAGAATATATATATATATATATATATATATATATATATATATATACATACATATACACTCATACATACATACATATACATACATCTACATACACATATACATACATACACACACACATATGTATATACACATACATGCACATACATACATGCACATACATACATACATACCTACACACATACATACATATATACATCTTCCAGACATAGAAATGTCAAACGAGTGTTAGATTCTTCCATCATATAATGATATCCACAGAAGTCACATAGAGTATACATATAATGTATACATATTAAATGAGTGCTACTTTCCTCCATCATATGATGATATCCACGGAAGTAGCAAGAACGTAGAGTGGAATACCCAAGTGATATACATAGTATACCATGTACATTATGGAGTCCGAACGATATATGGAAAACACAGACCAAATGTAGACAAAAGCTGAGAAGGACAGTTTGACCATAGATATTTAGAACATTTCATTTATTTTCTCTAATAACTTTGACCAGCAATCAATATTAGATGTTTTGGCATAATGTAAACGTGCTGTAGAGAGCTCCAGCTGGGCAATATCCCGATAAGAGGAAAGCCACTCCCTCATCGACAATGCATGTGGTGGTTTCCAGCGGCAGGCTATCATTCTTTTAGCAGCTGTGAGACCAGCCAGTAGAATACGCTTAATATTTACAGTTAGCTTTAAAGATGATGTGTCGTTAAGTAGAAGCAAAGACTGTGAATGAGGGATGGCTTCTTCGATGATACTACACATGGTGAGCGAAACATTGTGCCAAAATCTATTGACCTCTGGACACTGCCAAACCATATGATAAAAAGTAGCAATGGTATTGTCTGGACAAAAATCACAGTACGGATTGTCTCTGAATTTCATTTGCTGTAATCTTCGAGGAGTTAAATAAAACCTGTGAATGAATTTATAATGTATCATTTGATGGTCAGGGTTTCTGGATGACAGAGCTATGTTTGACCATATAGTGTGCCAGTCTAGATCCAAGGAGGTATTAATATCTGTCTTCCAGAGTCTGTTAAGTGATATAGGTTTATACGAAGCTTTGGTTATAAATGTATATAGGTCCGAGACAATACCATTGTTTTTACCCTTAGTGTCAAAAATGATATGGAGAGGATGATTCCCCAGCTCAGTGCCCCAAGGAACATTCTGAGCACGCATTGCTGTACGTAGCTGTAGATAAAAATAAAAGGTGCCCGACAGGTCATAAGACCTTTCTAAGTCATGGAATTCACGGAGACCTTGTCTCCCTTTGATGTCCTTAAAAAAACAAACACCTCTATTGCTCCACTGTGGAAACAAAATTGGTTTCTTCTCAATCAAGAGAGAGTAGTTATAGAAGATAGGGGATTGAGCGAAGAATGTATTGCAAATTTTGGCAAATCGGTGGACTTTATGCCATACAGTGAAAAGATATGAAATTATTGGCCCAAAATCTCGTTTGACTGTCCTATAGGGTATATTAGAATATATCAGGCTAGATAAACTATGTGGATATATTAAATGTTCTTCAATAGGGCGCCATGACACCAAGATCTCTGGATTCAGCCAAGCGATAAGTGGGCGTAAAACAAAGCACCATGAATACCATTCAAAATTGGGCAGACTAATCCCTCCTGATAATCTGTGTCTTTGTAGAGTAGAAGCTTTGATTCTGGGTTTTTTTTTGTTCCATAAATAAGTGCTTATGATAGAATTCAGCTTCTTCTAGTAACTACCCGGTGGAGCTAGGGGAATCATATTGCTAACAAAGTTAATGCGAGGTAATATATTCATCTTAATGACTGAGAGTCTGGACTGAAAAGAAGTAGGGAGAATGCCCCACCTTTTCAAGTCGCCATCCACCTCTTTTAGGACTTCATTATAGTTGTCTGCAGTTAGTAAGTTGAGGGAAGGATGGATGGACACTCCTAAGTATTTAAAATTACAAACAACTGGGATATTAAAGAGGTGTGTCTGTTCATCCAGTCTACCCAGTAACATTAAGGCAGATTTCGTCCAGTTTATTTTGTAACCTGAAATACTACTAAAGACCTCAAACATTTTTAGAAGATGAGGGAGGGATTTGGAAGGGTTTTTTGTAAAGATCAAAATATCATCCGCATACAGGGAAATGCAGTGTGGTGTGTTGTGAATAGTGATTGGTTCAAGAGCCTCAGACTGTCGTATCGCCTGGGCAAGAGGTTCCAAAGACAAAGAAAATAAAAGTGGAGATAAAGGGCAACCCTGACGAGAAGATCTGGAAACTGGAAACCTAGATGAGCAATTGCTGCCCGTTATAACGACTGCCGAGGGGTTAGCATACAGTAACTTAATCATAGAGATGAAGCTTTCACTGAAACCCATAAGTTGGAGAACAGACCATAAATAACACCATTCCAGTCGATCAAAGGCCTTCTCTGCATCTAATGAGAGAATAGCACATTGGTCTTCTGAAGCCGAGGCTGAGTCTATGATGTGAAGCAAGCGGCGGACATTATCAGATGCTAGTCTGGTTTTAATAAACCCAGTTTGGTCATGGTGAACCAGATGAGGCATGTAGCGCCCTAGGCGAGTAGCTAAGACCTTAGCGTAAAGCTTGACTTCGCAATTCAGAAGACTTAAAGGTCTGTAAGAAGAGCAGTCGTCAGGTGGCTTGTCCTTTTTTAATAATAAAGAAATTATTGCAATATTTGAACTGGCCGAAAAGGAACCTCTATTAATGGAAAAATTTAACATATTCAACAACAGAGGACCGAGTTGAGGCCAGAAAGCATCAAGTAGTTCTGGCGGTATTCCGTCCAGGCCTGGAGATCTGCCTTTATTCGTTGCTTTAATGGCCATCCTTAATTCTTCCAAATTGATAGGTGCCTCTAAAGAACCGATTGCTTCCTGGGGCAATTTAGGTAATTGTAGTGATTTAAAGAATTCAGAACAGATTTTGTCATCATGAAGCACCTCTGACGTATAAAGGTTTTGATAGAATGATTGAAAAGTACTGTTAATGCGTATCGGGTCAGAAGTTATGTCCCCCTCTTTAGTCCTTATGGCTGATATATTTGCTAGGTCATCGTTTTTCCTTAGTTTAAAAGCAAGCAAACGGCTGGGTCGAGCGCTGTTAGAATAGTAATTCTGCCTAGTGCGATGAATAGTAAATTCTGCTTCCTTTCTTAACAGGCTGTTAAGTTCATCAATTGATTTTTGTCGCTTACAGATGTTTTCAGGAGAGATATTGTTTAACATGTCTTGCTCTAATGCTGCGATTTTGGATTCCAGACAGTCTATACGATGTTTTTTAGATTTATTAAGATTGGATGCAAAGGATATAGTTTTGTTTCTAATGCAACCTTTGACTGCATCCCAAAGCGCGCGTGGATCATCAACTGATGGGCTATTTATTTCAATAAATTCATCCAGCTCATCCTCAAGCTCTCGTATAAAAGTGTCATTCTGAAGCAGAGATGTATTAAAACGCCATCGAACTGCCCTAGGTTGACCAGCTCTTAATGAGAAATTACAGAAAACAGCCCTATGATCAGATAAAGCAATTGGAGTCATCTCAGTGCTGCGAATATCACTGAAAAGGGTTTTGGATGCAAATATATAGTCTATTCTTGAAAAGCTGTTATGCCGACCAGAAAAAAAGGAATATTCTCTCGAAGAGGGATTCATCATACGCCAAGTATCAATCACCCCATAATCAATAGAGCATTTCTGTAATGCAATAGATGCCAGTTGCTGGTCTCTGCTTGCTTTTACCCCTGTTCTGTCAATATCATGAAGCCATACAGCATTGAAGTCACCCCCTATTAAGAGCTGGTATTCTGGAAAATCTATTAATGTGGAAGCGAGCGAATCATAGAAATGCTGGTCGAAGTGATTTGGGGCGTAAACACAAATCAAGGCAATTTTAATACCATTATAAATTATTTTACAAAAGGTAATTCGACCATCATCAGATCCACCTGTGCCCAGATTAGTGTACTTTAAGTTACGTTTTGCAGCTATAAAGACACCTTTGCTCTTCTTTGTGTAACAGGATGAGGCAATCACATGATAGTGCTTATTCTTAAATCTATGTACATCAACATCAAGAAAATGTGACTCTTGTATAAAGGCAAAGTGAATATGCTTCCTGAGTAGAAGCTTCAGAGTGCTTATACGCTTCTGAGGAGAATTAAGGCCTCGTGAATTCCATGACATAATATTGATATTATTCATATTTATTTAGGCATACAGATATAAAAGGGCCGAACAAGAAACAGTTTGGTAGGATCGATGGCCGGCCCCCGCCCCCCCCACCCACAACCACACATACACACACATACACACACACACACACACACACACACACACACACACACAGGTAGATAAGAAAAGGAAAGGGAAGAGAGAGAGAGAAAAAAAAAGGGAAAAAACGCTCAACTTGACCATCAGAGGTCCTCTCCAAAAAAAAAGGAAGAAGACTGCCCACCCCCCCAAAAAATATACCAGTCATCATGGAGAAACAGTCGCAACCCCTCCACCCTCCATCAAAATAAAATAATGGTTGCCTTTAGACTATGGGTCAGTAAGCCGTGCATACTGGGTCAAACTAACAACATAAATTATCCTTGAGTCATTATATCTTAAATAACAAAGCTAAACAGGAAGGACTGCTGTCGGTTAGACGTAATCGTCCGAATAGGCTAATAAGATTAGCTGCATTCTATAAACAAACAACAAAGGGAATCAAGGACAGCGTATACGTCATATTATGATAGCTTTATACAGAGCAGTGACGAGGAAAAAAAAAAAAAGGGGGGAACCCCCTCGGCAGTCTGAGCAGTTCTTGGAGTTTTTCATATTTGACACTTATTAGTTCAGTCTTACCATTTTCGGTGCGTATTCACCAACCGACTCTTTTAGTCCTCCTTCAGGGAAGCAATTAACTTTTCAGCCTCACTCGGCTCCTGAAAGGTGTGGGTGTCGCTCCCCCGGGAGAGCTTGATTGTAGCGGGATAGAGAAGGAAAGCCTCAAATCCAAGAATGCGGGCCTCATACATAAGTTTATAGCACGGTCTCCGGCGCCTTGTCGTGGCCTCGCTGTAGTCTGCAGTAAACTTCAGCAGAATGCCATCTACCTCAGGAGGGTTTTTCCGCGCTGCGTTGAGTAGACGGTCTCTGTCAGTGTAGCGAAGGCACTTGATGATCAGCGGCCGCGGACGTACCTTACCGGGACCAAGCTTGGATAGGAGCCCAAGACGGTGGCATCTCATTAGCTCAGGCGAAGATGGTCCGAGGGCAGGGAACCAGGCAGCAATCCTCTCCGTCAGGTAAGCATGGGCATTCATGCCCTCAGCTCCTTCTCTGAGGTTGAATACGAGCAAGTTGTCCCTGCGTGCCCTGTCCTCCATTTCAATGAGTTTGGCTTCATAAGTTTGTAAGTTCTTCAGACATATAGCCGTTGATTTTTCCACGTTAGCGATACGCTCCTGATGATTTACTGATTCGGTGCGAATAGATCTTATCTCTTCGGTGTTCGAGAAAGAGTGGCGTGCATGCCGTCAATTCGTTTCTCAAGCCTGTTGAAACGGGCTTCCGATTTCTCATCTGCCTCACTGAAGTACTTTGCCATGGTCGCCTCCATTACTTTCGCCAGGGCCGCATTCTCATCACCTAGCTGTTTCTGGAGCTCATCCATCGCGTTTTGCTTAGCGGCAACAGTTTGTCTTGTTTCCCTCATTGAGTTCGGTCCGTGATTTTGTAAGTAAAAGTCCATTCACGGAAAGTGGGGAACTGACCACATAGACATTAATTTTCTTTTTCAAAATTTGTGGAGGGTGGACGCGGAGGTTAACTACGCCGCCGCCATGACACCGGAAGCCAGGCTGCTCAAGACTAAATCTATCCTACTCTGTTTTAACTCACCTCTGACTACTTGTACTCTAGAAAAAACTCTCCCCTCTGGATTCCTTTCTCTCCACACATCACTCATCCCTCTCTCTTTCATCACATCATTCAACACACCCCTCGAAGAATCACTCCTAAAACACGCACTCGCAGACGCATCCAATCTCCCACACCACACCTTAAAGTCACCCACCACAACACACTCCTCACCACACATCCCCCCAGTTTCTTAAAGAAATCCCTCCTCCCCTTCTCCTCATTTAGTGCATATACGTTGATTAAGTTGATCATTTTCCCCATGTGTTCAAAAGTAATCCCAATGATTCTGCCCTCCCCATCATCCTCACACTTTCTCACATTCTCAATCACTCCCCTCTTTGTTAATATGGCCACCCCTCTACCCTTCACTCCCCCATTATTCACATACACTTCTCCCATCCACACTTGCTCCACTGCCCTCACACACTCCATATCCCAATGTGTCTCTTGCAAACAGATAATATCGGCTGAGCAGACTCTCAAGATATGCTGTCTCCTTAGTGTACTCCTTAGCCCATTTCCATTAAATGAAATTAACTGAATCATAGAAAAAACTAAAAGTAAAAATAAACAAAATGCCATTATCAGTCACTCACTTTTTCAATCTTGTTTGAGCCCTCGTCACTTTCCTCCTTTGGGGTCTTTTTCTTGTCTCTATTATTTGGCTCCACTTATCCCCGTCGCTGTCAGTGATGTCTGAGAAAGTGCTGGCCGCACTTGTCCCTTCTACCCCGACGCCTCTCCTCTCAGATGAAGCCGCAGCACTCAGCTCCCTCATCCCACTGTCCATGCTGCTGCCGATGCGTTCTCCCTCACCTTCCTCGTCCATCTGCGTCTCCTCGACCACCTCGTCCGCGCCCTCCTCCTCTCTCGTCCGTCCTTCTCCCTCCTCCATGCTCTCCGTCTCCTCCACTCCTGCTCTCGCCTCCTCCCCGTCCTCCTCCCCGTCCTCCTCTCCGACCTCCTCTCCGACCTCCCCGTCCTCCTCTCCAACCTCCTCGCCTCCAGCCTCCTCGTCTCCTCTCTCCTCCACATGTCTCTGCTCCTCATCCCCGCTGCCGTCTCCTCCTCTCTCCCCTGCCTGCTGTGGCTCCTCTCGGTTGCCAGCCGCTCCTTCTGCTCCACCTCCAGCTCCACCGCTGCACTCGCGTGCGTAATGTCCTTGTGCTTTGCACTTAAAGCACTTGAATTCAGGACAGTCTCTCAAGATGTGGCCCGGCTGGATGCAGATCCTGCACACTCTCACCTGCCTGTCATGAATCACACGGAAATACTCCGGGCCCGTTGCTGTGTCGAACTGGGTTGAGTACGGCAGGGACTGTACCTCTTCATTAAACTGAACCTTAAGATACCTCGTCCCATCTGCAACGTCAGTGCTGGGCCACATCCTTCTTTTGATTGGTGTCATTGACTTCACCCCCCACATGTCCAGTTTAGCCTTTATGAATTATCTGGTATATATGCCGGCAGGCTCAAGAAAGACACCACCATTTCATTATTGGTTAGCTCTCTCCCTATTATGTTCGTGTTCTTTATTTTTAACCCATCCATTAGATTGTTTTTTCCCCCCTCTTCTCTCAGCGTGATTTCGAAGCTTCTATTTCCTGTGCTTCTGCATGCCACCAGATCTCCACACACCTCTTTAATCTTCTTCATCAGTTCCATCACAGTTATGTTTTCGTTTCCTTCCATCTCCACACGCACCGTTAATTCTTTTGAGTACGTGCTTTTGTTTACTGCCATACCTTGTCCGTTGTCCTTTTCTCGTTGTCCTTGTCCGTTCCGTGTCATTGCCATTCTTTCCATCCTCAGAAAAAAAAAACAGGCAATTGTAAAGTTTCCCCAAACAGTGAAACACTGCTTGGGGAACTCACAAAAACAAAACAAACTTTGAAATATCACTCACTCTCACGACAATCTTGAAAAAACAAACAAAATGAGACAGACTCCCTCACACACATGCACCAAACTTTTTGAGCTACTTCCTGGTTTGCAACAAAAAAGGGCCGTGTTCAGGGTGGTATGGCCGTAAGCCAAAGAAGGAGTCGGAGAAAAGCCCTTTATAGATGTTGATGGTCACCACCATTAACGTCTGGGTGGACTTATCGCCAGGAAATTTGAATAACTTCAGAGGAGTCCGTTTTGAGTATTTTGACGTACTGTACTTCAAAGACTTTGGATGTCACCATTCTTCTTCTCAGCCACACAGCTCTCGACAGCGTACTTGAAATATCATTACGGGCGCCTGACAACACAAATTAAGCTGACCTTAACTAAATGACCTTCTGTTTTTATTTTCGACAAGTAGTGGGGCTGCACCAGTTCCAAAAAGCAATTTAATATATGGTCCCTGGGTAGGGGACGTATCAGATATTAAACTGATAAGAACCGATTTTTTTTTTTTTTAGGAAAATGTTTATTGAAACATCAAGCAAAAATGTACACAAGTAACCTTTTAAAATACAACAAAGACATCTGTAAAACCATATCTAAACAATAAAACAATTATTTAAAAGAGGTAATACAGATAAAATTTGTAATCTGTTAAAAGGTGTACATAAGATATATTTGTGTGACATACATGTTGAGTGTTCATGTTAAAAGTCTTTTAAAAGGGAGTGCATTGGTAAAAGGAAAACTCTTTTCAAAGTCGGCTTCTGGTCGTCTCGAGTGGAGAAGAGCTGCTGCAGGATTCAAGCCTGAACTGATCGTTAAACCCACAACAGAGTTCATTCGAGAAACTACAGAATATTACAAAACACACGTGTAGATAAAATACTGCAAACTAAAAGTAAACAGTTGTACTTCATATAAAAATATGTATAATATACAAGGTACACTTGTTTTTTATCGCGTCTGAATGAAAATGGGGCAACTTTTTTACTTACGTAAATTATGTCATTAGTACGTGTAGTGATAGCGCCATCCAGAGTAAGTCCATATATCAAATTTTAGTAAGTATTATTTTTAATATTTGACAGGTGATTTTGACAGGGAGAGCGCAAACGCAGTCCCCCACTATCTTAAATTATGCAGTTGAGATTCCCACATTTGGGGAACTCACAGAGTTGCAGCTCAGCCGGAGCGCAATGGCTAAGCCTCGCCCTGGGTGAACCACCTTCTTGATCATGGCATCTCCCCTGCCAGATAAGTATGAGTTGTACTGATCTGAGACCGCGCAGTCATTCACGGACAGACCACGCTGACTCACGGTGCGGAGAACAGATACCAGATCGGTCATACCCGGGGACCACCGGGAGTCTGAGGAGAGACACACGTTTAATACACAACACAATCATTTAACAAAGCTGACAAAAAGATGATTTTCAGTTTACTTGAGAACTATTTGTTACATTTCCCATCATGCACTGCAGTATTTTCACATCGAAAGCCAACCTAAGATCACCAGTTGTATCTAGTTGACTCTAATAAATCAGTAAAATCAGACAACCCCTTGTCTGACTCCTCTTTTAAGGCATGAAGCCTTCTGAATGCTGCCTGGGTCCTGGACTACTTCACTAACCGACCTCAGTATGTGAGTAGACTGCAGTTCAACACAGTGGTCTGCAGCACGGGGCAGGGAACCGTCCTGGCTCATTTCCTTTTCACCCTCTACATTGCAGACTTCACGTGCAACTCCTCACTGCTACCTCCGTAAGTTCTCTGATGACTCTGCGGTCGTCGGCCTCCTCAGGGACAGGGACGACAGAGTACAGGGAAGTGAACCTGGACTTTGTGGACTGGTGCAATATTTTCTTTCTAAATTATAGAAAAATGTGACTTCTGAACGTCTGTGGTCACCATGGCTACCAGAGCGGTGCCGGTGGAAACAGTCTGGTGGTTGTGTTACATCTTCAGCTTTGAACCAGAAAAGAATGATGAAGTGGTCCAGTGATTGGAGATGACTGGATGTAGCTCTAACATGGGTAGGTGCAGGTAGCAAATGTGCAATAGAAATGCAGTAGAAAATATGATATCATGATGGTTAATTCAGCACATGGTGGGTTATTATGTCTAATGCATTTTAATGTCAGATGGTTGAGGAGGAGCCAATTTAATTAATTTAATTTATTTTGTGCAGTAGTTTAATCTCCCAAACTAAATTTTAATCTTAATATATCGTTATTTGAATCTTAATCTTACTGTAAAAGGAACCAGTAACTGAAGCTGTTAGATAAATGTAGTGGGCTCAAAGTATGAACGTATCAGAATTTCTTTTCCAAGCAACTTTTTAAGGTAGATGAGCTCAGTGTAGACATCAGTCCACCTTTCGTGGTAGGTGGTACCACCTAAATGCCTGTTTAAAACTATAGCATCAATCCTGCAAACCTTCTTCCACATCTTGTCCGTAGGTGGCGCCATTTCACCATGTCCTCCCAGATACGGTGTCATATGAAGGTGGGTGGATGCTCCTCCTCCACCCGTAAAGCCTGGCCTGAGGGCAGTTTGGCCTGGGACTGGAGACTCAGGTGAGTTTAATACAAAGAAGATATCCCCCGACATGTGAGTGAGAGTGATGATGAGATCTGGACCTAAAAGTTAGATTTCAGTCTTCAGTGTTTTCACTGTTGACTACCAGCCTTCATTTGACCTCAGTGTCGTCTCATTCATCACAAAACTCACCCAGAACGGACTTCCAAGCAAATAGGATCCAACTATTTTGACAAATCATTATCACTTTACTTCCTTTTATGATTGAATATGTATTATGTAATTTCACAACTGTAAAGTGACTGATTCTTTCTTAACTTACCTTGTATTCAGTACACATGTTTCAAGCCAAGTTATACCATGAGATATGTGAATATACCTCTCATTTGTAATGAAAATGATCGTGACAGAGTCCTCTGCAGGGAAAACAAATAATGTGTTCTTTATGACATCTCATTTCTTATGAGCTTGTATTTCAGCATACAGTATATTTCTCATGAAAAAGTAACAAACTCTAAATGCAATTTGAGGCAATTGTATTTCCATTTTTATGCTACTTTCTACTTCATTACACTTAAGTCCCTGAGGTTTCAGGGTTTAAGGCTTTAGAGGGGACAGTGGGATTGGGACATTTTCTAATAGACTTCCATGCAATCAGATGTATTTTTGCAAACAGAGGATTCTGGAGAGACTGGACAGTTTATTGTTGCCGCCTGATGGAAACTGATGTTTTTCTAAAGGATGAAGTAATATCCTCTGTCTTTTCCAATCTGCTCTTGGCCCAATAGAGGCTGCTGTTCTCCCACTTACTGTCAAACCTACAGACGTGTCCCTGGTTGATCAGCAAAGCATCATCGCCTTCCAGCTGAAACTCTCTTCTTACCATCATCACCCAGTCTGTGTTCAGAACAGATACTAGCTGATACACACCAGCCACCAACCACAACAACATGTCAAGACCCATATTGAGTTTTGTATCATATTCATTTAATTGTTTAAAATAATAATACAATTTAAATACAAGGCATGTTTCTCTTCAAGGGCCAAAAAGGAGGAGTGCAATTTAAAAAAGGGTTTGGTTTTCATTTCTATTTTGTAAAGCAAAAGACACCAGATAACAGAAACGTATATTCTTATTCTTATTGTAAGTCGCTTTGGACAAAAGCGTCTGCTAAATGACCTAAATGTAAATGTAAATGTAAATATTCTGAGACCACAAATAATCAAGTTTAGTAGCAAGTTATTATGATTCAGTACGAGGCGCTGTATGGTAGTCTAACGTCATGTAGAGATTTAGATTTAGATTCAGTAGCCATGAAGAATGCTTATTCAATAATTTAGCGTTACTTGACTCGTGAATTTCTTGACAGGTCTCAACTCAAGTCTAAACATGAGACAAACGTGGCCTTGGCTCCCGGAGCATCTGCCGTTTCTAGCCCAGTGGACTTACTACAAGAGGTCCTTATGAGGTTCATGATGAGGATGAGGCCAACGTTTTGCGCTCATGCTAACACAGAAGCAGAATGTAAAACGTGTGTGTCTGTGTGGAGAGTGAAGGAGGAAGTACTCATATCCTTTCACTGCAGTAAAAGAACTAATACCACAACATGAAAATACTCTACAAGCAAAAGTCCTGCATTCATCTTTGGCAGATTAATTAATAATTCAAAAAAGCTGCAGCACTTCTTTTCTTGCTACATATTTTCTACTCCACCATCAAGGAAAATCAATCCAACCACACAGAGGGCCAATGTTTAATGTTACATGATTCTTAAAGTTTATATTGTTCATGTTTCTTCTATCACTTCTTGAATAAATCAATTCATGTCATGAAGTGGAAAACAAAAGAGAATTGGATGGCTCATTCTGAATGGTCTTGAGTAGTTTCTTCGGAGCTGACAATGTCGTTGAAGACTGCAGTTGCCTCTTCACACTCTTTGTTCATGGATCTTATGGGGATCTATAGAGGAATGACAGAATAACAGTCTCTTATTGGTCCTTAATGTTCAGCAAGGACCTAAAGGTGTATTTCAGACTTCTTAAAGGAGCAGTGTTTAGTAGAGTAGAGATGGAATATAATGTCTCAGGCTTGTGATAGATTGTGACCTGCCCAGCTGCCTTTGCCCAATATTTCTCCCTCCTCACCCCTCCTACCCCTCTCCCTTCTTCCTCTGCTGATGACTTTGTAACTTACTTTACCAAGAAAGTAAATGACATCAGCTCCTCATTCACTCCTATAACCTCCCAGAAAACATCTCCACTAACTCTCAACTCTGATGGCCTTACCAGCTTTAGCCCCCTCACCTCTGAAGACGTTCACGCACTTGTTACTAACCAGTGTTGGGAATGTTACTTTAAAAAAGTAATTAGTTATAGTTACTCACTACTTGTTCCAAAAAGTAACTGAGTTAGTAACTGAATTACTTTATAATAAAAGTAACTAGTTACCAGGGAAAGTAACTATTTGCGTTACTGTAAAAAAAGTTGCTTTATGTCAAAGAATTTGGATTTTTCTTGTAATGAGATGGCAAACTGTAGTCTTGTAGTCTACTCCTATAGTCACGTAGCATGTAGTCCTGTGTATAATAATTGAGATCGCATTCTCCGCACCTCGCATGCGGGAATAATTAAAACTTGAGGAGAAATTATACAGTGGGAGACGCTGTGTCTATCACAAAACAGGGTCAGAGTGCACAGCAGTAGACATAATGACGGCGAGACCCCGGTGCCTCCACGAGCCGGGCCGTTCATCATCATCATCACCACCGTCTTCACCATCCGCGCTCCACAGCTGCACTGGATTCCCGTCCAACACCGCGTGGCCCTCGCGCGCCGCTCAGACCAGCAGCAGCCCCAACTCCGGCTCCAGCTCGCTGCAAGTTTGCACGTTTCTCCACGGACAACAGGCTGCCGAGACCAGGCACGAGCGGCGCGCAAGCAGAACACGATCCTGACTTTTTTTTTTAACCGACAACTGACAAATTCAATTCATAGTAACGCACCGCACTTAACGTTCAGTGGCGATAACGCCGTTGTAACGACGGAAACAGTAATTAGTTAGATTACACCGTTACTGAAAAAATAACGGCGTTACCTAACGCCGTTCTTTGAAACGGCGTTATTCCAAACACTGCATCTAACCGTGCCACCACCTACTCCCTTGACCCGATTCCCTCTTCTCTTCTCCAAGACATCTCACACGACATCTTGCCATTCCTCACCACCCTGATCAACTCCTCCCTCACCTCAGGTGTCATTCCAGCGGCAGAGAGACTGCTACAGTGAAGCTCCTCCTTAAAAAACCCACCCTGGACGCTGCTGACATCCAAAGCTACAGACCTGTATCTCTTCTTTCATTCAAGTCAAGTCAAGTCATGTTTATTGATATAGCCCATTTCATACACAGAACGGTAGCCCAATGTGCTTCACATAATCATAACAATCACATATTAAAATATATAAAATGTCATAAGATTCCTCTCTAAAACCTTGGAATGTGCCGCCTACAACCAACTGTCATCCTATCTCTCGACGACAACCTCCTTGACCCTAATCAATCAGGATTCAGGACTGCTCACTCCACTGAGACGGCCCTCCTCACAGTGACTGAGTCCCTGCGAGACGCCAGAACCTCATCTAGAGTTCTCAACGGGCCTGAAAATTACAGCCCGACCCGACCCGGCCCGCGGGTTTTTAAACCCGAACCCGACGCAGCCCGACACACCAGCATGAATTGTCGGCCCGAACCCGACCCGACCCCGACCTCCTGCGCGCCTGCATTGTTTTCCTCATACACTTGTTATCACGATAACACGAGTGGATGGACTGAGGCGCGTCCTCCTCTCCTCAATGGTACGGCCAGCCACACTGAACAGTCTCTCGCTGCTGCTGCTGCTGGCTGGCACACTGAGCACCTGCCGCGCCAACTGAGCCAGTTTAGGATAGACACTGCTGTTGGTCTTCCACCAGCCCAGCAGGTCCTGGTCGTCACTCATTGTTGGCCTTTGACGGACGTAGCTGTCCACCTCATCCTCGTCTGTTCCCGTCTCACCCAATATATTCTCCCACTGGTCGAAGCGCGGTGTCTTCTTTGCAGCGGGAGCGGGTGCTGCTGCTGATGTTGACGCATCATCTGTCTCCTGGCTCGCGTCACCTGGGCCTTTTTTATTTTTTATTTTTTGATGAAATGTGTTTTATAAAAAAAAGGAAGCCCGAGGCCCGACCCGACCCGGCTCATTTGCGTATTTTTTCGGCCCGGACCCGGCCCGAAACTTCGGGTCCCGTCGGGTTTGTCGGGCTGGACCGACCCGTTGAGAACTCTAACCTCATCCCACTCCTCCGTTCTCATTCTCCTCGAGCTATCTGCTGCATTCGACACAGTCAACCACCAAATCCTCCTCTCCACCCTGGCTGAACTTGGCATCAGTAACTCTGCTCTCACCTGGTTCACATCATACCTGACGTATCGCACCTTTCAGGTCGCATGGAATGGCTCTATGTCCAAACCCTGTTCTCTGGACACGGGTGTCCCTCAAGGCTCAGTATTAGGACCGCTTCTGTTCTCACTATACACCAGATCACTAGGTTCTGTTATCACATCGCATGGATTCTCCTACCATTGTTACGCAGATGACACCCAGCTGTTCCTCTCTTTTCCCCCAACCTCTGACACTCACATTGCAACTCGCATCTCGGAATGTCTGGCAGACATCTCTGTCTGGACAACTGCACATCACCTCAAGCTGAACCTGAATAAAACCAAACTCCTCTTCATCCCGGGGAAAGACTGCCCTCGCATGGACCTGTCGGTCACTGTCGAGGGCATCACAGTATAGCCTTCCTCAACTGCGAGGAACCTGGGTGTAATCCTTGATGACCAACTTTCCTGCACCCCTGTGGCCCAATCCTGCAGATTGGCCCTCTACAATATCCGCAGGATTCGGACCTTCCTCACAAAGGATGCAACGCAACTCCTGGTCCAAGCACTGGTCATCTCCCGCCTTGACTACTACAACTCTCTCCTGGCTGGACTCCCGGCCTCTGCGACTAAACCATTGCAGCGTATCCAGAACGCTGCAGCACGCCTTGTCTTCAATCTACCCAAATTCTCCCATGTGACCCCCCTCCTCTGTGACCTCCACTGGCTTCCTGTTGCAGCACGCATCCAATTCAAGATGATGGCACTGGCCTTCAGGGCCATCAATGGAACGGCACCCATCTACCTTCAAACACTGGTCAAACCACACGCCCCGAAGCGAGCACTTCCCTCCTCTACTACAGCTGGCCGGCTAGTACCACCATCGCTGAAATCAAACAAATGTCGCTCAGCAAAGTCCAGACTCTTCTCTGTTCTGGTGCCTCAGTGGTGGAACGAACTCCCAACCAATGTCAGGACAGCAGAGTAATTTGCCATCTTCCGAAAAAGGCTCAAGACTCACCTGTTCAGACGTCACCTCTATGGGGTCAGTTCAGTCACATTAATAATGAATGCACAGAGACGGATTCACAAATGTATTTTGTGATTTATATATAAATGACTCTCTTCTCACAAATACATTTAGTTTTAAATAATAATCCATCCATCCATCCATTGTCTACCGCTTATCCTGTATTCAGGGTCGCGGGGGGGCTGGAGCCGATCCCAGCTGTCATTGGGCGAAGGCAGGGTACACCCTGGACAGGTCGCCAGTCTATCACAGGGCCGACATGTAGAGACAAACAACCATTCACTAAATGTAATATAAATCCATAAATATATGAATTAAAAAAAATATTTGCAATTTTCATCAAAAATGTATTTATATGTTGTTACATTTATATACAAACTGTTAAACTTGAATTTAAAAGACGCTTTTCATTTCTGAACTTGTATGCATTTGTTCGTGAACTGTATTTGTTTGTGGATTTTTGAGACTCTCCTGACGTGGCTGGATTCACAAATGCAACAAGGAACTCTCTGTAGCCAATCATACCCCTTTTCCACCAACGCGAACCTAGTTCAAGAGCCGGGCCGGTGCCTGTGCTGGTTCGCAGTTGGTTCAACTTGCGAACCGTCCGAGAACCTGTTTGCGTTTCCACCGGCTAGAGAGCCCAGAGAGCCACGTCATTACGTCACTGTATACGTCTGAGGTTTCCCCGCAGCGCTCCTTTCAAGCATAGCAGACATGTCTCTTCAGAAAAAAGTGTTTATTTTGGCAAATAATACAATAACAATAAAATACACAAAATACTAAAATCACAACATTTTTTAAAGTGTAGAACAGTGTGTGATTAATAGATCGGAGTGTTTGATGTTTAGTCATCTGCAGGTTGGACCTCCGTTCAATATCGCCGATGTCCGACAGCTCTACAAACACAAACCAGAGAACAGTGGTTTAATCATAAACGTGTCCACGACGCTGCAAACACAGATGTTATGTTACGTTGGTAGTTGGAACGTTTAGTGAGCCAACGGCAGTCAGAAAGTGGCATGCTAACATTGTTGTTAGCAATATCACGCTAGCTGGCTAGCTAGCCGGTCGGCTTACATTACCCGAGGAAGCAAAGCCACTAGTTGCTGCAGTTACGAACGTAATCACTAGCTTGGTAAACTAAACAGAAATGTGTCGTTGGTTTGCAACGAGGTGAAACATTTTAAAAGTGAAACTTACCGGGAACAGTAACGTTAGTAAAACTCCGCAGCTGCGTATTTTCCCCCGTTGCCTCGAGCGTTAACCCCGCCCCCAGCCCCTTACGTAAGCCGGGCCTGGTTCCAGCCCAGCAAGGAGTTGGAGCCGCTCGGGAACCAGTTTTCCAGGCCGAGAGCCGGCTCTTTGTCTGTGGAAACAGGAAGAACTGGTTCGCGATTGGGCATCGGCTCCGAACTGGCCCTCAAAATGCCTCGGTGGAAAAGGGGTATCAGATGCCCACGAGGGGTACCTCACCATGGCCAGAGCACAGCTTCTTTGCGCATTTGCGTTAGCTAACTAGTTAGCCATAATGCTTTTAGACAACGCATCATAAGCTAACTTAGCTAGCATAATATGATCCTACTAACATCAGAAAACATAACGGTATCGGTCATTTGCTTGCTAAAGCTTACCTGTTGTTAATGGCTGCAAAAATATGTTACAAGCGAACCATAATAACTAATAGGTAAATTGCTTACTACATTGGTTTCAAAGTGCTGACTATAAGAGCTAGCTAACGTTAGCTAGCTAATGGATTTAGCTAGCTACAAACAAGCTAACGTTGGCTAGAGAGAGAATAAAATCACTTTTTTAAATACTTTTTGTCCTTAATTCTTTTACCGAAAAGCCACGCAAAATGCACAGAGAAAAAGCTGTGCTGTGGCCATGGTGAGGTACCCCTCGTGGGAATGCAGTCATGTGTGGCTGAAAACGAGGGAGGCGCCTGATTGGCTACAGAGAAGGGCGTTCCTTGTTGAAAAAAATGCATTTGTGAATCCAGCCACCTCAGGAGAGTCTCAAAAATCCACAAACAAATACAGTTCACGAACAAATGCAAACAAGTTCACAAATGAAAAGCGTCTTTTAAATTCAAGTTTAACAGTTTGTATATAAATGCAACAACATACAAATACATTTTTGATGAAAATTGCAAATATTTTTTTAATTCATATATTTATGGATTTATATGACATTTATTTAAAACGAAATGTATTTGTGAGAAGAGAGTCATTTATATATAAATAACAAAATACATTTGTGAATCCTTCTCTGTGCATTCATTACTAATGAGACTGAACTGACCCCATACACCTCGACTCTACATAGCATGACCCACTAACACCCCCCCCCCCCCTCTTTGTTTCGTTTCCTTCTTTTGACAAATGTACTTATTGTAAGTCGCTTTGGACAAAAGCATCTGCTAAATGACCTAAATGTAAATGTATAAGCTTGGATTGACTCCATAACTAACTCAATAATATTATATTATACTCAAATATTCGCAATGTTAAATTCATACCTGATTGCACACAGCTTTTCCATAGCGTACAAAAGTGGCAAAGTGCTCGCAGTTGAGATTAAAAAGATGATAAGAGAAGTCCTGATCCAGAAGGGCGTTGCAGCGTCGTCTCATGTCCTCAGAGTCTGATGGTGCAAAGTCGTGGCGGCTGTTACTGATGGACACTTGGGCTCCTTTCGGGACATTCACCTCACTGAGAGGGACTCTGCGGATCTTGGTCTCTCCAAGAAGAAGGTCACCACACACAGGGAAGAATGCTTGTAGGTGAGTTCGTATGTTGTTCATCAGCTGTCCCTCATCTAAAGAGTGAGACAGTTTACTTACAGGATGTGCAAACAATCGCAGTTTTCAGTCTCTATCATGTATATAAGAAGTGGACGTAGTCAGCCATTGGTTTTTGGGTGTTGAAGCTGCGTGTTTGGCATTTTGGCCTTCACCATCTTGGAATTTTTGCAAGGTTGGTAACTACGGGGTTGTAACTACTGGGTAGTAACTACGGGGTTGTAACTACGGGGTAGTAACTACGGGGTTGTAACTACGGGGTTGTAACTACGAGGTTGTAACTAGGGTTGTAACTACGGGGTAGTTACTACGGGGTTGTAACTACGGGGTAGTAACTACGGGGTTGTAACCAGTGGCGGTCCTAGGTTTCATGACACCCTGGGCGAACCTCACCTCTAGCACCCCCCCCCCCCCCACACACACACACACACACACACACACACAAATGGACCCCCCCCTGCCCCCCTGTTCAGACCAGACGGTCGACAAGCGCTTCTGCTCATCTGTTGTTCATTCAGAGCTATTTTTTTTATCATAACCTCATAAAATAAATATGCCATGTTTCTATAAGAAGTTTGTACACTTCTATTTATCCGTTCAGAGAGAGAGAGAGAGAGAGAGAGAGACACACACACACACAGACAGACAGAGAGAGTGTGTATGGTAGTAGACAGTGTAGATATACAGTTGAAATACACATATTTGTTTATTTACTCTTCACATTTATTAAATGTATTTTCTCTTCCTGTTTCCCAGTGCGAGTTTAGATACACAAATATCGCATTTGTCAATTGCGGTATTTTATTTTGAAAATTGCTTTAATTTTGAAAATTGACCGGTTTGTCCCATGTTTCTTTGTGTGATTTCCTGCCAGAATTGACACGAACGCTCGCGACACACGCAAAAAATAGAGCAGACGCCGAAACGATCGCTTCACGGCACGGGGCGGCTGCGCCTATTCGCGGCGCTGTGAACCAGTCTCTCTCAGTATCAGCAGACGCACCTTTTTTTTGTGCGGGCGCTCATGCCGCCCCTCCACGAATGCCGCCCTGGGCGGCTGCCCATACTGCCCATATGAAAAACCGCCACTGGTTGTAACTATGGGGTTGTAACTAGGGTTGTAACTACGGGGTTGTAAGTATGGGGTTGTAACTAGGGTTGTAACTACGGGGTCGTATGTAAGGCGTGGCAACAGCGGTGTGGCAACGGTGGAGTGGCAACGGTGGCGTGGCAACGGTGGCGTGGCAACGGCGGCGTGGCAACGGCGGCGTGGTGGCAACCTTTCAATCACTAGGTAGCGACGCCCTAAAGCATTCCCTGCTTCTGTCTGTTGATTCTAATTGGACCATAATTTACAAAATGAACATCATGACTGAAGAAGACTTGAAGCGATTGTGACAATAAAATCCATCCATCCATCCATTGTCTACCGTTTATCCTGTATTCAGGGTTGCGGGGGGGGGGGGCTGGAGCCGATTTTTGACACACCTGCCCTAGACAGGTCGCCAGTCTATCGAAGGGCCAACATGTAGAGACAAACAACCATACACGCTCACATTCACACCTACGGACAATAAAATAATTTTTACAATATTTACTGATCAGTCAAGTGAGAAGTAGGAGGAGTCACCTCCTGATGGCCAGCAGAGGGAATGCAGGTTTAAGGCATTTCAGCATGGACTTTTCAGAGTTTGCCGTCTTGTCCCAATTTGAATTATTTATCCTTTAGCTTTTATTCCATCATAGTCATCTCCGACTAAAGTAAATACATTTTCTAGCTGTCCATATCTCCAGTGGAAGCAGTGCTACTGAGCTTTTCAAAAACAAATGTAAAGCATATATATATGTATATTTTGGTGAGTTGTGTATTTTTTTTAATATGGGAGATCTCAGAATGATTATTATGGGTTTGTGAAGGTGAGAAGGCTCCTTGTGAAGATAACAATGTTTCCATGTTTGATTTCTTTCAAGTCTCCTTAAAAAGATACATTTCGATGTTATAGTTCATCTCTTCACTCAAAGGAAAATAAAGTGAGAAACTGGACACGTCTAATCCAAACCCAATGAAAGAAATTACATCTGGGGTCCGTTTCACAAAGCAGGTTTAGTGAAAACCTTGAGTTAGTTAACCCTGAGATGAGGGAAACTCTGGTTTTTCGGTTTTACAAAACCAGTTCAGCATAAATCTGAGTCAGTTACCCGGGTAACATACTCCATGAACCTAACCTGCTCGCTAGCTTCTAGCAGCTTTGCGTCGGGAGAGAATTTTGATTAGCCTACCTTTCCTTACAATCACATTAGATATTATCTAAACAATATTCTCCGACATTTTCAACATTTCATATCGCGGACATAATCCGCAACCAGATTCTTTGCAGAGCTAGCGTTTTTGCGAACGGGAGATTTATGAAATGTTTAAGTACATTCCTGTGTTGAAATACCTGCTTATATTTACTGTTTAATATGTGAAATATGATTAAAATCATATGCCTTAGTCAACGTATTTGCGCAATATTCTTATGCTTAATTTTCAACTGACACCACTTTCTTTCTGTGCCTGGGGGGATTACACCCAATGGAAATGATAATTTATTTGATGCGCTACTTTGTGAACTACGGGAGTTGAACCGCTGTCGCCTGCACCGTGGGCGGCGTTGCTAACCATTACACCACAGTGTTGCTCTGCAAGGCAAAAAATAAAGAGTTATTACCTTTAGATCAATAGACTGTTTCATTCAGTTATACACATTAGATCGGGTAGTAATTGTCTGCCACGCCAACTATCGCTACTTTGCTGCAGTTATGTTGCTCCGCTTTCTCAGGATGAGCTTGTTTTCTACATAAACACTCAGTAATATCTAATAACGCTCTCCGCGTTGCCATGGTGAATCGTAGTATCGGAGCTCCATTGATGATGTCTTTATAGAGTCGGCAGGCACACGCGGAACTCAGAGTTTACATACTCAGAGTTGACTGAACTAATTCAAAACCGCTGTTCTGAAACCGAAAACTCAGAGTTGCCCATCTCAGAGTTGGTCAACTCAGAGTTCAGGGTTAGGTTCAGAGTTTGTTGAACCTGCTTTGTGAAACGGGCCCCTGATCACAGGACATTGTTAACCAATAGCAGGCAGTGAACACTTGTGTAAACAAACTGCAGCAGTTTAATCCTGTTAGTTTTGAGCTATAAGTGAAGCTCAATAGCAGAAAGGACGAAGATATACAGTATATCAGGTTTTAATACACACTGCTTGTTAGTCGACAGTAATGCTTTTAGTAGTAGTAATGCTTTACAGATCTATTATAAGAAAAACGTTTGGGTTGCCAGGTTGTGAAGAAAATGTATCCTCTAACATCACACTTGACATTTTTTTAGCTGTTTGGTTAATAAGGAAAATTCTTAAATTCTGGGAAAAATTAGCTGAACACAAGACACAATAATCTCTTCTTAATGTGTCAAATACTTAAAATACAGATATCTAAGGCTTGTTTTATTAAATTAGATATTAACTGCTCCATAATTACTTAAAGCTTATAGAGCTTTTATCAGAGGATGGCGCCAAATCAATGGAGGCAATCCTCTCCTTGGACTCCCTGGGGCCCGAACACTGTGGGTCATTTCATTCATTGCAAAAATGCACAAAATCAAGTGAAACAAGGTGTGTATGACTCCTTCAGGAGTCTTTTCACAGGTGATATTGTACATTCTTCCTTTTTGAAACAAAATTAATCGATTTAATGTTAACTGTAATGTTGTCCTCACCTGCAACAGCAAAGTGGATTACATATCCATCTTCATCATATACGCCCCAGTGTGAATATCCAATGGGGTAGGAAAACTCTATCAAGTCTCCGAATCTGGCAGCAGCTGTGATTTCTTCCACCTGGTTCATGAGAGTGAATGTGAATAAATGTCTCCACCCTGCTCCACTCCCATGCAGCCACAAAGCAGGTTGAGCTACATTGCATTGAGTTCCTTCTTTAGTATTGGTGAGTACAGGTCAAAGTCATCAGATGTAAGTCTGAGCACGGTTGTTTGTGAGTCATGCATTAACAATGTTGTTGACATCTTGTTGAGGTTGACTGAACCTATTCTGAGTTGGAGCTGGACAGACATATCTGCTTCTTATATGCAATGTAATACAAAATAACATGACAAAATATATGAATGCAGAATGGCTCAACAGGGTTCCATCACACAGTTCCACCGACAAAGTCGCATTGCTATATTATTAGCATATTATATAACATCACTTTATCTAGAAAGTAGATTGATCAAAAATACAGTAGATCATATTCTAATAGTTTTTGTTTCATTGAGAGCTGGTCTTTGTCTGGTTCTTACCTGCTGGTTATCCATAGCCGACTCCTGGGGAGTAAGTGTGAGGACTGTGCTCGCTGTTGGGAGGCACGTTGTCCTAACATGGCGTGTTGTGTAACAATCTGGTTTGGACTGTTTGTTTCTTGGACGTTATCTGAGGACAAAGAAAGAAAGCTGATTGGCCAATACAGTAAAATACTAATACCTCAATAGTAAAATAAAAAATACTGCCTCGAACAAAAATCAGCCATCAAATATGCTACATGTTAAGAACAGACTTGAAGAACAGTCAACATATTAAGCTTTTTCTTTCCTGAAAATAGATAACAATGTAATTGCATTACTTTCGCTCAGCTGACAGGGTAAAACACTATCCTAATATGAGTGGTACTTCTCAAAATGAATGCATTTTCTTTCAATAGACAGTATTCAAGAGGCTGTAATTTAGTATTAAAGAGTGTATGTTATCTCTACATTAAGTAAATATGGAAGATATTTGTTCATAATTCAAATCAAAAGTTCAAATAATACATTAAAAGAGATTCATTAATAAATATTTTAATAATCAGATCAAAAATGATCTTAAGTAAAAAGGAAAATGAAAAAGCAAAAATATATAGTAAAAATGTCTCTAAAATGTGATTTGAAAATGTAAAGTGACAATGAAAAAAGAGACAAATGGAAATACTCAAACTGAAAACTTAAAAATTAGAAAGATGGAAAAAAGAAAATGGAAACAAATATGAAACTCAAAATAGTGAATGTAAAACCTATATAAAAAAATGACTGTTATTAGCATTTTCCATTTTCCTTGCTGTATCTAAATGCGGAGGCGTGGTGGACTAAAGGTTTGAAATGGCTGAGGAGCAGAGGCTCCTTGTGGCCAGCAGGGGGAGCTGACTTGTGAAGAGCACTGAGTTTGGCTGAGCAATATACTGTGAATCCATCAAACCTTGACTGGATTAACTAGAGGAACGGTTTATTGTTCATTATCAATTTACTGTAGCTGCTGTACAGTAATTTCCCTCGGGATGAATACAGTTTATTATTCAAATAATCAACAAACATCACCTTTAAAACTGCAATCATACCACCTGAGATGACAGCATACATGCCCAAACATCAGCTCGAAGAAGTGTGTACATTACACACTTATTGTGTGCGTGTGTGTGTGTGTGTGTGTGTGTGTGTGTGTGTGTGTCAGCAGAAAGAGTAGAGCAGAAACAGCAGAGCTACAGGAATAGGACGTGAGTCTTGTCATCTGAACACCAAGATATTTGCATGAGTTGGCCCGAGTGATGGTTTGGTCAAACACTACCAGTCTTGTTTACATTCAAAAATAGGTGCTTATCGTTACACCAAGTCACAAACCTTTGAAAGTAGTCAGATGGGTCGCAGTTATTTTTCAATACAGATACAATTGCAGTGTTCAGTGTTCATCTGTGTTTTAAATGAAAAAGACTGAATTCCAGCCTCTCTTTGTGTTGGTGCAACGTTTTGCCTGTCAAGCAGGGGGGTATGACTTCAGGACTCTGTTGCTCCTCCCACTTCTTGGCCGGCCTCCTGAGGATCCTGATTGGAGCGGCACAGGAAACAGCGCATCAATCGGACAGTCAGTCGCGGCGGCTTGGATTTCTATTGATCAGCACGTCAACTGTGTCTCTCGACTTTGTATAGTTGAGTGTGGACACTGTACAGACTTAGTTTGTGTGAAAAGGAGGCACTCGTGAATTGTTTAGGGAGTGGGCCAGGTATAGGAGTTAGTACTGATTACACACACCTACAGTTTTGGTTTGGAAGGTTTTGAAAATAGACAGGGAGGTTTTATTTTCTGTTAGATTTTTTGTTTCTGTCAATTGTAGTAACTCGCCGTTTCCAGGTCCTCTTTTGGTTTATTTGAGTTATACAGCACTCCCAGGCCCTTTTTTATCTTTTTTGAGTTGCCTCTGTTATTTGTATTTTGTTTAGGTTCCGTTTTCTTGCTAATTAAATAACTTTAAATCACCAAATGCATCTGGTTTTATGCTAATTCTCTTCCCCTTGACGAGCTGGGTCGTAAGTGAACTGACAGCCCTGGGGGCTCCTCATGTGCTAAATACAATTAGAGAATCAAAAGTACTTTTTCCACAGAAAATGGCCTCTGTGATATTATCCATCCATCCATTATTGATCAACGTTTATCCTGTTCATGATCGCGGGGTCATATATAATTATATAATTTATTATTAGATCAGTATAAATCATTGCTTTGGCAGCATTTTACATTTTGGAGTGTCAAATAGTTATTTATATCTAACCATGATCTGAGAAGTTATGGGGCAAAACCAATCTTTCGAAATATATTTTATTAGGCTATTTTTATGAGGCTATCATGTTTTTTTTTTTTCAAAGTATCTTGGAACTAAATCTCTGAAATAAATGTTGTAGTTGAGTAGAAGTATAAACGTATATATGAAATGGAATTATATTTTTTGTTATTTAATAACTTACGTTACTTGCAGGTCCAGCGTATCAATATTAAATAGCCAATACTATAGATTAAGATGTGAAAGTACAAGTTAAAGTCCTGTTTTTAAACAATTTTAAACCTACAGTAGGTATTATCAGTAAAATGTTCTTAAGGAGTTAAACGGTGAAGTAACATTGTTAAATCTGTATGGTGTTTCTGGATTAACATTACTGCTGCATTAATGTGTATGTTGCATGTTCTAACTAGATTAATCTACATCAATACATTATATTCTACAAGATCATCATATGTCCTGTGACAACCATGTATCTCTATAATATTATAAACATAACTATTTAAATCAACAATTTGGAGGAACATGCTTTTAACTGGACAGGAAGGGTGTGAAAAGTAACTATGGACTCATGCTACCTTCATCCAGAGGCCAAAATGATCTAAAAACTCCCAATCCACTATTTAAAGAAAATAATAGATTGACTCAATCTGGAAAATTCACAGACAAAATATGCAATTATGAAAATCTTTTTAATGAAAATAGTCTTTACATATGACATTTGATTTATCAGCGGTATCAGAAATATAGAGATATTTGCAGTCACTGAAATCTGTCAGCAAACCTTTCTGGCCCTCTGTGTAACAAATAAGGGAGGACAGGTGGCAGGCGTCCTCTGAGGACAGGAGAGGACAGGAGAGGACAAGAGAGGACAGAAGAGGACAGGAGAGGACAGAAGAGGACAGGAGAGGACAGAAGAGGACAGGAGAGGACAGGACAGGAGAAGACAGGAGAGGACAGAAGAGGACAGGACAGGAGAGGACAGAAGAGGACAGGAGAGGACAGAAGAGGATAGGAGAGAACAGGAGAGGATAGAAGAGGACAGGAGAGGATAGAAGAGGACAGGAGAGGACAGGGCAGGCGTCTGCTGAGGGAAGTTGTTGAACACAGTCAGAAGGCGAGTTTATTGAGGGGTGGCACGAGATGATGCTGCACTGCGACACCTCCAGCTCAATCATTTATTCAACACCTTTCATGAACTCAAGGAACTCTGCAGAGAGAAAAATCACAAAGTCAATGTACATTTGTAAAATATAAATGACATGATTGATTCATATGCATTAATTATGCTCTTAATGTCCTATATTATTCCTTTTAAGTTTAAGGCCACACGTGTTTGTAAATGGTCTTTTTCCTCTGTCATTCTGAAAAACAAATGTGGTTTTAAAAGAAATTTTCATCCAGATGAATACACAATTGAAGCGCTGTCATTAACTTACATCCATTTCCTGGAGATTTACCCTAACCAGAACCTAATTGTAACCTTAAACCAATTCTTCACCCAGAATGTTTGGGTGAAGAATTGGTTTATGGTAAGAATTTTATTTATCTATTTATTTATCTATTTATATTTTATTGTCTTTTTACCTTATCTCTGCTAATGTGTTTGTTGTATTTATGTATCTGAACATATTTACATTCTGCTGTCAAAAGAATAAAATTATTATTATTATTGTTATGTAACTGTCCCAGTGTGGTCTAAAAGAGAAGGCACCACAAAACTCTGTTCTCCATGTATGCAAAGCAACACTAAGGGCCCTATTTCGTGGCGCAACGCAGGGCTGCGCAGGGTGGCGGAGCTGGCGTAATCCAAGTTTCGACCCGCGCAGCCTTGCGCACAGTCAGTTTGGCAGTTTGGTGGATTCAGTGTTGCCAGGTGTACAATAATTATCGTATTTGTACGATAATTTTGCCCTCTGTACGATGTACGATCAATAATCCCAAAAAAGACCAGAAATACGATAATTTCACCATTCCGTGAATGTGTGGTTGTAATTGGTTGTAATCAGCCTGTCGCAACTGTCTGTCTGAGTTTTATTGTGAATCTGAAGGCATCTGTTTCACGATTCCCCTAAGAGTTTCTGAAACAAGTTTTCCAAAAGCCTTCAGTGATGTAAAAAACACCATCTCAACTAAATTCCAAGACTGAGATCTCTGACCTGCTACATTGCCAGTAGGTCACTACTGCCCGGCCACACCGCCTGCCTGAGCGGAAGAACAGCACCATGAGCAGCAACCTTACTGGATCGGTATCCATGCGGATTCTGGAGTGAAGCTGTTAGCAAAATGTGGCATTGTGCCAACGTGATGCTCATGGTGATGGCAGAGCAAGCTGGCGCGCTTATAAATAGGAGCGCCCCCTTTCTCTTTCCTCCTCCTCTTCCGCTTCCACCTTGGTGGCTGTGGCGCGTGTGGCGTGGCTCAGCAGGCTCTACCATCCCCTACGCCCAGCGTGGCAGGCTGCGGGGGTTGCGTAGAACCACGCTAGCTGATCGGAGGTATTTGTGTCGGTCATTCATCTGGCGTGGCGCGGTGGGCTTCCCAAACCAACCAACATCACCTGGCTCCCTCGTGCCTGCCGTGGCTCATTAAAGTGTGTGGTGAATTTCCGCCGGCCTGGACCCGCCACCACTCCCTAGGGACGCTGCTGCTTTGGCTCCCCCCTATTTACTGCGTGGCTCTTGGCTGCTTTTTGGTTTGGCCCGCGCTTGGTTGGCAGTCGTTATTCTTTAATTATTTGCCGTTAGATTATTATTATTAGTCATTTCCCTGTTTGTTGTTTTCTTTAGGTTATTGTTTGTTGCCCCCGTTGTTTACTTTTGTTTTGTTCTTTTGCTTAGTTGTGGGTGTTTTTGCATGTTTTGATGATTTGTTTGTATTCCTTATTGTGTTCAATTATGTTATGTTTGCGTTATGATACTTTTGGCCTCATTTAATTTTGATTTGTCTGCACAGGGGCCGTGAGCGGTCGGCAGCAGTGGTCCTGGTGGTGGTCTTCCCTTCACGAGTTCTGCTGCAGTGTGAGTGTGGTATCACGGGTGTTATAAGTTGAAGTCCTCTTTGGTTTGATTTGTCCCCCCTGCTGTCCGGTACGTCACGGCCCTGTGCCACGTTATTCCCCGCCCCTGCCAGTGCCATTGTTTTAATTGGGTATTGTGTGTCTATCTGGTTTTATACTTTTGTATCAAATAAAGATAATTATTGTTTAATATTGTCTCTTGCCCCGTGGAAGTTTTTCGAACCTGTGTGACCTTACTTAAAGGGACTTAGGGCAGGATCAAGAAATACGACTCAACAGTGACACGACGGCCGTTAGGGTAACTGCAGCCATCTGCCAAGCCGGCGCGGTAGCGCGCACAAACTCTTCAGTGCAGCTGATGCTGTGACACGGTTATTTATTTACTCGCTGTTCACGTGACTGTTTACTACAAGCCCTCCGCACATGCCTCCGCGGAACTACGTTGGTAGCATACATCTGCGAACAGCATCATGTCAAGCGACGAAGTAAGTAAACAAGTGTTTATTTTAGTGTAACTTTAGGATGACGAATTGCCGCTGATAAAACCTTCGTTTTCTTCTTGGTATTACTTTGTAGTGGACTTTGTGTGGTGGTGGGTCGTTTTCCGGCCGAAGCAGAGTCCATTACTACACATACAGTACTTGAGTCCACCGCGCTTGTCTTCTTCTGGTCTCCAAGCCGTCGAGTACGCGCATTCAGCGTCATTTGACGTCACGTCCGCCGGACTGCGCGGGAAATTCGGACCACGAATTGCAGTACATCATGCAGCACACAGCCTGTTCAAGGCAATGGGGAGATATGTGTGTGGTCTCATTCTTTTTGGTTTTGAACGCTTCATCACCCATTAGCATTAAAAGACTTAAAGTGAATGTTTATTTTTTCACAAATCCTGCCCTAAGTCCCTTTAAAGGTGGAATTCCTGGGGGCTAACTTCCCCCAGGTGGCGTTGTTGCAACACTAACCGTACATGACTATGCCACACAAAGTTAGCTTCCATAAGTCAAGGTCAACTTTACAACTATGGGCCCTAGTTTCGTGGCGCAGCGCAGGGCTGCGCAGGGTGGCGTGGCGCAGGGCGGCGTAATCCAAGTTTCGACCCGCGCAGCCTTGCGGAAAGTCAGTTTGGCAGTTTGGGGGATTGCCTGCGCCAAGATGGGTGTGGCGGCGCAGCAGTTGGAGGCGTCACAGATTCAGCTTGGCGTAGCGGACGTTTCGTGGCAAAAAGCCTCGCAGAGACTGCGCTGAAAGCTCGCCAGCTCCAACCTGGTCTACTCTCGGCGCAAGGCGCAAATAAAGTCCATTCATTCAAGGCGAATTACAGCTGGCAGAGTGGAAGTTTGGCTGACGGCGCGCAGTGCGTACACGTCACCGAGACCTCACAGGCAGGTTTCCACAGTTCCAGGCACATTTAAATGCAATAAATAATCACAACAAACACTATTTAATGCAACTAATTGAATCAACACGTGAATTTATATCTATATAGATTGTCCTGTCACATCTGACGTCAGATCAAAGGCGGATGGCACGCGTAACGGAAACTCAGCCTCTCGGACCAAAACATCTCCCTCTCTCTCTCCTGTTTTTTATAATATCGGCATTGTTATTATTATGATACGCGCACACAGCGCGTGATGCGCGTGGTTGGAGCGGCGGCGCTGCTTCTGTCCGGGACGGAACTTGCACTGAACCTCCCCTAACGCATTAAAGGAGAGGAGAGGAGCTCATTTGATTGGTGAAGATCTGAATCGGCTGTATAACGGCTGTGTAATCCCAGTCCACGCCTCGTCTCCTCCTCGTCTCCCACTCACGCCTTCTTCTCCTCCCTCTTTCCAACTTGCGTGGGTGGGCGAGACGGGAGGTGTGCTTGCGTGAGCCTGCGCGGTGCACGAAACTTGCAAAGTCCAGGCGGACACACCCCGTCGGCGTGGCGCACGTGCGCTGAGTGCTGACTGCGCCTGGTCTACGAAACTAGGGCCCTTAGTCTTAAAGTAATCTTAGTAGCTAACTGCATAGATAGCATGGTAGCGGGGGCAGCAAGGTGGCGGTAGTGAACTGTCAATCACAAGCCACGCCCTCACTAAATGATCATGCTGTATTGAAGAAAACTTGAAACTTAGCAATTGAGATCATAAATTCATGTTTACAATGTTAACTGAGATAATAAATCAAGTTAGAAGTAGGGTCATTTTCTCATGGACTCGCCTCCTGATGGCCACTAGAGAGAATGACAGCACTTTTAGACTGTATATCCGGTTCACTTTTCAAAACCTTTTGCTTTTTATTCCGGTGCTACACCACATTCTGTGCAACATCTGATTGTGTGACCGGAATAGATAAATCAAATCTTCTATTCTTCTAGCTCAGTGGATTTGTGAGGATGATCCACAATATTGCAACAGTGGTCACAGAATCTGATGATGCTTGTTTTTTTTTATGTACTGCGTTTACAGCAAAGATTGACAGACAAATTATCTTTTGACAGTAAATTCACATTCCTGCAAAATGATCAAAGTATTGATGTCTATTTGTGTAGAATGTCACAGACATGAAAAAAATGTATTTTTTAACTCTGCACGTCCTGTTTCCGATTAAAAATAAAAGCCTTCTAACGCCTTTCTGTGGACAGAACCCCTTCATTTGTTAACACAAGACTTTTACTTGGAGTTGTTGTTGTTGACTTTCACGGCTCCATAAATGGATTGTGGATTGTTGTTATTATTATTTACAAATGAGCACACACTTCTCAAGCTTTTCCTGTCAAAATAAATAGAAATTACATTGATAATGAAATGACACATTATAGCCATTATGAAACAAACTCTAAGTAGAAAGATGGGCTGGCAGCAGCAGCTGTCCTTTCTGCACTATTTTGACACCAAAATCAACCTGCAGTTGGCCTCGTCCTGCTCTTCCCCAGGGGACCCTCCCTGGATAGTTAACACTCACCAGCTCCCTCTCCAACTTCACCACAGCAACGGAAGACACCATCTCTGAACTCATCCATCCATCGTCTACCGCTTATCCTGTGTTCAGGGTCACGGGGGGGGGGCTGGAGCCGATCCCAGCTGACATTGGGTGAAGGCGGGGTTCACCTGGACAGGACGCCTATCGCAGGGCTCTCTGAGCTCATCCTCAAAGCCAATTCCACTTCCTGTCAGCTTGCTCCCAAAAATGAATGTACCCCTCCCTCACCACTGGAACTGTAGCCCCCCCTAACGGGCCAAAACCGCTGCAATTACATCCAACCTCAAAAAATCTGGCGCTGACTCAGCTGACCTAAACAATTACAGGCCCATTTCCAACCTTCCCTTCATCTCCAAAAGATCTTGAGAGGGGGGTTATTGCTCAACGTCAGTCCCACCTTGACTCAAACAACCTCCATGAACCCTTCCACTTTGGTTAATGAAACAGCCCTTGTTATAATCACCAACAACCTCCTCCGTGCAGCTGCTCACTATCTTTATCCTATACTCAACCTCACTTTGTCACCATCTCCCACCCACTGTGTTAATCCCAGTCCATGCCTCCTCTCCTCCTCGTCTCCCACTCAAGGTACGTCTCCACAGGCAGCGGTGTTTCCCCGCGGCCCATTCATTGTCTATGTGAAAAGCCGTGCAATGCATTCTGGTAGCGTCGCGGCGAATGTCGAGAGACGGCGCGCGAGTTGGCCGCTCCTCATTTGCATAAAGTTGAAGTTGAATCTACTTTATGCTAATCAGAGGCGCCCGGCTCGACTCGCCGCCTCGGGAACGCTCAGGAAAATCTTCTAAACTGAATGTTGTCGATCTAAAATAAAGACAGATTCAGCAACTGCATAGCTTATTTCTCGCTTAAAATGTTTTCAGAAACACCTTTCGGTGAACTATTTTCGTAAAATAAGAGAAAGTTTCCAAACGAGCCGCCATGTTGGTCTGCGTGAACTCCGGAGCAGACAGGACAGCTGTGAAAGCGATCGTCCAATCAGGTGCAGCCATGAAGTGTGCACGTGATTGTATGAAGGAGAGCGCCTGTCAATCATCCTCTAGTGGCAGCCCACCAAGCGTGCAATACTGCGAAGCGGCGCGTCCACTCGCATTTAAAAGCCCGGCGCCTCTGATTAGCATGAAGTAGATTCGACTTCAACTTTATGCAAATGAGGAGCGGCCACCTCGTGCACCGTCTCTTGACATTCGCTGCGACGCTACCAGAATGCATTGCACGGCTTTTCAAATAGACAATGAATGGGACGCGGGGAAACACCGCTGCCTGTGGACACGTACCTTAACGCCTTGTCTCCTCCTCATCTCCCACTCACGCCTTCTTCTCCTCCCTCTTTCCCACTTGCGCGGGTGGGAATGACGGGAGGCGTGCTTGCGCTAGCCTGCGCGGTGCACGAAACTTGCAAAGTCCAGGCGGACACACCCCGTCGGCGTAGCGCAGGTGCGCTGCGCGCTGACTGCGCCTGGTGTACGAAACTAGGGCCCTTGGTCATTCTGTCATTTGTCTCAATCCAACACTGGTCCACGAATTTGGTCATCCCGGATTTACTTTTGTAATGCTGTTCTCTCTGGCCTTCCCACCAAACTGCTCAACAGGCATTATGTAAAACTCGACTGCCTGGATCAACACCCGAAACAAAACATCCAAACACATCACCCCATTCTCATCCCACTACACTAGTTCTGTTCACATTCAAAGCCCTCCACAACCTCGCCCCCAGTTATCTCTGATTTCTTTACGGCCCCTCTCGCTCCCTGCGCTCATTCACACCTCAGGGCTCAGCACAATGGATGCTAGGGCCTTCAGCCCTCAAATAATCAACCTCAAAACAGCCCTGAAATAATATGTATTATTATCATTATTATTATCTTTGTGGACACTCCTCTAACCACCTCTAATAATGATGACTCTCTCAGTGACAAACAAATAAATTTACATCGGTGTTGTTGTGGAGGTGACAATGTATTCTGTTGTTCAGTTTGTTATGTTTCCTACATAGCTGGTGTGTGGCTCCCGTACCATCATAATCAATCTTTCCATCATTGTTTTTGTCTCCGTCCTTCATCAGCTCCTCGATGTCATCTTCTGTGATGGCTTCTCCAGTGGAGGCCAACATGGTCTTCAGCTCTTCTAAGTCTATGTAGCCATCCCCGTTCCTCGACGCAAGATAGAGGAGTCAGTTTTACACTCATCTGGAACATGTGTTGAACATCTGTTTTGCTGAACCACATAATGTCTTTCTAACAATGTATTCTAGTGAAGTTTTGGCTGTTGGTCAAAGTCACCAAAGAGTTCTTTGATTGGCTGATTTAAAACACTGACTTCTCTTCTATTAACTTGCTGATTATTATGGTGATAGTATACATTATATATGATTATGATAGTGCATATGCTGTGTTATAAGAAATAGAAATATAAACCTACTTGTCAAACATGCGGAACAATTCTGCTAACTCCTCCTCTGACTTCCCTTTGCTCTCCTCCTTCATGCAGCGAACCATCATGACCAAGAACTCATCAAAATCCACTGTGCCACTGCCTGTAAATACACACCATCACATTCTCATATTTGCAGTTATTAGACCTTTCAAAGTCTTTAATGTACACTCAAGTCGGTCTAATTGTATTCAAATAATTTTATTCCGCTATGAAATGTTACAGTGTGTTGCTGACATACCATCCTCATCCACCTCATCAATCATCTCCTGGAGCTCCTCAGGGGTGGGATTTTGTCCCAGCATCCTCATCACCTTCCCCAACTCTTTGGTACTGATGCATCCATCCTCTGCATCCTGGATGAAGATGTCAAACGCAGCCTTGAACTCTAGAAGGAACATACTTTCAAGTTACTCACAACTACAGAGTTTAACGTCAATAAGGATTGTTGACACAAAACAATAACAAGAATAAAAACATATCAGAAGTAAAGTCTGACACATACACATCCAATACAGGATGTCGTACTTTTTTTTAATCAGTATCGGGTATACATTTAATGGCAGATATAGATGATGGCAGTAGAAAGTATCAGTAGCAGCAGTAGTCTTACTTGAATCCTTGAGGCATATAATGGTAGATATAGATGATGGTAGTAGTAAGTTAGATATGATCGTAATATAGAGATGATAGGAGTAGTAAGTATCAGTAACAGAAGTCATGTCCTCACCATTTTTCTGTTCTTCTGTCAAGTTCTCAACCTGGAGGGAAACAAAATCAGGAGGATTATGGTTTGTATTTCCTCATTTCTTTTTTCCAGTGAAGAGTTTGAGCTGGGCAGGGATGCAGATAAAATTGTGAGAGCAGGCTGACTGCATGTCATCCTTCTTTCCTCACTTACTATTCTTGTGGTGTGGCAGAGAACAAAGGCAGTGTTTAATAGCCATCAGCTGTCGCTGCTCTTCTTCCTATCAACTGACCGTCTCGGTTCTATTGTCAGACACATGAGCTAATCACTCTGTGCTGTGTGAGCTCATCACACCACTTGTTTCATACAAGTTGGAATCAAGTGTTATATTGTATACTTTCTTCTACAGTTAGTCTAATTTAAACACAATTATTCTAAGATTATCCTTATCTTTTAGTTGTTTATACGAAGGTCATGACCTCAGAATCAACAAGAATTCAGCTGAACACCAGAGCAGAATTTCCTGACAGTAGAATCTGAACCAATAAAACACCAATATAATTGAATCCAAACCTCTCTGGTAGTCAAGTTAAGTTTACTTTTAGTTACTGCATTGCCGTTGCATTGTGGGTGCTTTCATTCTATGAATGTTAAACTTGACTGACAGGAATCAGCTGTCACTGTGTTCCTTATCAGATCAGAGCCTGCAGACACCTCCTATATCATTTTGTGCAACAGTCTGTCTTTTATTAACACACAATGACAATATCTGTTTCAAGGTTTTGTGATTAATACTTGAATGCGTGGATCATCATCAGAAAAATAAATCACACAGTACTCACCGCGGCTTTATAGACGTCATCCATAGCTGCTGGTCTGCCTCTGATACACCACTACTGCACTCAGACACGAACACTGCCAGCAGTAGCTGCCTCAGTCTTTATGGTTTGAGTGAGTGAGCCACTAAAAATCTCTCGACCATCCCACTACAACCACGGAGGGAGGGGTGACAGAGATCTATAAAAAGAAATTAACAGAAGCCAACTAACAATGGTGAAACATTGACAGCAGCACAAGAGGCAAAGCTCCATTTGTGTTCCGCTCAGCTAGTTTGGATAAAATGCCAGCTGTCATATACTTTTTTTTCTACAGTAGTTAGTTAGTAGTAGTTGGTTCTGAAAGACCTTACCACTCTTCTGGTCCGATTCTATCAAATCTATGAGAAAATTACCTGAATTCTCACCATATTTATTTTAAAGTTCATTTCTTTCAAAGTAAACATTGTTAGCTTATGGTCTCAGTCATTAGTTCCAAGTCTTCTTCAGCATTTTACGTCCCGATATGGATAAGGGAGTAACAATTGATGTAAATGGCCAAGAGGAAGGATGGAAGATGCTTGTTGCCAAAATATATGTACAATTTATTAATTTATAAAACAAAGAAACAATGCAGGTCACTGATCTGCAGAATTGCAAATGAAAAGCGAGCTTGCCAGCAGGGCCATGGGAAGTGAGTTTTGGTTGGGGTTGCTGTAGTGGGGGGTAGTTTGCCAGAAATCCATAAAAATAGGCTTTATTTGAAATGGTACAAAATTGATTGTATTTTATTGAAACGCCTCTGTAAAAGGACAGCATACTAGCATTGCATGGCACACAGCACAGGCATACATCACTGTCAAAAAAAGGCGACAAAATGCGAAACGCACACAGATTGATACTAACGCAAACAAAGTAACTGTTTGCTAAGGTAACAAATGTTGCTGTACAGACTTGCACCGAAAATGACGGTGAAAACAAACACGTGAAATATAAAACTGTTATAAATTAAATAAAACTTAATTATTGACGCTTCTGACATGAGCGTCAAAACAGGCTTAAGACAACCCTATCGCACAGCATTTTAGACAGAACACACTGGGCCCTAGTTTCGTAGACCAGGCGCAGTCAGCTTTCAGCGCACATGCGCCGCGCAGACGGGGTGTGTCCGCCTGGACTTTGCAAGTTTCGTGCACCGCGCAGGCTCGCGCAGGCACACCTCCCGTCTCGCCCACCGGTGCAAGTGGGAAAGAGGGAGGAGAAGAAGGCGTGAGTGGGAGACGAGGAGGAGACGAGGCGTGGACTGGGATTAATACAGCCGATTCAGATCTTCACCAATCAAATGAGCTCCTCTCCTCACCTTTAATGCGTTAGGGGAGGTTCAGTGCAAGTTCCGTCATTTGACAACCCGATGACAGAAGCAGCGCCGCCGCTCCCACCACGCGCATCACGCGCTGTGCGCGCGTATCATAATAATAACAATGCCGATATTGTAAAAAACAGGAGAGAGAGAGGGAGATGTTTTGGTCCGAGAGGCTGAGTTTCCGTTACGCGTGCCATCCGCCTTTGATCTGACGTCAGATGTGACGGGACAATCTAGATATAAATGCATGTGTTGATTCAATTAGTTGCATTAAATAGTGTTTGTTGTGATTATTTATTGCATTTAAATGTGCCTGGAACTGTGGAAACCTGCCTGTGAGGTCTCGGTGACGTGTACGCACTGCGCGCCGTCAGCCAAACTTCCACTCCACCTGCTGTGATTCGCATTGAATGAATGGACTTTATTTACGCCTTGCGCCGAAAGTAGACCAGGTTGGAGCTGGCGAGCTTTCAGCGCAGTCTCGGCGAGGCTTTTTGCCACGAAACTTCCGCTACGCCAAGCTGAATCTGTGACGCCTCCCCCTGCTGCGCCGCCACACCCATCTTGGCGCAGGCAATCCACCAAACTGCCAAACTGACGGTGCGCAAGGCTGCGCGGGTCGAAACTTGCATTGCGCCGGCTCCGCCACCCTGCGCCGCCCTGCGCTGCGCCAAGAAACTAGGGCCCACTGACTCAAAACATCATAGGCCTACACAACGCATAATTCATAGGCTACATTAAACTATTGCCTACAACAAATGCTATTAAAAATCATAAACACACAGTATAGCCTTAGCCCACATTTTCAAAAAACACAGCGCACTGCGCAGAGCATATAAACCATCAGCATAAATTTATAACAAATCCATTAAAAGACCAAGAGAAATAATTAAACTATTCAGGCATCATCATTAGGCATACGCTGCTCGGTGGCAGCTGATAATAGCCTATCCATTCCTTACCATGAGACGACAATTTAATATGACGTATTTGTCGTACCATAAAGCTTAGCGGCTTAGCGTTTTTTTGTTAATTTGTTTTGTTTTTGTTTAGATCTCCTAGGTTTAATGTAACATTATGTTAGTGCATAATAGACAGGGGGACGGAGAGTTTTTATACATTTTTTTGATATTTATTTTTTGATCGCGAGTGGGGGCTGCACGGTGGTGTAGTGGGTAGCGCTGTCGCCTCACAGCGAGAGGATCCTGGGTTCGATTCCCAGATCGGCCCGGGTTCCTTCTGTGTGGAGTTTGCATGGTCTCCCCGTGTGAGCGTGGGTTCTCTCCGGGTTCTCCGGCTTCCTCCCACAGTCCAAAGACATGCAGGATGGGGATAGGTTAATTGGGGACTCTAAATTGCCCGTAGGTGTGAATGTGAGCGTGAATGGTTGTTTGTCTCTACATTTTGGCCCTGCGATAGACTGGCGACCTGTCCAGGGTGTACCCTGCCTTCGGCCAATGACAGCTGGGATTGGCTCCAGCCCCCCCGTGACCCTAAATACAGGATAAGCGGTAGAAAATGGATGGATGGATGGATGGATCGTGAGTGGTATGACACATAAATACGCGTGCTTTCCTGCAAGGGGTGCTGCCGCACCCCCAGCACCCCCACTTCCCACGGCTATGCTTGCCAGGAACAGACAGAGGTCGATCACAACCAGCAGGGCCCAGCGCATCAAACGCTGGTTATGGTTACATCTGAGAAAGAAACAGGATTATGGTACATACACATGAAAGTGCTGAAGGGCGAGAAGCAACAGCCTGGATGGCTCACTTAACCCTCACTGTCCTGCAGCAATACAGCACCGGCCCCAGAGGTGCTTGCATCCACTTCAATTTTGAATAGAAGAGATTAGGAAAGGAACCACTGGAAAGAAGGGACCTCGCAACTCTAAAAGCATGTTCCCACTCCTCGTTCCACACAAAAGGAACAGAGGTACGACACAGCCGAGGGCAACCACCACAGAGACATTTTTACTGAAGCACCGATAATAAACAGCCATACCCAAGAAACACCAAAACTCACGTTGGGTAATGGGAACTGGAAAAGACAACCTTCGCATCTATAGGACAACATGACCATGACCAACTTGCTCTCCTAAGTAGGTAACGATGGCCTGACTGAACTCACACTTTGCAAGGTTAAGGGTCAATGACCTCTGTCAAGTTTGGTAATGAAGGTGGCAGGACCAATACTGTCTATATCGCCCTCCATGTTTGGCAAGGGAAAAAAGTCTGGTGTTGTTACTGCATTAACCTTGCAAAAGTCTGCAGAAAACGGAGGTACCATCAGCCAGTAAACACGGAGAAGTCCAGGGACTGCGACTAGGCTTCGCCAATCCATTTTCCAGCAGGTATTCAGCCATGCTCTTCATTACCTCTCTGTTAATAATGGGGCAATGGGAGGCATGTCGTAGGAGATGCAGAGCCGACATCAATGTTGTGCTGCAACACATTGGTACAAGATGGCACGTCACTGAACAAGGTAGAAAAGGAACAAAGTAGCTGAGTAATGTCATTATGCTGAGTTGCAGGTAGATAAGACAGTTGTGATTCGATAGCCAGGAACTCTGAGTTTGACAACCTACCACTTTGCTGACCATCACTAAGCACTGTCAGACTGTCATCATACGAAGTCTCAGCACAAACCAAAGCAATGGGACTCATACCAGGGGCGGCAGCCTCCGGAGTTACTTTCTGCCTCCCTCGATTAGAATCACTGGAATGATAGGCCTTCAACATGTTAATGTGACATATTTGAGTCTTTCTTCCCAGCTCAGGAGAGTGAATGACATAGTCTGTATCCGACACCTTATGTTTTACCACATACGGCCCTGAAAAGCGAGCAGAGACACATTTGTCACAGTACCCAAATGAGACATGAACCGCTCTTTCAGTACTTTCATAGGACCACGCAAACTATGTCCAAATAAAATTTCAGGGGACTCTTGCTTAGCTTCACAACATTCAACATTCAAAAAGGGACCCCCTCATCCCAATCCTTCTCTGTATCTTAACAGTACTTGCATAACATTAACTTGAGAGTTTGATGCCTCCGTCCAAGTGCACCCTGCGAATCTGGATGATACGCACTGGATACCGGATTCGACACTCCCAAAATCGACAAGGTCTGTGTGAAGATTTTAGAGAGAAAGTTAGTTCCTTGATCAGTCTACACAACGTTTGGCATCCCAAAGGTGGTAAAGAACTTCAACCAACTATCATCAGAGCATTGGTGCAGTGATGTGGTGCGCCTCAGAAAACTGAGTGGAAACACACATTACTGTCAACAGGAACTGATTGCCTGCCTTTGTTTGCGGCAACTGGCCCATGCAGTCAACAATGACACGTTCAAAAGGCTCCCCAACAGCAGGAATAGGATGCAGAGGGGCTGGAGGCAATACCTGGTTTGGGTTTCCCACAATTTGTCAGGTGTGTCAGGTTTTACAGAAACATACCACATCCGCCTTCAAACCTGGCCAAAAGAAATGTTTCAGGATACGGTCATATGTTTCGGTAACACCCAGATGACCCAACCATTCATGATCATGTGCCAACTCTACAACCTGCTGTCGACAACCAGTGGGGACAACAGTATGATAAACATTAGCCCTGTCTTCACCTGCAAGACCCATTTACACATCAGTACACCAATTTACAGGTAGACCATATTCTTTGATGAGTAGGACTCTGTGGAACAACATTAAAAAGGCAGAGGGGACACTGAGTGTGAGTGAAATCCCAGTTTATTATGGCCAATGGCCAAGGGAACAAAGAGATTGGCAGATCTCGCGCGTCGCCTAGTAACACAGCTAGGTGACGCGCCACCAGAGCATTTAACGAGTTGAGAACGTAGATTCGAAGAATGTAAAAAGTCAGTAGTTGCTCGCACAGGGCTGCTGTTTTATGCAGTGGTTAAAGAGTCATGTAAATATGCAGGGCGAGCTAATTGGATTTCCAAAGCTCATTTAATACGTCACATGGACGGTGCAGCTGTAACAGCCTCTCTGGTTCCGCAAAGCCAGGATGCTTTGTAAAAGGGAAACCATTGCAGCGTTACACCACAAAGCAAAGTTCTATATAAACGCTGCGATCACGGGCATATTTTTTACTCTCCTTTTCGTGATTATGACCGAATCTTCTGTGTAAAAAGGCCTAACACCTTGTGGTAAAGGTTGGTATACTGGTCCAGTCCGGTGTTTGTCTCACAATCTCAAACCGGTTTGAAAATGTTTATACCGGCCCATGCCTACTTCTTAACCTCTGTGATGCACTGTCACCATTCATGTGCTGAATGATGACCAACTGTGCATGGTTTTGCTGCTGGGCATCGAGTTCATGTGCATGAGTCAAACCATCTTGAAGTCCCACCTATCATATGTCATGCCTGGGGGGTGGAATTCAATTTCAGTGGGGGGCCTCCCTTGTGGTTTGGTCCCCCAGGTGGGCAACCCCCCCCCCCCCGTTTTTCTGTGGATTTTAGAGGGGTCAATGCTAAAACCCACCATGATGCCCCTGGTGCATGAAATCATGGAGTCCGTGCAAGGGGCGAAATATTTTATCTCTTTGGATCTTCAGAGTGGTAACTGGCAAGTGACTACGGATGAAGTGAGCAAGTAGAAGCCATGACTTGCTGTGTTGCAAAAGCTGTATCAGGCCCAGCTAACCCTCAATGTAAAGACATGCCATCTCTTCCAAATTCAACTCTTGGGTTAATGGACCCAGGGAAAATCAAGGCCACCACTGCCTACCCAGCACCAGCAAACCAAAAGATTCTCCAAAGGTTCCGGGGATGGTGGGGTGGTACCACAAGTGTATCCCCAGGTTGGCGGATGGAGTGGTTCCCCTGAATAACCTCAATGTGTGGTATGTCAAGCTGCCTTTCAGTCCCTGAAACAACTGTTATAGTCTCCACCAGTGCTGGTTCTGTTAAGGCTGTGTCTGTAGGACCCAAAAGCAGACAGGACGCTGACGAGAGTTTGAAGATGATTTTAATGAAATGACATGATGTGGGGCAGCAGCAGGAGGGGGCAGGCGGATATGATCAAGTCTAGTAACTGTATTATTGCATGGCTGCTTAATCTGAAACACTTCGCTTCCTGGTTTAGACCTGCTTTTAAGAGGCAGAGAATTTTCACATGTGAGTGAAGCAAGCATTTTTTTTTTTTTTAAATGTAGCAGTCTGAGACAATCTGCACTTTAGACAGATCAGGAAAAGACAGTACATGACATGCTGTCTGACTATTCAGAAATCAAATTAATTGCTGCTTTTCCCAACGGCCACACTGGAATATTGAGTAAAATGCTCAAGATGCAATATCATTATATCCTGTAGGACAACTGAGGTGTTCACTTGAAAATTGAAATAAATGTTTCTGTAAAGGATGAAACCAGAGAGCTGGAGAGAAGTTCATAGAATGGCTCAGCTGACCAATCAGAGTGTGTGGTGGGGGTGAAACATGCTGGCAGGTTTACTGCATCTCTGCCACAGAGACAGCTAAAACAAGAGAGCAAGTTTATTTAAAGCTAGCTGGTATGATGGCCACAATTACCCTTAGAAACCTCATATCTCTGTAATTCTTTTGGCTATAATGCATACACAATGAAGCAGGAACATATAGTAATGATGAAATAGTCTTACTAAAACATCTCAGCTGCTGTCTAAAAGGGACATCATGCATTTAGTTTTTCTTCTTTTCTTTAAATCACACTTTTAAGATGAAAGGACACATTTTATTCATTGATACTGAACTTCTTGAAGATAATCCAATGCCAAATTGGACCATCTATATTAGATCTCATGTAACATCAGTGAAACCAGTTTCTTGTGGAAAAGTTCTCCATTAAAAAAAGATGAATGCCATTTTAGCGTTCTACCATAAACAAACAGCAGACATATTTTTATTAAATAATAGTGGTCCAGAGTGTGTGCTCAGCAGGCCATTTTAAAGGCAACATTGTTTCTAAATGTTTATTTTCACTCATTGAATGACATATACTGAAAGCAATGAGATAATATCAGCCTCAGTCTATTTATCAGTCAGCCTAAATGGTGAAGAATCAGTTGGGATGTCCTCACAGAGAATGCTTGTTAGGTCACTCATATCAATTTCCCCATTAACACACAAGCTCTCCATATTTGAACATGTTGAGGCAGCCACTTTGGTCGGATTGAAGGTTTTCATGACTGCATATATTCTTCCTTATTCATTTTACTATGTCCAGGAGTCATATGTCTACATGACAATAGATACAAAGGGCTATTTTAAATGTGTGCCCTTGACTAGAAATAGTCCTCTAGCAGTGGGGAGGGTGAGAGGGGGAATATGGTCATAAATCGCTGTTGTAAGGCTAACACTATGCAGGACGGACAGACAGCACCTGCCAATGTGCAACAGCTGTAGAGAGTGGTCAGGGGTCAAGCCTCTGATTTTGGATGTGCACTCTACGGATAAACAGTTATCTGGTGTCAAAAAAACAAAATGCTTCGCAGGTTATCACACTGCTTCAAGTCAAGTATCAAAATAAACACAGATAACTCAAGACAAACACAAGATTGCTCGAAGATCAGCAGATTTGCAATAATAACACACGAGAGGAACACAACCTTAATGTAGTGTATAGAACAGTGACGAGCAAACATACCTATGACCTATGTATCTATGACATCTGCAAATAACCTTAATTCACTACACACTTCTGATTGCAGAGAACATTGATGCAACCGCATTTCAATAATTAACTGTAAAACTGCACCACTATGAACATATCAAAACATCACCTGAGGCTCCACGCATAGGTGGTTCCTTTAGTTAGATGACAACCAACCACTGATCTCAATGATGCTGTACATAATGAAAAAAAAGTAAAATAGTAGATTGTCCTTATTCTACTTTCTCTGACATTTATATTGGAGTTATGGGTACTCTTCTGAGCAACTTCTGTTGAAGTCTGGCCAAAATGAACAGTCAGTCAGTCAAATGTCCATGTGAGGAAGTTGGTGCACTGGCAGATGTCCTGGGAACATACCTGGGAAGTCTATGTGCATATCCATTTCCCCCAGATTCATTATCAGCTTTCAGATGTACCGCTATGGTCAAACATGGGCCCACATTTCTGTATTTTTACAGTTGAACAACTGCACCCAATAAATGAACCAACACAGCAAGAGACAAGGCTTCACAACTGCTGACCCCTGACCCTACTCTTTTGGCCTCAGTAAAATCCACACATATAGAGATCTGAAAAATATATTTTTACAGATTGAAGTCATTATGTTGAACATTTTAATTATTTCAAAACTATTTTGAATACGATCTTGATATTTCTGCAATAGCCATTCAAGGAATTTACATTCAGAAATAGTCGGTATTGGCTTAGTTCTTTGCTCAAATTCCACATGCACTGAGATTCACAGGAAACGATGTACTCAGGAGACCACATCGTGTCCCCTACAGACACAACAGCTCACATCTCACTGGCTTCAACTGACCTGTGATGGCCACAGGTGCAGTCTTTGCCACCTTAAGGGCTTTTGTCTACCTAGGCTACCTGAACCACAAATGCATTAGCATGGCCTCAACCATGAAAGCCCATTCCATATGGATTTTATTACTTTACTGTGCAGTAGTCATCAACCAGATCTCAAAGACACTACAATTTATATTCTTATTTCAAAATGACAACTGACTGCTGCAGAGAGCAAAGCAACAGCACACACTTGTTACTCAGTCTCCATGTATGTTATCAATCAATGCCATCTACTGGCACAACCCAGTACTACAACAACAATGCAGTACATTTGTCTCACCAACCTCCTAATCTCGTAGCCCTACTTGTCGGTAAAGTACCTTGTTTGATCAGTCAATTTATCAATGTCAATTAAATGATTGTTGATGAATCAGTGACATCACCTGTTCTAAAACCAAGTTTTGGTAGTTTTCAGGATATTTGTTAATGATACGTATCCACCAGCCTTTGTGGAGGAAAGCTGCTCTTCATCATTTCTGTTGGTCTCAGCAGTGCAGAGTCATCCTTCCACCACCACACCTGGGGGCTATTGCACAAAACCGAAATAAGGGATTAAGCCGGAATTTCCCAGTTATCCTGCTAAAGTTATCCGTGATCCGATTGCATACAAGCATGTCACATACAGTAAGTTTCCATGGAGATGTATCCTGTGAAACTAACAGCCAGGATATATCAATCTCATCCTGTATCTCATCCGCTTTGTTGGGTAACCAATGTGTTCATTCCTGCACGTTACATATCACCATCCAGGAAGTAGCCTGCTGTCATTATTTAAACACGGTGACCATTATTTTACATTCAATCAGCCTATATTCAGACATGTTATAAAAATCTACAGATCGTCATTGTCACAGTTATAATTGTGTTCATGAAGCTGGTCATATTGTTCAGTAAAGGTTCCACGAGCATCAGGTCCGATAACCAGACTGCGAGCCCCCTCACTCCCCCTCTTTGATTCTGGGTGTTGTAGGAACATATCATGTCCTTTAATTCCTCAACTATCAGGATTAATTTTATTGATGAACCAACAACGAAAATAATCAAACTCATGGATTAGAGTTGTGCTTCTCCCCTTTCTCTTGGGAGAAGACTTTGTGAAACAGAGTCACTAAAACCCCCACAGGAAGAAACTCAACAGGGTCATCAAACCACCTAAGGGTGAAATAAAGCAGATCTCCTGATGATGTTAAACTCCTGCTGACCCAGCGGTCAGGACCATTGAACTTAAACAATGAACAACTAGGTCCCCTCATAATGTCCCCTCTTTCCAGGGCATAAAAGGAGGGAAAACCGTCATCACAAGAAGACGTTAAGACCTCATCAAACACTATTCCAGGTTTTGAGTAACTTTTCTTCTGGACACAAGCCTTAAATCATAATGAAGACCCCTTCCTCCCCTCTTGGAGTCATGAATTAACACCTTGGTCTGTGGAAACGAAGGGAAGGGGGTTTCCCCCCTTCCTGCTGACATGCAGAGAAGAGGTCAGAGGGAATCCACATGAACTAAGCCAGAACCCTGTAGGAAATCATGTTCAACTTTAGACCAAGAAAAGGATGAGATATACTGTTCAACATTAGTTTAAAACCATCCATAATAATCATTAAGGAATTATAAGCATACTGGCAAACTTCCCGTCTTTCTACGCCGAAGAACAGAGAAGTTACCAAAAAGTAGTAAAAAAAGTACCATGAGAGGCTGTAATTCACCATGTAGTGGGTGGGATCCATCTTCTAGGATGGACCCCACTAGCCTCTGTAGCTGCCAATTGTAGAGGGTTTCTAGGTTCAACTGTGGCTCTCCAATTAACCTACTTGCCCACCTCACAATCTGATTCAGCAAGTTTTTCTTTTTTAGGGGTAGGTTACTGAACCAGGACTAAAGGAAATTCCAGACTCAATGAAACATCTGTAAAACATAATAAGCAGCTTTCTGTCAATATGGAAGGAGGACCGTTTCCTTACACCAGTGGCGGTTCTACACGGGGGCCTACAGGGGCCAGTGCCCCTGTAAAAATGTCCCAGGCCCCCCCTGTGGCCCCCCCAGAGCTGACTGAATAAGCTGACTGAATGATAAAATGAAAATGAAATAAATTGATCAAGTTATTACGATTTTATGCGCTAGCGCCAAAAGCGGAACTAATGTGACTCAGCGCTCTACACGGAATAATTAGAGCGACGCACCCAAACACTGCCTTGCCGGATGCGAGATGAGAGTGAGAACGGCACTTTCCATTTTTTAATGTGCCCCTCTGATCAAACATTGGCCCCACCTTGGCCCCCCCAGTAAAATTTGTCTAGAACCGCCACTGCCTTACACAGTGTAAACGCTCTTTTGCCTTTTTGTATGCAGTCACAAAGCTTAGTTTATTGTGGATGGTGGTCCCGAGGTATTTGTAGTTGTCTACACACTCCACTATCTAACCATTTCCATTTATACTAATTGGTTCCTTAGCCCTGGGGAGTCTCCTAAAGTCTACACACATATTTTTTGTTTTAGAAATGTTCATTTGTAGAAAGGACCCATCACACCAGTCTACAAAATCTTGGACAACTGGACCATGGCCTGTCTCATTTTCCTGTAGCAGGCTGACAATGACAGAATCATCTGCATACTTTAAAATGATCTGTCCTCCCTGCTGCTGCGGCACATGTTGGTGTAAAGAAAGCGTTCTCTCACTGTTACCAAAGTACAGTACCTTTGGTTAATGTAAAGACATACCCTCCTTTTTATACGAGTTTTATTCGTCACCTCACTGTTCCAATCTAAGCGGTGCAGTGCTCCAAAGCCACTGATCATCAGGTGTGAGTCCTGATCGCGTTCAGTTAGCCAAGTCTCCGTGAACGCCATTACGCAGCAGTCTTTGTAATCTTTAAGGAAGCGGGCATTTCCCTGGAGTTCGTCCAATTTATTCTTTATGAATTGGACATTCGCCAGGATCATTGAGGGCAGCGGAAGCCGGAGAGTTATGTTGAAACACAAGGGAAGGCCAGTGATTGCGCGGGGGGGGGGGCAGCAGGGTCTCAAGACCCTCCCGTCAAAGGCTGCGCCCCCCCTTTTGCGCCCCCTCCCTTCGAAATATTTATGGATTAAGAACTATAACAAATATAGAACAAATTAAGACACTGAGACATTAACAATCAATCATCTGAAGAAATATTGTTTATAACTTTCCTATGGTGATTGTTTTTTTTTTTTTTTCCTGTGTCGTGCGATTTGATTGGCTGGTTTGCACGCAGACGGCAGGCTGAATTTGACGTTCACGTTAGCGGTGGTTGATGCATAGCGGCTAGTTAGCGATTGTGTCAACAGAGCGAAATGGACCGATTTGTGATAGCAAAAAAGCAAATAAGAGTGGACGATGGTGGTGGTGATTTACGGACGCAGGACAGAGTGATGACGGACTTGGAGGATGAGGATGAAAGCGAGGATGACGAAGGGGCGGTAGTAGGTGAGGAGAACAGAGAAAGGAGGAGGAGGGGAGAGGAGAAGAGAGAAAGACAGCATTGGAGAGCGAGTGAAGCAGAGTTTAGACAAGAAGGGAGGAAGAGGAGAGGAAGACAGGAGTGGGGAGTGAGGAGGAGTTTAGAGGAGAGGAAGACAGGAGTGGAGAGTGAGGAGGAGGAGAAGAAGGGAGGAAGAGGAGAGGAAGACATGAGTGGGGAGTGATGAGGAGAAAAGGGAGGGAGAGGAGAGGAAGACAGGAGTGGAGAGTGAGTGAGGAGGAGTTTAGAGGAGAGGAAGACAGGAGTGGAGAGTGAGGAGGAGGAGTTTAGAGGAGAGGAAGACAGGAGTGGAGAGTGAGGAGGAGGAGTTTAGAGGAGAGGAAGACAGGAGTGGAGAGTGAGGAGGAGGAGTTTAGAGGAGAGGAAGAGGAGGAAGACAGGAGTGGAGAGTGAAGGAGAGGAGAACAGAAGGAGAGAGAAAACATATTTAGTGAGTTAAGAGACAGTTGTAAGAGTATACTGTATACAACTATACACTGTGCTACGATTCTCAGTTACACTCTTGTAAATCACAGATGTTCTCTGTGGTGGATTTGTATTGTTTTTTGTGCTTGTTGTTTGGCACTTCATTTCATTAAAAGTAGTTAAATATGCTTGTGTTTGTTTTATGATAAACGTTTAGTAACATGCATTCGACAATATGTAGTGTATCAGCACGGCCACGGGAACAGTACATCTATATCTATTATAGTATTATTTGTTGGTATCAGAATTCACTAGCACCTCCTATAAACAATCAGACCCCCTCATTGCCCCCCAATAATAATTTTCTGGTGCCGCCGCTGGGGAAGGCTATGCTGATTGGGGAGAACGAGAGGCAAGGCTGACGGGACAATAAGACACAGCTGGGAGACAAAAAAAAAAAGGAGGGAAACCAAGACAGGAAGCAAAGCATGTGACAACACAAGACAGAAGGACTGCAAAATAAAACAGGAAACCATAACTACAAAAACCCACAGTCATGACATATATGAAGACGGCTGTAACCAGGAGCTTGATGAAAATTGAAATATCATGTGTCAAAAAAAAAGTAATTCAGAGAATGGCACTAATAAAAAGTAGTTCCCTACAGCTATTTAAATTATTTTCAGCTTAATGTCTGCATTCAAATCCCTTCGTGGACAAAAGGGCAGCACTAGAACAAAATATCCAAACTAAGTTCATGTTTTAATCCAAAATTCTCACAGAAAAACACTTCTCCTGTTACTTTTGGAGAGTGAGCACATCTCCTTCATGGTCTATTACTACACTGTTTTACCAACTCAGAAATGTGTGTTTGATATAGTTTGTATTGAATTGAATGGAACACTGTCTAAAATTTGCATTTCTCTAAAAAATTGGTTTGATTCAGGACTTCACTTTGCCTCTATTTATCCTCCAGCAATCACACGGCCAAAATCAGCTGGAGGAGGAAGAGGAGGAGGAGGGAGGAAGAGCAGAAAAATGCTGGCTGTTCATCCATCCAAGCAGCAGCAGTAGCAGCCTCATGTTCTCATCGGTAACTCAGCCCCAGTAACTCCAGAGACAAGGGTCTGTATCGCCATCTGCAGGCAGCTCAGGCACACTGCAGCTTGGCAGGACCAGGAGTCTGCAAGCCTGATGAGCTGGAGCTGAGGCTGTAGCTCAGTGGAGATCCGAGGACTCCTGGCTGGTGGTTATGCTGATGACGGTAAGTATGACGCCTCATCGTATGACGCCTCACCCACAGTGACTTTTTTTGAAAAAAGTTCATTGTACGTGCTTGAATTACTCACTAAGCTTTTATACTTCTTACTTAGGAAGCAACTGTATTAAATGTGTCTGTAACAGCTCTGCCCCTCTCTTCACCCGAGTGTCCAAACATGCGGCCTCAGTTCAGACAAAACACACAATCTCACAATCGATCATCGACCTTCGGCCTAGGGTGCTCTGGTACCATGTACACTTATGAGCATCCTTATGTTTGAACATGGTGTTCGTTATGGACAGTCCATGACTAGCACAGAAGTCCAAATTTGGTGCATATGCACAAACAACAGTCAGAGTTTTCCCCCCATAACCCGCAGGCGTAGGGAGGCGAACTTCTCGTCCATCGGGGTAAACTCTAACACAACAAAAACACATAACCATACACTGATTCTAAAAACTGTGGAGGTGCGTGGCTGTGTTTCCACACAAACAACGCTCCAATCCGAATGTTCAGAAACAATTAAATCTAGACACAAACCCTGAGGTCCCAACATCCCCCCTTCGCTGTCAGGATCACACCCGATGTGTGATCCTGAGAGGGAATATCCAAGGTTTGGTCCATCACTGGTAAAGATCATTGTCAGTTCATTTTAATTTGTAACATTTGGGCTTTGTTTGTTACTTTAGCTTAGCTAAGCAAGAAAGAAACCATAACATTACAAAAATAAACCATTAAAAACGAATCCTCGAGCAGAAATACCTAACCAGAGTTTCTAAGTTCTAACTCAGGGTTAGTGAGATAATGAACATTAGTGTAAGCTGGTTAGTGTTGTGAAAAGAATGGCACATTTGGTTGGTACCACAGTAATCAGTGTGGTGATGTCCTAGGCTAGTGTTGTGTAATCGTGGTCTTATTAACACAATACTACAGAAACATTACCATAGGGCTTGTCCGTGTACTTGCAGAGGGCAACAGTGGTGTCTGTGTCCAATCAGAATTTAGGATTTCTCAAGTAATAGGAGGTGTTTGGCTATTACTGAGTTTAGTCTATAAAACTAATTGTTCTAATGTCTGACGGTCAGGTACTGGGACTGGGCTGTCACTTAATACTGCGAAAAGTGAACTTTGGAGTTCTTGTGCCTTACATGCCCACTATGTTGTTGCTCAGGGCTGTAACGCTCCATGTAGCCAGAAACAGAGGAAATATCAGAGATGCTGTTGTTATCTGAGTCGTCCGATTTATACACTGCTGGTTCATGTTTCTGGGCCAGAATTTCGGAGTAGGGCTTCCTACTGCTTCTGTGTGAATGCCCATCTCGACGCAGTTGGTGGACATGGCGGTGATGCTCAGTATCCCCACGCCCTCTCTTGCCACCCCCCTTTGCGCTGTTATGAGGGCTACGCTTTAAGGCAGCAGATGTTTTGGATGCAGATGTATGGAAGTTAGCAGGCTCTCTTTTAATTTTGGAAGCTACGAAGATTTCCCAAGCTGTCTGTGTGAACTTCTTTAATGTCAAACATGGAAAGATTTTCAATACGCGCTTTGAGTTGACCATGGGTACGAACGCAAAGGGTGGAGGTTCTGCACGTACAGGGTTTTGAAGATGGGATTCTCCTCCAGACCTGGTGCAATTCTACAGAAGACTTGCCCCATGCTACCCAAAGGGAGAAAGTCAATCAGGTGGTCGTCTAACTCTCTCAAATAGTTGTCAACATTATGATTCGAGTTGTCGGGATCAAAATGTGGAACATCTTAGAGCTAAAGCTCTTCAAGGTGGGTGCGCCATGGTATCCTTCCTGGCAAAATTATACTTATCAAAATGAATATTGTACAATTATGAATGCATATCAACAGTGCTCTGCCTCACATGGGGCAACAATTATGTTGGGGGACTAGCAGGAGCAGATTCGATTATATTTATAATCCAATTAATATCAATTATTCTATTGATATTAATAATGATCTATTAATGACACTGTGTTAATGTAATATTCTACATATGTGTCCTCTTTGTTTAACTTTTTTTTTAATTCCTAAGAGTTTCCCCTCGCAACCCCGTGTTTCACGTCGCTATGAACTGTGGGTAATTCCCTCAGATAAAGTCAGCATTGATGATGACTTACAACTAGTGGACATAAAGGGCTCAAAAAGTCCTGCAGCGCAGCACTTCATGATGTGACCGTGGGACAGACCTGAACCCTCAGGGACTTAACGGGAACGCACATCAAAGTCCGTGAGTGTGTGAGGGGGACATTGGGATTTGGCCCTCCTGTATCCTCCTTGCAGCTCCTCGGAGGTCTCTCCTCGCTCCTCAGAGCAGAAATAAGAGCTTTGAGATGCCTTCAAGACGGCTGAACGACTTCTGGTTCAACCAAGGAAATATGAACTAGGAGTCAGGTAGAGTCACACTCAACAAGTAAACACAGTAATCACAGAAGTCATGTGAGGATTCAACATCAGAGATGGGATCATTGTGGTGAAGGTGACTCACTCAGTGAGGAGATGAATAGATCAACATGACCTCTATGACCTGGTGAATGATCGGGCTGTATGGGTTCGAGGTTTGGGGATTTTGGAAGTGTTTGTACTCGTTTGGGTTCAGCAGTCGCATCATTTTGTGACTTTTCTTAAAAAAAAAAAGTCATATGCAACTGCTGGATTATCTGTTAAAGTTAATGACAGTCCATAATGTATGGTGTAATACGTAATGATGGAGCCAGGTCTCTTTTGTAATTTGGCAGAAGAAACCTGAAACACATGTTTTTTGTCATGCCCTGTGTTGACTGGATATTGGATATCCCTTAAGGTCAATGACATTCCATCCTTTGAAATTTCTCATATTATGTTTTTAAATGGATGGATCTGAATCCATCTACTGATATTATTAACATAATCATTCTCATGGGTAAATATATTCACTGTAGCTAATGGAGAAACAGTAAGCCCTACATTAGTTTGTTTAATAAAATATTTCAAATAATTGTTTATATCACTTGAAAAAATACATTATAGCAAAATAGCTAGAAAGATTTATGGCGATATATCTGTTTGTATAACTGTTTTGAAATGTACTCCTTTATTTCAAGTTCTTGCCCCTTTCCCTTTTGTATTTTAATGGTCTTGCATGATCTTACCATGTTTACTTGGTATGAATCTCCCTTTTTTCTGTTGTTTGTATGGTATTGCTTGTGTTTTTTTCCTCTACAAGCTTTTGTATGTTTGTGGTATGATCAATAAAAACAAAAACATTTGAAAAATGCTGAATAAAGTGAACAATTTGTATCAAACCAGGTTTTATTTATTTGACGTGATACATGTGTGAAACAAACAAAATAAAACAATACTTTTCTTTCGATTGGTCTGACTGACAGTTTCAAACCGTCTCATGGCTCGTGTGGTTGATGTGAAGTCCAGATGAAAAGCACAGTGACTGAGTCCTGATCTAAGCACTGAAGGAGGTGAATCAAACGTTAGTGGAGTGGAGAGGACAGAAAGAACGGCTGGAACTAGAAAAGGAAAAGTGAATTTTTTTAAAATCTGCATGTGCTTCAGAGCACAACCACAAAACCACAACCATCCTAAACCAGACACCAACATCTACTCAATACCCAACCCAACCCCGTCGTATAAAAATACAGAGCCGACAGTAAAAATGTAGAGCTCCGCCATTTGTTCAACAGTAACACTGGCTAGCAAAGTGTCTCTGGATTTAGTTGGAATGGAATTCATTCTGGAATGAGTCAAGTCAAACAAGTCAACATACAGAGTGGAACAAGACAGTGGAGCGGGAGCGTTCATCACTAGTCTACATTAACACCACGGACTGGGTCATTTCAGCTTCAGTTGACAGGTTTAAGACAACAACAGGTACCGGTGTTCAGACTGATAGGAAGAAGGTATACAAGACGCCAACACACTGCAGCAGTTCATCAGACAATGAGATGGGATGTCACACTACTGCTGTGTGTGTGTGTGTGTGTGTGGGGGGGGGGGCACATGGTTGACATTTGGGTAAAAAGTGGTGGATGATGCGTATTGAAAGAATTGTCGTTTCGTTCAGCTCAGCGCAGAGTGATCTGCTGGCAATGTGTGTCAATCAACAGACAATCCTAAGCATCATGGGTTATTTGATCATGTACCCAGTCCATGGTGTCATAGACTAGTGACCAGCATGTGTGGGACTACCACTGTCCAACATACATGGAACATTCAAACAGACACATTGACAGCATTAGTGCAGCAGAGTGACAGGAAATGATCGTTGAGCGGTTGCCAGGTCCTGAGAGGACAGCGAGGTCCGCTCACTGGAAGGTGGACTTCAGGTCTTTGAAAGCACTGCGTCTTTGTTTCTGCTCCTCGGCCTGCTTCTTCTTGGCCTCCTGCTCCTGGCGGATCTCTGCCTCGAAGCGGTTGGACTCGTTGAGGGCATTGACCTGTCCAGCAGGAAAACACAGAGCTGTCAGCTGATGCAGTGGATCACCGCCCAGTAGCAAACCTGAAGCCCTTCAAGTAGCTTTTTTGAAACTGTGTTTAAAAAAACACGTGTGAAGATATTAAGCCTGTAGGTGTGAGTGTGTGAATGATTGTCAATTTCAGACAGTGATTCAGTGATTCCACACATGCACAAGTCTATATTAATGACTTTGAATTCAAAGTTATTCGTTATATATTTAAATCAGATTTTGCTTTTTACTTTCCATTTAGTGTGAATGTTTGTGTACTTGGTAGTGAGGGAGGACTGAAGCGACTTCTAATAGGCTGCTTTTGTTAAGATCTTCCAGTCCTTTGAATGCACCATGAGGAGAGAGGAGAGGAGGCTTTTGGAGGGCCTAAGAGCGAGGAAACACTGATGTATCTTTTTCAGCACCAGTTACATAAAGCCAGAACAGTCCACACGACTCTATAAATGTAACGGTTTATTGAGCATTGTTAACCAAAAGTTAACATTTATTAAAAAAACAAGAGATGTGATCATCAAAATCCACAACATAAGTGTTTGTGGTGACTGTAGCTCAGAGCTAGATCAGGGCCTCCACTTGTCAGAAAAACAGTGATCTGATCCCTGGCTCCTCCAGTCCAGATGTCGAGGTGCCCTTGGTCACAGTACTGAACCCCACATTGTTACTGAAGTGTGTTGATGTGTCATCAGTGTGTGTGTGTGTGTGTGTGTGTGTGTGTGTGTGTGTGTGTGTGTGTGTGTGTGTGTGTGTGTGTGTGTGTGTGTGTGTGTGTGTTAGTTTAGAACCTGATAAGGTGACACATTTAATGGCAGCTTCCGACATCACTGTATGACCGTGAGGGGAATGTTGGCTTGCAGCATGAAGCGCTTTCTCTGAAGACTAAAGAAGGGCCATCCATCCTTTTAAATAACTAGATTTTCTGCTTTAATCCATGTATTGTAGAAGCATGGAATTGTCCAACATCTCTTGGTATGCTGAAGCATTCAGAGTTCCTTTCACTGGAACTAAGGGGCCAAACCCAGCTCCTGAAGAACACCCCCACACCATAATCCCCCTCCACCAAACTTTACACGTGGCACAATGCAGTCAGACAAGTACCGTTGTCCTGGCAACCGCCAAACCCAGACTCATCCATCAGATTGCCAGATGGAGAAGCGTGATTGGTCACTCCAGAGAACGTCTCCACTGCTCTAGAGTCCAGTGGCGGCGTGCTTTACACCACTGCATCCAACGCTTTGCATTGCACTTGCTGATGTATGGATTGGATGCAGCTGATCGCCATGGAAACCCATCCATGAAGCTCTCTACACTGTTCTTGAGCTAATCTGAAGGCCACATGAAGTTTGGAGGTCTGTAGTGATTGACTCTGCAGAAAGTGCCTCAGCATCCGCTGACCCCGCTCCATCATTTTACATGGTCTACCACTTCTTGGCTGAGTTGCTGTCGTTCCCAATCACTTCCACTTTGTTCTAATCCCACTGACAGTTGACTGGAATATTTAGGAGTGAGGACATTTCACGACTGGACTTGTTGCACAGGTGGCATCCTATCACAGTACCACGCTGGAATTCACTGAGCTCCTGAGAGAGACCCATTCTTTCACACATGTTTGTAGAAACAGTCTGCATGCCTAGGTGCTGCTTTTATACACCTGTGGCCATGGAAGTGATTGGAACACCTGATTTATATTATTTGGATGGGGGAGTGAATATTTTGGCAATATAGATATAAAATTAGAGAGAGAGAGAGAGAGAGAGAGAGAGAGAGAGAGAGAGAGAGAGAGAGAGAGAGAGAGAGAGAGAGAAGTCATCAGTTATTTGAATAAATTACTAGACACAAGCTGAGTTCCTGTCTTGTTGTCAGCCAGCTGATAATGAAAGTGAAGGGATGGTAAACTGATTGCAAGTTAAACAGTTCATTATTGATATCCTTACTGCAAACTCCGTTTGTATCCTGAAAACATTCAACACACAACACACAATTCTGGTGCATTTACTTCTGTCAATATACAGAGAAAATGGTACAAATGGTAAATACTTGTGATTGACAGTTATTAATCAACAGCTACCCTTTGATTAATCTAATCTAAAAATGTTTAATCATTTGACAACCCAAAATCTTGTGTGTTTATTGCAATTACAGCACAGCTAAATACATTATTCTGGTTCCTCCAGCTGTGGTAAACCAGCCGACGTGGATCTTGCTAGATTTAGTGAATCCAGCACCTCTGGATGATGTCATGAACCCAGGCAGGTTTGGTTTCCCGGCATATCTGGGACTTCAACATGTACAAAGCAGCAATAGTGCTTATTTCAGCCATTTATTGATCAAATAAAGAGAAGTCCAGCAGAAGTATGAGTTTGGTGAACACACCTTAAGAATCAGCCATGAATGTCGATTAAGCAACCTCCGTTATTTCCCCTCCTTTCAAACATGGTCGGACACCGTTAATGGATTGACTGTAATGAAACATCGTGGTTGTGCAAGATGCCACTTGTACTTACTTTGGCTTCAAAGAAGGTCTTGGCTCCTTTGACCCCCTCTGTGGAGACGTCGATCTCAGAGAGACGAGCGAGGACACAGAGGCCGCTGTCCTCTGCCAGCTCTCCTGCTGCCGCTTTCCTGAAGATGAGTAGGAACTGAGGAGGAAGAACAAAGAGACATGGATGTAGGTGGAAGGAATAGGACATCCTTCGTCGCATTCAAAGCTTGTTTCCTCATATCACCTCTCTGAAGCTGAGCTTGTTGTCCAGGTCCTCATCCACCTCCTTGATCATGTTCTTCAAGCCGAGGTGCGTCTGCGGAGCGCCGAGCTTCTCCATCATCAGCTTCAGCTCCATCAGGTCAATGTAATTGTCTTTCCCGGCGTCGAACCTGGACAGAATCCAGTAGAAACCTTGTTGATGCATGCTGTGCCACTTTCAAGAGAGGCATCCGCTGCTTTTGGTTCCTCTGTTCTCTGCCCACTCTGAGACACTCAGTCAAGTGAGAGTGAGCTAGAGTGGGGTTTTAGAAACCAGAATGTAAACCAGAAGATTTATTGATATGACATGCAACCAAACAATCCAGGGAAAGAAAAGGATATGAAAACAAAACCCTAGAAAAATTAAGGGGAGCAAACAAAAAACAAACAAATTAGGCGTTTGATGCGTTGGTTTTTGTGCTCGGCCCAGCAGGACTCGTATATGCTCAGTGAATGTGAGAGAAAATCAATATTAAGTATCAGCACCACTGTTTCCATTGGTGTCAGTGAACACAGCTATCAATTAAATTAAAGTGTTCTCTGGATTATCCAAACTAATAGGGACACTGTTTCTGAAAAGAGATTGAGTAACAATAAACTACAGCGTGTGTGTGTGTGTTCATGGCAATGGAGAAAGCATTGTGTAATGACCGACTTGATTACATGATCGATTATTTCTCCATCCTGCCATAAACTAGATGAACTTCCACCTGAGCGTGAGTTCTTTAGATTTAGCTCTCTCCAACCTCGGGGTTGAGTGACATTTAAATCTTTTCCGAGTCGGTCTCACTGGCTGGCATGGTTCCACGTCTATTTTCAGATATATTTGTTTCCCAAAGAGTCTTCTGAGACACAGGGCCTGTTTTCCCATGAAGGAAGTGTCCCATCTGTGTTCGGGCGGGGGGCTTTACTTGCTAGCTTTCCAACATTACATACCCCAGCTTTAAAATACTTTGAATTATAAGGTCAATTTGGAACTAAATATTAAAAACACTATAATATATGCATATACATTGGCTTCTTTAATAGTATTTATAATTATCTGTATTTAATCTGAGGTTAAACTTGTATCTTCTTTTCAATAATAACAAACAGGGGGTGTCAAATAGTGATTTCAGTTGGACTTGGAAAAGTATTTCTAAAATATGAAGAATATATTTAAACATACCTTGCAAGTTAAAACCTACTTGGCAATAAACCTGATTGAAAAACCAATAGATGCTGTAAGGTCTCCACAGACCAGAAACATGTTATTATCCCCTCCCCTCCCCTTCACGTGGAGCTTTTGACGTTACTCTGCTGTTGGATATAGAGGAGGGGGAAAAAGACCATAAAAATACTTAAAAAATATATAGTTCATCCCAATTAAAAACCATTAATATCAACCTTTCATTTTCCATTCTACCACATCTACCACCATCAAAACAGAAAGGAAGGTGTTTCAGTAGCTAAGCCCGCCTCTTGCCTGGGCCAAGTATGACATTGGCGAGTGGATCTAAAAACGGATCTAAAAACTGCAAAACAAATCGAGGAAACCGTGAGAGGAGCGACACCAGGCACACGGTATGACAGGAAAACATTGGTTTCTAGCGAAGCATCTTTGTGTGTTCAGCCCCTAAAGACAGTCCAATTATCTGTGGATTGATTAGTCTGATGAAGGATACACTTCCTTCCTCACCACACTCCACAATTCCATAGAGAACAATGGTGATAAATGCTGAACCTGATTGGGTGTGAACCATTTGAAGGTGGCTGTACAGAGAGTGTGTGGAAGTAGTGCATGTAAACCCCCCGGACGGGCCTGGACATGACAGGAACTTGAAGAATCTTGGCAGATCATATCACAGAAACAGGCAGAAGTCATGAACATGCAAAAACAAAACGACAGTCAATCAGGGGGGTTTTCCAGAGAGCGGGTTCAACCAACTCGGAACTCTGAGTTTTCGGATCCAGAACAGCAGTTCTGAATAAGTTCAATCAACTCTGAGTATGTAAGTTACGCGCGTGCCTGCCAACTCTACAAAGCCATCATCAATGGAGCTCCAATACTATGATTCACCATGGCAACCGGGAGAGAGTTATTAGATATTACCGAGTGTTTATGTAGAAAAAGAGCTCATCCTTAGAAAGCGGAGCAACGTAACTGCATCAAAGTAGAGATAGTTAGCGTGACAGACAATTACGGCCCGACTTAATGCGTATCGCGTAACGGTTTATGTTCAGCTTCGCAGAGCGACACTGTGCCGTAATGCAACGCTGTCTACGGTGCAGGGCGACAGGGGTTCAACTCCCATAGTTCACAAAGTAGTCCACTGTAGAAAGTCATCTTCATATAGGTGTAATCCTACAGGCACAAAAAGAAACTGGCTGCAGCTGAAAATTAAGCATAAGAATATTGCACAAATACGTAGACTAAAGGCATAATGTTTTAATCATATTTCACCCATATTAAACAGTAAATATAAGCAGCTATTTCAACATAGAAATGTCCTTAAACATTTCAGAAAACTCTCGTTCGCAAAAAATCTAAAGAGCTCTGCAAAGAATCTGGTCGTGGATTATGTCCGCGATATGAAATGTTGAAAATGTCGGAGAATATTGTTTAGATATGTGATCGGTAGGAAAAACGGTAATTTTCTACGAAGTAATCAAAATCCTCTCCCGACGTAAAACTGCTAGAATCACTTTTATTTCCATATCGATTAGGTTGGCGAGGAAACGACAGAGTCCGGAAAAGGCGGAGATATGTAGCAGAAATTCAGTTTTTGTTGAAGAAAACCTGCCAACGAGCAGGTTAGGTTCACAGAGTCAGTTACTATGGTAACTGACCTAAAAGTTTAGTTCACTCTCTTTCTGGAACGGAGTTTCAGGAAAACCTGCTTTCTGGAACACACCCCAGATCCACAGTTTCCTGTTTACTAAAGCTCTTCAGATAGAAAAACAAGTCAATGCCAAAATCAACAGCAGAATGAAGACTTTTAGTTCCAAGATATAAAACTTCATTCTCACCTTCACATATTCAGCTAGGTGTCACATACTTAGAGGTGAGGTTTGTGACATTTAGTGCAAGTAAGAAGAGGTGATAATAAATGCTGCAACACTAGCACCACATTCACTCACTCTGACTGCAATCAGCACCATCATGGCAGCAACATCCTCTTCATTTTAAATGACGTTTGAACAGCCGATAAACGCTCCACTAAAAGGAAACCTTTGTGACCTTCTGGCAGAGTAACACACTGGAAGCCTCACAAAACATATGCATTCCGTTCAGTTGTACAAATGATACTAATACAACATCACAGCTACTTTCCCCTGCAAGTGAAAGTAAGGGAGGCTTCAGATTAGACCATTTAACAGGTGCTCACAGAACTTTGTCGTTAAAATCCCCCTTCTAGCTCAAATTGCAGTTAGAAATGTAGTTCTTGTAAGGAACTACTTTTTGGCTTAACGGCTCTCTTGGCTCTGTTGTGATTGAGGGCAGAACCAAAGTGTGGTGGAAATCGGTTCATGATTTCCTGGGAGAAATAAGAATACAACTCCTAACAGAGCTTTGAGTAATTTATTAAATAAAGGGTCAAAAACAGGCTAGCAGTCGCTACAGACAGACTGTAAACAGACAAAGTCTAATAAGTCAAAGCCCTCGCAAACAGGGTGTCCAAGCGGACCGCATCACCGACATACAGCTTCAGAGCAAACTACCTGGCCAGATAGGGGCAGACTCCTTAAGAGTCTGACCAATTCTTCAGTCTTAAAAGGGGCTTTTTATACAGTTGTTTGTGACGTGTCATCAAAGAAGCATTGTTCCACTGTCCATGGTGAACTTTGTCCAGAATGTGGTGTTTGAACCACTCATCAGTGTCCATAGATCCATATTGACTTGCCAGCTGTCCTGGTGTCACAAGATCCATTCTAACACATGACATGACATAAGTGCAGAGCACAGGTCACCTCATGACACTGGAATATTAGAAGTCAGAACTATTCAACCCTCTAATTAACCTATAATAAACTACAAAATGAAAAATTCCCATCACACAAAGTAGGAGGTCAACAATCGGCTGAACGGTACACCTCGGGCTTGTGTGAGGTCCAGGCTCGTACTGATACGACTCGACAGTCGCCATAAAATGTATTTTCAACTTCCCCCAGTGCGTCTTCCTCATATTCATACTCCATGTTGGGAAGGTGTTCCCTGACCAGTATCTTCTTCTCTATATTGAATGGCGGATTATAACAAGCTTGTTTATCTAACCACTTCCTGGTTACAAAGTTCAATCAGAGCAGAGAACTTTTGACCAATGGGATGCAGCGGAGGGAACATGTGTTCATTGAGCAGAGAGTTTACTTGTAATTGAGGTCGGCATGCGGCGGAATGAGACTCTCCTGAACTTGACATTACTTAACTGGAAGCAGCCGACATTAACAACAAGTGAACCCAGGACCTAATTCTAGCTTTGGACGCAGACGCAATTTGATAACAATGTGTAAATGTATGGATTTTATTAGAGTAATACAGTAATTTAAGATAAAATAAACAATGCTGTGATTTTCAAAAGGTTGAGTTACATAAACCCAGAGGCTTAACAGTCTCTAGACTGTTTTTACACTGTTTCAACATGAACGGAGGTTAAAACAGGGAAGCTGAGCTCTACTAAAGTAAACACTGATGCACACAAGATGTGCTAAAAACAGGAGCAACCTCTGCTAATGGAGTCAGAATTAGACTGGTCCTTTTATCTGCTGCCCTGAATATAAATGCTTATCAGGCATTAACTACTTTTATTCTCCTCTCTCCTTTGGCAGCAAAATGATCTACTAACTGTTTATATGAATCACATATTCATAATAGTTTGTTTCATCATCAGACAAAAAGACAATAATTCTATACTCAAGATATGTACGTCACAATTTCTGCACTTATTTATAGTTTTATATTATTATTATAGTATTACTTATTTGTTTATACAGTCTATTATTCTATTCTAGTTATAGGATTATATTTCACGTAGTTGAATATTAACACTTTCATTATGCATGATAATCTTTTATATTAGGTTCTTCTTCGTGGTTCTGATTATTAATAAGTCCATCGTTGTGACACGGACATGCTGGATTAGTAAACCCAGCATTAACAGCTTGTTGCTGACCAACATTGTGATACTTCAGTGTTGCAAGGCAACGTCAAGAGTAGCAGAGAGTTCACTATACAAACAATGCATTTCTTTATTCTTCTAACAAGTCTGATCCGAAGGTTAAACTGACATAATGTCAGCGTGTTATTCATTTTAGACTCGAGAAAGAGGCTCACTCATCATCATTGACAAAGTGTTTCATTAATCAGTGTAAAGGAATTTAGCACACACACATTTAAGCTGTCCGAGAACACATTATATTAAATTCCTTATAGTCAGTGAAAGCCTGTTGACTCATTTCCTTATCACTGACTGGATCGTGTCCCCACCCTGCACAGAAATCCAGCACATGGACCAGTCTGCTACTTATTCATGTATCACGTTCGTTCATTAGCCCTTTTAAAAGGTAGAGCTCCTATCATATCACAAGACCCCACAGTGCTGTCATTATTATTCGTTATAGTTGTATACTGTACTTATTCGACTCAAGCCATCGTGTGACCTACATGAGCAACGTACCGAGTCAACTTCCTATAATGAGAAACATTAAAGTCACTTCCTTGTTATGTGAAATAAAAGAGGGCAGCCAGTGGGCCTGATTTAACGAGACCAGCATTGACCCAGAACTGTGTCACACTCACGTTTTGAACATCTTCTCCATGTCTTTGATCTGGCTCCGGGAGAACTCCTTGAACTCGGTGTAGGGGTTGAAGACCCTCATGCTGGGCTGGCAGTGCTCCCCCTGCCCCTCGTTCAGCTCTCCTCTCCGCAGCAGCTTGGCGCCCAGCTCACAGTCCGCGTTGGCCGTACTCGGTTTCTCCTCCGACCCGTTCTCGTGTCCCAGGTCGTCCACGGCAACTGGATCCTCAGCTCCTTCTTCGATCTGGAGCCGCCGGTTGAGCTTGGACGAGAGCTCGTCTGTAGCCATCTTCAACCTGGGTGGCTGATATCTGACGAACTAGAAAATGTTAGAGAAGACAGCTAATAAATCACAATTACACTCGCTTATCTGACATTTTTGTTTGCATTACCTGGGCTGAGCTCCAAGTTCAGAAAAATGCCTCCACTTCCGGATGTATATCGGCTTATTAGCTACGTTGTCCGCCTGAGCGTGTCTCCTGTCACGCTGTCGCCACGCCTTTTAAAGAGACAGTCACGATAAATCACAACACGTCAGGAAGTTGGGACGCTGATCTCTCGTCCATGACTAAAAAGAGGCTGCTATTTCCTCATACCTGCAAACGATTCATTTATCTTTTCAGTTCTTTGCAATGATGAGTCTGAAAGTAGAACTGAATATATATACTATTACTAATAGCATATTGAACTCTGAAGGGAGCTTTGAACACTCCAAGCTGGCTTCCTACCTCTGTGAAACATTACATGTAAAATATATCACCTGCAGCCAGATGCGCCTTAATGCACAGGTTTACCTGAGGGCAGTGGCGCCTGCAGAAATTTTTCATAGGGGTGGCCAGTTGGGGCCACTTAAAATTTTGGGGTGGCACACCACAACTAAAAAGCCATAATTTCAGGAATTGTATTATATTAGTACGATTACTAATAATATTGTATTATACTGGAGTATATAGGCTAGAAGAAAACTATGAGAAAGACTTGAGGAAATGCCTACTGATATACTTGTATTGTGTTACACTTAATATTAATAATGATCTAATGTGCATAGACTAATAATAGTACAGTTAACATTTTGAGTCCCACAACAATTCTGTTTCATTGTGCTATGTGTGATACTGTAGGTGATTCATTGTTTTTTAAAATAGGCTAATTATTCTTTACCTTAAAAAGACAAATGTACTGCTTAATTTAAAGGTGCACATTTATTGTAATCAAAACAGAAAAAGCAGGCACTTTCGTCTGCGTGCGTGCGCGCGCGCGTGCGTGTGTATGTGTGTGTGGATAATTGGAGGTCACAGAAGCAGTGATGTGATGACAGAGTTTAGGGAGCGCATGGAGTCCTTTGCGCTTGTGCATTCAATGTGAAAGGGGCTTAACTGGCGATAGAAGAATATCATCAGTACCAATATCAATATCTGTGACTGGCCAGTGGGGTGGCCAGTGGGGTGGCCAGCAAATTTATAGGGGTGGCCACGGCCACCCCAGGCCACCCCCTGGTGGCGCCATTGCCTGAGGGGGGACGTGACGCTGCTCCCATGAGCCACCTCCACACACCTCTGTCTCTCCTGCAGCCTGACGCTGCACCACACCCTCCTCCACGCTCACCAAGTAAGCAACTACAGACCTGACTCTCCTTCCATTGCTCTCCAAACCACGAGAGCGTGCTAACTTTGAACAACTCTCTTCCTATCTTTATCAACACACCTCCCTGTGGTGAGCCCTTTCCTGTACAGGGGATGTGGTTAAGCCCACCCTTACTGCTTGCAGTCTGTCGGTGAGGAAGTTGTGGGTGAGGTGCATCAGGTGGGGGGGGATGCTGAGATGGTGTAGCTTCTGGATCAGCAGGTGTTTCTGAAGGGAGTCGAAGGCGGAGCTGGAGTCCACGAAGAGGATCCTGGCGAAGTTGCCTGGGGAGTCCAGGTGATGGAGGAGGAGGTGTAGCAGACAGGCCACAGCATCCTCTGTGCCCCTCTTTGCCTTGTAGGCAAATTGGAGGGGGTCCAGGTGTGGGGTGACAAGTGGAAGAATGATGTTCAGCAGTAGTTTCTCCAGGCATTTCATTATAATGGATGTTAGGGCTATGGGGCAGTAGTGATTTGGTTCTGTGGGCCTTGGTTTTTTTGTTCTGGAATTATGGTAGCGGTTTTCCATAGAGTGGGTATTGTGGCAGTCCTATAGGATTGGCAGAAAAGTGAGTGAGTGACAGAGTTCCATGGCACAGGTCTTAAGCACCCTGGCTGGGATGCCATCAGGCCCTGGAGCTTTGCGAGGCTTGCATCGGCTCAGCTGGCACCGTACCTCCTCCTCCGTGAAAGGGGCTCTTCAGGGTCTGGTGGTGGAACGGCTCTCAGCAAGGCCTGACACTCGGATGAGAAGTCCTGGTTGTCAAAGCGGGTTGACACCGCTAGAGCAGCCTCTCTCTCCTCATCCCTCTGGACCTTTTAGCAGCGTTTAACACGGTGAACCACCAGATCCTTACTTCCACCCTTGAGGATCCAGGTGTGCCTCAGGCTCAGCACTCTCCCTGCTCATATCCTACCTCAAAACTACTCTGTGGCCCCCACACAGACTGCAAGAAACCTGGGTGTGACTCCCGATGAAATCACGACTGTATGCTGTCCTGGCTCCCAAGTGGTGGAACAAGCTCCCCATTGAATCCGGACAGCAGAAAGTCCACACATCTACCGCCGCAGGCTAAAAACGCATCTCTACCAACTGCACCTTGGCTAAGAAGATGGTTTATGTCAAGGGAGTAGGTTTGATTTTGAGATTGGTGGGGACACAAAAGTGCTCCAAGGCAGCACTCCTGAAAGTTGACGTTTTTTTGCATTAGCAAGCAATCATAATTTCACGTCATGAAGATGTTATAGGTTAGATTACTTAATATTAATTAATTATATTTTATAATTACAAAACCACATGATCATCTAGAATCTGAGGTTTTATTGTATTTCCACCACACATTTTATTTTCTTGTTTTTAAACCGTTGCTCTCTTCTACACAAATACACGGAAATAAGAATTAAAAATAACGTTAAAAAAGTGTATCTCTTTGGCATTAAATATTCTCTTTTATTCAATATCTGTATTGTTGAGCCTCTACCTATACACCATTGAAGTAACTTACACTTTGACTCCTAAAGAAGTCTCTTATATTCACTTTTCTTTTCTTTGACATCCTTCAAATCCTGTACAGCACACACACACGCACACATGTACACACGCAAACAGACACAAACACAAATGTAAATGACACCACTGATATTAAAATCCATCTAGCTGACGTGACCCAGGAAGAACAAATGCCGAACATGTTGACAACCTGCAGATAACATGTAGGCTACTGCCTCTCGTCCGGTCCAACTAGCAGGTTGCAGGTAGTTTTAACAAGCAGAAGGAGTGACCGTGGGGACAGCCAATCACATGTAAGTTAGCGAGAAACCGGCAGCCGATCAGAGAGCGGTATTTAGGTTAGAGGTGGGACTTCTAGCAGAGACCGACATAACCCTTTGTGTGCCATAATCATTGACTAAACACTACAGACAGCGGTTGTATTGATAGTGACTACACAGTAGCGGCTGAATATTGGTAGAGACATGTCCCTAGCGTTCCTACCCAATTCTACGCCCTTGGTTTATGTAATAGTTTGGCTTATTTGAAGCTAATGTACTTGCTGTTCTGGGTTTGTATCCTCACGGTTGAATGCCCTTGCTGGAAGTCACTTTCGATAAAAGCATCAGCTAAATGAAATGTTATGTAATGTATTATTGCCCTCGACAATATTCCAACATAGCAGCTCTCGCAGTACATTTCACCTACAACATTTGGTAGGTCCATGTATCACACATGCAATTCAAAAACAGTCTCTTGGGGCCATGCTCTAAACCCAACAGGAAGTCAGCCATTTTTGAATGCCACAAATGTCAAAAGTGGTGAAAATGTGTAATGTAAGTCTTGCACATGGATCTGGCAAAATGGCTCTAAAGAGCCCTTAACAAAATCCACCTAGATGAACAAAATGTCTTACCTGATACCTGGAAATGCAAAACAAAGCCTCCTGAAGATATGATGTTGAGGTGTCCACCTAAAATGTCCAAGACACCCACCCATAACCCAATTAATTTAATCAAAACCACATCAAATGAATCATTAATTGGCTATAATTGAGAATCAAACAAATACTTGGAAACATTGTGAAACACTGAGAAACTGGGGGGCGGCTGTGAGGTAGAGCAGGTTGTCCTTTTCAGAAGTTTGATCCCCGACTCCTCCAGTTCACTTGTTTGCTCTTGAAGGCTGTGTATCAATCCTAATCGGCAGGTTGCACATGCCTCTACCATCACTGTATGAATGTGTGATGAATACTGACATGTAGTGAGTGGTTGCAAGACCAGTAGGAGCAATATAAATGCAAGTCAATTTAACATTGACACAGGACCTGGTTTCTTTGAATCTGACAGTAGGAAGCCATTCGTCGATGATAAGGTAGGTCAGAGACTTTCAATGATTTATACTACTGTATTTACGTTTTGGATGTTTCTTCTGTTCACAAAGAGAAGGGGCAAACATTGGGAATACTGTTATAGAACTATAGAACTGTTGTAGAAACAACCGTGACTAAGAGTTTAAAGGGATAGTTCCGAATTTTGAACATAAGACCTATTTTCCAAGTCAGCCGGTGTGTTCGAGATGTCTGGAGACGTTTTCAAGAAATTTCATTAGGTTCTTCTAGTTGCCGAGTTCGCTTGTGCTATGGCTAGCGCAAGTCAATCGTTCTAGCTAGCATGGCATTAAAAACACTCATACAGACTCCACAGTGCACCCGAGGCAAATCAATTGTAACGGCAGACTATCGATGTACATATCTGTGTTGATAGAATGTTTGAAATAAAACCAACCTTGCATTTTTAAGGATTTATGTCTCAGCAGCAGCAGCAGCAGCAGCAGCAGCGTGTCATACTTCCTAGTAGGCTATGGCAGCGGCGGACTGATATCACCTAGCACTTATAAGTTACCGGTTCTATAATAGTTTGTTTACCTGCTGTCATTGCTACAGACGCAGAGTAGCCTGCAGTGCTAGTTTCTTCAATCTCACAGAAATGGACACTTTTGGAGAATATACTGAAACTTTTGAAGACTCTGATGAGGAGTTTTTTTCCACCCAAACCCAACCGTACCTGTACGAGCCTGAATATACAGAGCAAGAATTGCCCGAGGGATGCTCAAAGGGCAGAACGCGAGCGTCTGTGGAGACCGAGATAGCCCCCGCTGGAGCTGAGAACCAGGACCGAACAAACGGAGACTGGAGGGGCCAGGAGGTAATCCCCCGCAACGCGTCCGATGGTTTACAGTTCTCCGGACGGAGCAGAGATTCGGGTTTGCGGTGCGTAATTGTGGGTTGGCTGGGTCATGGGCTGCCCGGTCTTTGGGTGAGGTCCAAGGGCATTTCACCCAGGTCTGAGGGCAGGAGGCCCGACTGTTCGGCATGGGTCAGGTCTCTATTTACCGGAGGGATTCCCCACAACGCGTCCGAGGGTTTACGGGTCTACGGATGGAGCAGAGGTCCGGGTTCGCGGTGCTTAATTGTGGGTTCGCGTGGCCGTGGGCTGGCCGGTGTTTGTGTGAGGGCTTTTCAGACAGCCTTGGGGCCATAAGTGCCGACAAATCGGCGATGTTCAGGTGTGTATTTACCGGCTGGATTCCGAGCAGCGCGTCTTAGAGTTTTGAGTCCGACGGAGCAAAGTAAAATTCCGCTGGTGCTGAGAAATTAGTATGATTCATGTGATGCGAGGTTAGTTTTGTTTCTAATATTATTCTATCAACACAGATATGTACATCAACAGTCTAGTGTTTTAATTGATTTGCCTCGGGTGCACTGTGGAGTCGGTATGAGTGTTTTTAATGCCATGCTAGCTAGAACGATTGACTTGCGCTAGCCATAGCACAAGCGAACTCGGCAACTAGAAGAACTGAATGAAATTTCTTGAAAACGTCTCCAGACGTCTCGAACACACCGGCTGACTTGGAAAATAGGTCTTATGTCCAAAATTCCTAACTATCCTTTTAAACAGCATGAATAAAGGTATGCATTTGTTTATCATAGAGCTATAAAAACATTGTGTGAATGTCTGTATGCACATTGTTGTTGACATTTAAAAATATGTAGGGCTAGATACTCATGAACTTAATGTCTTTACTGTTGCTTTTTATGAAATTACCTTTATTGTTCATGTCATAAAGCCATAATTTCTGAGATTATTTTGCTTTTAGCTGCAGATATACTCCCCCCCCCCAAAAAAAGCATAATGTCAACAGTATATTAACCAAATATATACCCTTTATAGTCGTTTATTGACACCATTATTTAAATGGCTTAACCGGCGGTATAAATCAATAAATAAAAATAAAAGTAATTACACACACATATATATAGAGCTCATATATATATATAAAACAGCTATCATATCAAGCAAAAAATACTAATACAACGCTGCAGAAGAAATTTCTTTCAGAATACTGTTTGCAGAAGTATTTACAAATCTGTGTGTTAAAGTCATTCATATGAATAGTCTTTTGATACTCTGTACACGAAGGGCAGTAGGTGTTGAATAAACTTAGATTCAAATTAGATTCAAATTCTTCTGTTGGACTTCAGGTGTTGCTTTGTTCTGGATTGCTGATTGGATCTTTCTTAGGTTTTGTCTGACTCTCACAAACTCCATCAGCTGGGGATCCTCTCGTACCTTCTCCTGTTGCTCCTTCTCCCTCTGAGAAGAGAAAACAGGACAAGCATGGCACTGCTCTTTCATGGAAAGATGGCAAAAAGTGTGACTTCAAGACAATGGAAGAAATGCGAGACACATAAATGAGCTGGAATGGTCTCTTTTTAGACAGTTACCATAGTTTGCAATACTTCATTCAATCTTCAGTCTAAATTATTGTGTGATTGTGAACTCACTTTTTTCAGTAACCCTTCCTTGCAGTCCCCTAAATTATATTTATTCGCTAAATATGGCATGAAGTAGTATATTAGGTAATTTCCTGTAATTACCATTGGCAAATAAGTAGGTAAATACAAGGAAACTAAAGCCTAAATACTAAGAAAAACTTTATCTATTGTATACCTTCCAGAAAATTAGGCATCCAATTATTTGCCTTCTCTCAATTTAAGTTTCACCAGTGATCCGAGATTCATAGGCTACTTACCTATAATAGTATTTGTGAAGGTGTGTTTACAACAAACACAAAGCACCTGGAGTTACTCACATGAGTTTGACAGCAGGACTATTGTACTACTATATTTGTGTTTATTTGCGGGCTAACTCATGCTAGACCTGCACAACAATGCTTTATCAATCATGGCTGAAATCACCACTATTGCTTGTTCATAAATATCTGGAAATCAGAATCAGAATCATTTTGTAATCCCTCTGGAAAATGTACAGCTGCAGTTGCTTTATAAGAGAAAGAGAAGAAAGAAAGGGTCAAATAAGTATGAAAATATAAAGTATAAAATGTAATGTATGAACATAGTATAGAAAACACTACCGGTATACGGTATAGTAGTGTATCTGCTGTTGAGGTAGTATGATAGAATCTAGTGCACATAATTGAAGTTTGACAGTTATACTGTATTAAATGTGTATCTGGGTGATTGTCATTAATATTATCAACCACATGAGATATGTTTGTTATCAGATTTAACTTTAATTGCACATCATGAGACTAACAGCCCACGATCTAGTGTTAAATATTAGACTCACACAGGAATTTTGCATTTTCTACTAAACGTGCTATTTGTTGTCAAAACTACAAGCCAATCAGCTCTTAGATGAGGCAAGAGCCAGGCGTTTCCCATCATGCCCCGGGCTTGCAGTCGGTTGAGAGCAACTGCGGTGCCTGGCTCTAAAAACTGCGGCCGCCTTGATCTTGTGAGATTATCGTTGCCCACGTGTTCATTACGACAGAGTAAGTTGGGATCAAGTTGGAGACAAAACTAATCAGCATGCATTGTGCGGTGATCGATTCTGCGCAGGCCTGGCTCATCTCGAACAGGCCTAATGTCTTGTTTGAGTTGAAATATTTTAATATTATACAGCTAAAGTGGTATCCACCAACGCTTGCCACAGGGCAAAGGGGTCAGTGTTCCAGCGCTGGTGAGAGAGGTGGTTTGATCCCTGCCATGTGCAGTGGGGGTCTATTCTCTCCTTTTTGGTGGCCTTTGGTGGACAGAGGGCTGTCTCACGCCACTATTGAAGTGCATGCAAGTGTGTTAGGATGAGACCTGTTTTCGGCCACCCTCTCGTGAGACCGTTCCTCCGGCAGGTTAGGACAGGCCCGCGACCCCCAAAATAACTGTGCCAGTGACTGAAACAGGTGACTGAAACATAGGAATGTGTGCGTACACGACACATGCACTAATAGGCGTATCCAAACACAGGCATAACGACAACACAACAGCCTGACAACCATGATATGATTTTACATAAACAGTTTACTATCAGATAAAAGCAGAACACCTCAGTCAAAGTCATCTCCGTGGAAATTATGAGTGAACATTGCTGCTGTCAAATTCTTTCATTTCCATGTTACTAGAAGAATATCTCAATCAAAGTAATGAAAATCATCTTGTGACCCCCCCACTTTGGGAACCCCTATGTTAGGAGGCAACGGCCAGTGTTGCGTGCCTCTGCCCTGCAGTGGGAACTGCTACTGTCGAGGGTTGAAGGCCCCTGTGAGCCTCTGAGTGCTTCCCTGTGCAGGCGTTGTCATTGAAGACAGCTTCGCTGCAGCTGTCAGGGGGAGTGGCGACTGACCGCGGTGCAGCTGTTTGTAGCAGCTGCCATCAGGAGAGATGCTGAGGAGAGGCCGTTGCCCACTTAATCTTTCAGGTATGTAACATTAAATATTACTGAAGAACTGTTGAATGTTAGCTAAGACTAAACCTAAACCAAGTGTAATACCTTCATTTTAAACGTTGTAATAGCCGTCTATGTTCAAATTAGTGTGCTTCCTTAAATTGCATGAGGCGCAAATGATAGCGCAAGATAAAGTTAGGCTACCTCATGTTGTTTCTGTTGACGTCTGAACAGCACATCCTCCAGAGGAGTCCGACTCTGTCCCTCCTCTTCCTGGTCACTCTGCACCCTCTTCCTCCTCTCCATCACCCGCTCAAGTTCTGACCTGCTGCTCAGTGCCAGGCCCCTTAGTCCATAGAGGAGAAGACAGAGCAGCTGTTAGATATGGTGGGAAAGTCAACACAGGTGGTTTATAGACAATAGGACTTTATTCACAATTATTTTGTTTCATTAATCAAAAGGATACAGTACATGAAGTGCATCTTTGCTAACGGCACACATCTGCTGGAGGGCTTACTATCGAGTTCGTCCAGGAAGTTCACTCCCTTGTGACCTTTCCCTCTGAATTAAGCTTGCAATGTTGTACAATCTCACCAGGAGATCGCCTGAAATGTTCCTACTTCCTGTTGGCTGTATTGTATTTAATTTCCAGTAATTATGTCACCATGTGTGTTTTCTGTAAAAAGTGCAAGTTCTACTGATCCATCTGTTAAGTGGTTCTACAAGGTTTGTTTACATGATGTAACACTTCCTGCTTCCTGTCTTTCTCTCTCTCCCTCTCTCCCTCTCTCTCTCTCTCTCTCTCTCTCTCTCTCTCTCTCTCTCTCTCCAGCCGGATCACCCCGCGCCACAATCGGTAAGCTGCGCTCTCCCCTCTCGGATATCTCCTATCATCAGAGGAGTTCGGTCTATGCAAATTACTCCCTTCGTTACGTAACAACAGCAGCTGAATCTGAACAGCCTGTAGGAGCACCGTACCAGGGGCTGCAGAGGCCAGAGGCTATGCAGGAGTCGCTTGTTTCCCTCATTCTGGGAGTTGACAGGCTCAGGGAGGAGTTTATAGGTGTAGAGACCAGAGAAAACCTGTTTTTCATAATATGGGACCTTTAAGAAATGGGCATCTGCTTCTAAAACATCCCAACATGTATCGAAATTTCCTTAAAAATGCTGCTGTGAAATCAGGTGTTCAAATCCACAACTTTTTTTAATTTTTTTTTTTTAGAAATGCTGTGTGGTGGTAAGATAAACACATTAGGTAAAAATACTGACGATACTGGATTGTCTGCAGCCACAGTTGGAACACCATACTACGACGGCGTATTAGGGCCACAAAAAAAGGTGGGCGATATTCTGAGAAAAAAGGCGCAAATTTGCTTCTTTATAAAGTCGCAGATTTGCTACTTTATTACGATGCTAACAACCAGCATTTATGTGAGCTAACTTCCCATGAATGTAGGCCTACGCATTTATTTTTCTAATTAATACATCACACCATGTGACAATTCCTCGTTAAGCTCCTTAGGGTGATGGTTATTGTTGGTTAATTTTATAAGGGCAAAATTGTCATCTTATGGGCGTTTTTTGATCAGACAGTTGGGGTAAATGCTAGCGGTAGCTTTCACTTGTTGTCATAGCAATGGCAAACATCCGGTGTTAGCAGATCCAAGCAACTTAATATCAGCTATATGTACACGTGAATATATGCCAAAAGAAAACGGAGGCAAAAGAGCTGGGCAAGATTCTTTATTACATAAAAAATGTTGCAAATTTGTGATTTTTTTCTCCGATTTTTTTGGTTTTTGCTTGTTTTTTGTTTTCCTACAATGGCCCTATGCCGTCGTACAATACAGTTGAGATGCTAAAATAGATTTGTGTTCAAATGAGTATGCAGCAACACCTTGCTTTCACTGGTAGAGTGAGTGATACTGGTGGAAGCAGGTCAGTCCTCCTATTAGCATATCACTTTACAGTGATTCATGCTCCCACTGCTGAGCATGGACACCAGGTGTATGGTTGCACATTTGTCAGGGAGAGAAAGAGACTCTTATGTATTGTTAATGATCCCTGACTGAGGAGGGAGAGGCATGAAAAGCACATACGTTCTTACAGAATGCTGAGTTAAGACAGTTTAATGGCCCTTTGCTAACAGAAGAATAATGCTCTTTTTATTTTAATGAAATCCCATCGGAGTTCACTCATTGGTCTTGGTTCCTGTATGATACCTACCTCTTGTGGGCCAATAGCAGTTCCTTGTGAAGCTCGTTGTGAGTCCTGGAAGCCTTCGCAGGGTTTGAGAGGTCAGGTTTGACTCTGTTATCTGGCAAATCATATGATAGACCATGTCAAACACATCGACACTGAATCTCTCAACACATAAAGATAGATTACACCCAGCTAAGCGGGGACAAATAAAGATGCATCCAAAGTTTTGGTTGCACTGTGAGCCAGAGGTTGGAAGTATAAGTATCAATACCTTATATCCATCCATCTTTATGTGAGTATTTATTTTTCTGACCACTTTTTACTTTTACTCCCTACATTTTAAGACAAATATCTGTACGTTCTACTTTTCAAAACAGGCTTGTTACTTTAGTTTTAATGCATTTGAGGGGAATTATCGAAATTACGCAAGAAAAAAAAACAGCCAGCCAGTTTCTCTGGAAATGTATTTGAAAGTTCAGTTTAGTTTAGTATGGGAACGTCATTTTGTTGTCTGCCAGGATGTCCAGGTGTTGTAACAGACAGTACAGGAGAGAGGCAGCTGCATCATCTGTGCCTCTCCTTAGCTTAGATGCATATTGGAGGTTCCAAAAATGAACCATGCACCATAATACCACATACCATGTACCATCATACCATGTAGGCCTACCACATCATACCACGTACCATATAACATCATACCACGTACCATCATACCATGTACCATGTAACATCATACCACATACCATGAGACATCATACCACGTACCATCATACCACGTACCATCATACCACGTATCATGTAACATCATACCATGTAACATCATACCATGTACCATCATACCACGTACCATCATACCATGTACCATGTAACATCATACCACATACCATGAGACATCATACCACGTACCATCATACCACGTACCATCATACCACGTATCATGTAACATCATACCATGTAACATCATACCATGTACCATGTAACATCATACCATGTACCACGTACCATCATACCACATACCATGTACCATCATACCACGTGCCACACATATCACCATACCACATATCATGATATAACATACCACATACGACTGTACCATACCTTGTACCATGTAGCACCCTACCACATACCACTGTACCATGTAGCACCCTACCACATACCACTGTACCACATACCACCATGCATGTACCACTGGAAGTGTGTGCTGAAGCCAGAGACACTGTACAGAAGAGCAAGGCCAAAGGAAACATTGTTGTGTGTAGAAAAAGTAGATCCAGCAAGTAACTCTCCCTCTGTCCATGTCGAACAGCTGACTGTATTTGACGATCTGCAGTCAAGAGTGTGTTGGCACCAGGCTCTTCTACGGGACTACTGGTCTGGTATTGTTTATCATCCCTGGAATTTCCTTGTATGTAATTATTATTGTTAGGCTATAAACCATTGGCGGACACGTTAGCTTGTGGTTCAGGTGTATTCACTTGGAGTAAGAAGCTTGGTGGGGAGGGGATGCGTTGTGGGACACAGAAGGGAAAGGCTTGATGGAGGACCACCCAAGGACCTGCCTTGGGGGGGATGACAAGAATTTGCATCATGAGAAGGGAGATTGAGATCAGAAAGTAAACCAGACACAGTTACTGGATATATAGCTCATATTCAAAATTTGGATAATGACTATTTAACACAGCTAGGAGCTGTATGTAAATTTAAATTATATGTAAATGATATGTGATAATGTAATGAAGGGTCAGGACATGATAGCTTCCTCCTGTCCCCCCTCCAAATTGAAAGATATTCTTGATTTATTTATTTATTTAGTACTTTTCTTAATTGTATGATGCATTTCATGTCATGTAATTATTGTACTGTGAGGCAGGTGTTTCTGTAAATGACTAGTCACAGAGCAGGTAACTAACTGGAGAAATCATGTAGGATTACTCCTGCTCGTTGTATAACAAGTGTCAAAACAGTATGAACACAAATGTGTACATTCTTATTAATTTGCGACTGACACTAAAAATGTTAGCCTTCTTTCTTTCGTTTCCACTATTAAGAGAGAATATGTTGACAAATATTCTGGAGTTTGTATATAAAAAGTAATGCAGAGCACATTAAGCACACTTAACTTTACAAAAATGATGAATTATAAAAATGCAGACACTATTATTTGTCATAACACCATACGTGATCATGTATCTTAAGAGCTGTTTGAAATCTCACGCCAAACCGGAGGAACGTGCACCAGCTGCTCGTAGCTCTGCAGCCTTCAGATAAAGAAGGTAACGGAAAGGACGTGGAGGCTTCTCCTACCTGTGCTGAACTGGTCCTTGACGAGAGGCTGCTGTCTGAGAACATTAGCCATCGTGCCGAGCTGACAGTCAGTGATACTATTGAGGGCAGTGTTACTTGAGAGCCCTGGATGTGCCATTACTGTCCAGCCCCTCATGTTCACAGTCAACAGGGAGACAGTGTTGGACAACGCGGGCTCAGCACTGCTCTGCTGAAGACAGCTACATGTTCCAGCTTCATGAACAACTTCTATTGCAACGAAGTGGTACAAACCCTGGAGGTTTGCATTATGCATTTGCTCTGATATATTACTTTAAAAAATAAAAATAAAAGTAATAATACTAACATCTCCAATTTGCACAAATAAGTGTGTAATGCACAACAGGTCATCTCATTTCAATTATTTACAACATGTACAGTACTAATCAAGGTAGCCTATATGTATTATATTATTATTAACTAGACACATTAAAACAATATGATGTGACTTTATTCCATGACTCATAGGCCTGCTTCATTAACATGCAATTTCACATAAATCCTTATTTTCTTTGAATAATTATCTTTTTATTTATTTCCCTTAGTGGACGGGAAGTGAGAGTGAGATGAGGCTCTTGTGAACATGGTGGTTTTTCCATCGTGGATGACTCTGGCTTCAAGGCGTTTGTGGCATTGCTTAATCCCACTTACACTCTTCCATCCAGACGGGCTCTTAAGAACATGGTGGTCCAGAGGTATGAGGAGGAGAAGACAAGGCCAAGGCAGTCATGCAGAGCGTAGAGGGTGTCAGCCTGACTGCTGATATGTAGACATCCATTTATATGGATGCATATCTAGCAGTGACCTGCCATTATGTGGAGGACTATGGAAGCTGCATACAGCTGTAAACTTTACTACTGCAAGGTCTCTCAAGGAGGAATGGGGCATTGAAGGCAAAGTGACCTCCATTGTGACAGAAGCAGGAGCCAATATGTTTGCATCTGTCAAAGGTTAAGTCTGAGACATGCACTTTGCTTCGCTCATTCACTAAATTTAGTGGTGAAGAATGCAACTCCTGGCCTTCACATAAGGGCACGGAAAATAGTTCTTTACAACAACAGCAAAAGAAAAGCTCGGAGAAGTGCAGGAGCAGAAGAACCGTCCAGTGATGAAGCTGATTCAGGAGGTGGACACACGCTGGAACAGCACCTTCATGCTACAACAGTCAGTGGGCGGAGCTCTTGCGACGCTCAGAACAGACGTGAGACCTCTCTCCTCTGAGGACTAACTGCTGCATGTCTGCAATTGCTTGGCCCCTTTTACCAGGCAACAGTAGAACTGTCAGAGGAGAAGACAGGGTCATCAAGGTCAAAGGTCATCCCAATGACAAAAATGTTGATGCTATACTTGCAATGTCACTATGGGCAAAACAAGCCACAGTACAGCAACATTACTCGGACAGAACTTGGTGTCAGAGATGCAAAAGAGGTTTGACCCAAACAGCACTGACCCTCGCAGCACCGCTGGATCCTAGATTTAAATCTATTGGATTCTTCAATCAAGTACAGGCACAGGCATCAGTTTAACAGACTGATGCCTGTGCCTGTGAGAGAAGGCTCTCATTTAATAAGATACACACCACCTGCCACACCTACAGAAGAACATCACACACATCAGCTCAACCAGCACCAGCCAATGTGGGAAATCCATCATCCACATGTATGTTATAGTTAGTTAATAGATAAATTGTAACCTTTCAGTACAAATGATTACTGTCATTGATTGTCTTTCAGATATAAATAATGTACCTCAATAAAGATCTTTGAAAGTTCCGATCAGCCCCGTCATAGGTACACAAGCACACCCAACCTATGCCATATTTCCCAGCACTCTCTCCTCAGTAACACAATACACACATTCATCAATCACTATTTGTAAATAGAACATGTTATTGTGAGCGTGTGCATCAAAGATTTTTCAAAGCAAAGATACTTTAAATCCACTGCAGCCTTACACTTCGCCAGCAGAGGTCACTGTAACTGAAGCTTTGAGTAATGAACCCATTTTCGACCACTAGTGAGCGGCACAGAGGCTTGGACTTGGGCAGGTGCCCCCCTCCTTTGATCATCTGCTGACCACCATATCCATACCCAACCTCTGCAAACGCTGAAGTGCCTTTAACCTGAATTCTCTCTGCTGGTCATCAGGGGGCGACTCCTCTGGTTGCAAAAAGACATCTGATTGTATGGAAGTGTATGAAAAAATGAGCCTTTATTGCTCACTTTATTCATTACCTCAGTAAACACTTAGCTGTAAAGTTTATCTTGAATAAAGGAAGCTCACATTGCTAACAGCTACAGTTTATTGAAATGTGTAACATTTAATCATGGCTTGTCGTCTTCATTAAATAGTTTTATATACGTATATTTCGACCGTCCATGACTTGGAAGTGCAATGTAGAAAAATGTGTGGTATTAAGTTCAGCCTACAATGGTTTAGTTCAGCTTCTGTGTGAATGATGAGTTATGTTCCAGGTGTGAATGTTGGATTAGACCACGTGGATCAGTGGAGAATGATTTCATGTTTTACTTCTCATAGGGCCATGCACATAACATCACTCTATAACGTTCCCCAAGTCAGTAAGGACGAAAGCCTGGAGTATTCAACACAAGCACAATGCATGCTGGGAAGTGTGTTACAAGCTAACAACCTTTCTGAACCACATGGTCAGTGTTCAAAAGAATATTTCTCACTACTGAATCAAAAGGAGACGTTTTATATTGCTGAGTGATGATTGTGAAGTCCGAGGACTGACTCGGTTTGTAGCAGGAGTTTTATTTTGTTTGGGATTTTTATCTATAGAGTAAACTACGCAGTACATTTGTCCTGAAGAGGTTATTCCATCACAGCAACAGAGGACTCTCAGTGGCACAGTTCTTCTTTTGACTTTATCTAAAAAAAATGAAGCGAATTGCACTCTGCCTGGTGTATTTTGTATAATATTCCTATTTCTATATATTTTTTTGTATTGTATACTGGAGTTGTTGTAGTCTGTATATGTAAAGTGTATGCTAATATATGTAATGATTTATTTTGTGGATTCTTAAGATATGTTTATCGTGTGTGATATTTAAAATGAATTCACTGTAAATATTACTATTACATTCAGTACAAGCGTCCTTCATCCGGCGGATAGAAAAGAAGCCAATGTCGCCATCTGGCGGTCATTCTGGTGTAGTGCAAATCCCCTGCTTTTAAACTTCATCCAGTTTTCGATCTCCGTAGCCTCATTTAAAATGTACCTTCCCCCCAAAACGAACCGATTCTACTACTCATACTCATACTAGGATGACAAGTTGTTATAGTCAGGTCACCTCATGAGCGACAAAACCGACCACAGACAGGCAGGCAGACAGACAGGCAGGCAGGCAGACAGACAGGCAGCTTCTGTTCCTGTTTACATAATAAGTTCTGCTGGTCTGCCGACATGGATGCTAATAACAACATAGTTCTATGATCGGCTATGACACGTTGTTTTTCATTTTCACTTAATTCGGTTGGTTCACTTTTATATTATTATTATTATATTATATTATTTCTTTATATGAGTTTCCCCTCTCAAGTCTGAGTCGATCTTACTACTTTGCTTCTTTTTTCATCATCGTGAATTCAGACGTTCATCTCCTGCTGTGAGTCTGGTTCCTGCTCCTCCAACACAACATGACGCTCGTCCTGAAGCGGGAGAGCGGGACAGAGAGAGGAAGAGGAGGAGGAGGAGGAGGAGGAGGAGGAGGAGGGGGAGGGAAACACCCGGAAAGAAAGCCCCGTCAAACCAAAGCCATGTTGTCGGAGTCAGTGTGGTGAAGCTGCGGGACAGACAGACAGCGGGACAGAGAGCGGGACAGACAGAGGGACAGACAGACAGCGGGACAGAGGGACAGACAGACAGCGGGACAGAGGGACAGACAGCGGGACCAGGTCGGGGATGAGGACAGAACTGGACATTTGGTCCAGGAACCGAGCCTGAATGCCGCGGTGAGGAGCTCCGTGAGAAGCTCCGCGCTGACCTCCAGACGGCAGGTGAGTGATCACATGAGGGACGATGTTCGCAGTGTTGGCACGACGCCTGCTGTCAGATGAGTGGCTGCATGGGTGTATTAATGTGAGGGAAACTAGTCTACACTATATGAGCTCAGCGACAGTATCGGTGCAAACAGACCCAATACGACGATGATGCACAACAACAGATCTTTGCAGACAGACTGGAGGGTGTCAATGCCAGACCCGTCCATGTTTATGAATGCACGTGACCTGCAGGTTTATGTCCAGGTGTGTCTTCATCTCACCATGTGTGTCCTGCAGGTCCAGGGCAACGTCCAGTAACGTGACTGTGCTCCCGCTGATGGTCCTGTCAGTTACGACCACTGAGGTTTACTGTTTAACTTGATGACTAAACTCACACAAGAGCCATTTAAATCCAGAAACCCGACCAGGGTGTTTGCTATAAAACAATAATGCTGCTTTAAATGAGTCCCAGTCTCATGATATCTGCCCATTAGATTACGAGCGTGTCCATACATTACACATGGTTCCTATTTGTGGCACAACAGGAAACTTGGGGAGTGAATAAAAGAGAGGATCACCCAACACATCAGCATCAGAGAGCATGAGGAGGAAGGTCTGTGTGGATCCACCAGTCTACAGCTGCTCACATGTAATATTAGCAGTAAGCACAAAGTACAGGTGATACTGATGGAACGTATGGGGAAGTATTTGGTCATAAAGCAAAGTAAAAGTTTGACTTTCTGACTTTTGAGAAGTCAGAGGAGCAATCCTCCGGAAACCATATGCGTCGTCTGGGAAAGAGATTTCAATCCTGACCCTGGTGATCCGGATGGGATCTGATCCATCAGTCGCCAGGTCTTTGCAGCTACTTGTTAGTCAGTGCTCTGGAAACAACAACCTTGGTCTCCCTTAGACCCTGACCCCGATGAACCTTTACCAACAGAAATCATCAGCTTTCAGTGAAACACTATGCAAGAATGTGCCTTCATCTTTGGGCTTTAACTGAAGGCTGCCGTCCCAGTGGGAGTCATAGATGACTTTGTGTGGACAATCGGAGGGCTGTCTTCTCCTCTGTCTCTGTCTATTGTCCATTCAGCTGGCAGGCCCACAGCGTCTTCGTCACGATCAGCCCGCTGAATTATTCATGTTTTTCCATCTTAATTCAACAAGAGATTGTTCTTTTATCTGATGCTAATAACACGACGTCTAGTATAAGGTCAGTGTTCACTGTGTGATGGTAACAACAGGTCCTGGCCTTAGTCTGGTCCTGGAACGATGTAAGTGGGACTGTGTAACAGTCTGGGAAAGGACATGTGTGGATTTGCTGGAAAGGAATGTAACGCGTCATGTTGCCTAAGGAAAAATGCAGCAAAACACAACTATAACCGCTCATCCACATAGATAGACACTGGTTTCTCCTCCTCTTGCCTTCAGCAGCAGCAGCAGCGAGTGGCTGCTCATGTTCTCACCGTGTGAGCCGTCGTGGCTGAACACTGCAGCAGGAACTACCCGACATGCTGTTTGAGTGCCAGGTGTTTGTATTTCTGCGTCACAGCTGTGCCAGATGCAGTTACGAAACTTTACAGGTGTGTAGTTGGGAAGTGTGTGTGAAGGTGGGAGTGGTCCTAGCAGGGCCGTCTGAAGTATAGGGGGAGGTGGTGAGGAGCTGCTCCTGGTACACAGCTGGTGTGATCCCTTCAGATGGTCTCTAGTTAGTATGTCATGTAAATGTATGTTTTAGAATGCTGCTGTGCATTTATTTATTTATTTATAATATATATATATATATATATATATATATATATACTGTATATATATATATATATATTTTTTTTCTTTTTAAAAATTTGTATTAATTTTAAATAAAGTAGTTTTCTTGGTTATTCAGTCTGTATGATAATTCTTCAGGTTGAACAGTTTATTTTGAATGCTAGCTTTTCATTATTATTATTATCTAGTTTATTTTAGTACTATTATACCAGTATTATTTTGTATTATGTCTGTGTTAATGATGACACAGAGGACTTCTCGTACTGGCTTGTGGGACTTTGAGTGTCATGCCAGATGGCAACAGCTGAATGATGAGTGAAGGGCAGGGTGGGCTCGTGGCTAATGGCTGCTTGTATAGCTTGTGGAGTCCTGGGTGGGCTCATTAGAGACCTGGGTAACCCTTTTGGTCACGGGCTGCTTATACAGATTCTGGAAGACTCACAATTGAAATGTATGAAAACAGGTTGGATTGTAGACTCAAAATGTTTTGACAACTGTTAAAAGTCATGTCCTTGAATAATTACTGAGGTGATCCGTGTATTCACAGGAGCTGATGTGACTGACAATGACCTCTCCACATCCACCTCCCTGCACCCCCGCCGGTGAGTCATTCAGCCATTCAATGTTCAATAGCAATTTGATTTCTGTGCTGGAAGTCTGTCCAGAGCAAAATGAATGAGAGTGGAGAGAAATTGATATCAACATCAATTTCTGTGAGAACTCCAGTTTGTGTGTTATGTGGAATGAAAATTGTCTTTTCATTAAATGTTACTGATGAATGAATGAATGACGGTTCATTGAATGAATGACAAATACATGAATAGATTTGCAGGTTGAACATAGAATTCTGAATACATGTGCCACTGTGGATTAAAGGACGACTCCAACTTTTGAGTATCACACTTCGCAATAGTCGGAAGCAGACTTCTTTAGGAGGGTTCAAGTAAACATTTTTTTCCCCATAATGCAGCACAGGTGGCTCAGAGGTAGTGCAAGTCTTCTACTAATCAGAAGATTGGTGCTTCAATCCCAAGTTTGGACGCATCCGTAACTAACTATTTCTATACCAATATTTACCATCTTTTATAAGACTCTCCTTAGCCACAATTTGTAACACAAGAAGTATTTCTGACTTTGAAACTCAAAGTCTCAAGTCAAACATAACCCTGATGATATCAGCAGTACTCCCCTGCACCTGAAAAATATTAGAAAACTCAGTTTACCCCATTTTAGATCACATTGTTTCCCAATGAGACGCCCTCTGCCATGACACCCTGCAGCAACGGAAACACTGTAGCAGAAACCTCAGGTGTACACTGACCTGGTGCAGCCAGGCTCAGTAGTGTTTGTAGGTGAAGTCTGACTCATTAGGGAAAGGGCCTACTGCCTACTTACAGTATGTTGTGTAAGAAGGAGCAAGCCACTACAAGCCATATGTTCCAGCCTTGACACTAATCTACCTGTGAGGTGGAGAGGCACTTTAGCAGCAGTAACACAGTGAACTCTGAATGCCTCTTAAAGTAAATATACTGCCGTCTAGCAAGGGAAACTCTACCTACTCTACTATCATCAAAGAGGCAAAGAGGTGTTTTTTTATGTAGCGTATTATCATTGAGCAGTTAATTTATTATTCACGGCCTAATTAACCTGCTTGAGGTCCCCAGGATGATAATCAGCTCCTGGGCTCCTATTGACTGCTGCTTTCTTCAGTGTGTACAGTTCTATGCTGGAACACGAGGCTCCATGATAATATATATATTCACAATACTGCAGTCATGATACGATCTTATTGTGATATTGCAATTTATTTCCTTTTTAAACTGCAAATGATGCAGTTTGTCAACATTTTTTACATTTACATTTACATTTAGGTCATTTAGCAGATGCTTTTGTCCAAAGCGACTTACAATAAGTACATTTGTCAAAAGAAGGAAACAAAGAAACCACAACGTATCATTGCAGATAAAGTAAGAGCTAAAAATAGAACAAGTGTTAGGTCCTCATCTGAGTAAAGTAGTACCTTAAGAGCAACAGTGCTATGATCAGAGTGCTATAGGTAAGGGTTGTTTTTTTTTGGGGGGTGGGGGGGGGGGGGGGGGGGGTGTTAGTGGGTCATGCTATGTACGCTGCAATGGTTTAATCGCAGAGGCAGGGAGTCCGGCCAGGAGAGAGTTGCAGTAGTCAAGGCGGGAGATGACCAGTGCTTGGACCAGGCGTTGCATCCTTTGTGAGGAAGGTCCGAATCCTGCCGATATTGTAGAGGGCAAATCTGCAGGATCGGGCCACAGCAGGGATGTTGGGGGTGCAGGATAGTTGGTCATCGAGGATTACACTCAGGTTCCTCGCAGTTAAGGAAGGTAATACTGTGATGCCCTCGACAGTGACCGACAGGTCCATGCGAGGGCAGTCTTTTCCTGGGATGAAGAGGAGTTCGGTTTTATTCAGGTTAAGCTTGAGGTGATGTGCAGTTGTCCAAACAGAGATGTCAGCCAGACAGTCCGAGATGCGAGTTGCAATGTGTCAGAGGTTGGGGGAAAAGAGAGGAACAGCTGGGTGTCATCTGCGTAGCAATGGTAGGAGAATCCATGCGATGTAATAACAGAACCTAGTGATCTGGTGTATAGTGAGAACAGAAGCGGTCCTAATACTGATCCTTGAGGGATACCCGTGTCCAGAGAACAGGGTTTGGACATAGAGCCATTCCATGTGACCTGAAAGGTGCGATTTGTCAGGTATGATGTAAACCAGGTGAGAGCAGAGTCAGTTATGCCAAGTTCAGCCAGAGTGGAGAGGAGGATTTGGTGGTTGACTGTGTCGAATGCAGCAGATAGGTCGAAGAGAATGAGAACGGAGGAGTGGGATGAGGCTCTGGCGTCTCGCAGGGACTCGGTCACTGTGAGGAGGGCCGTCTCAATGGAGTGAGCAGTCCTGAATCCTGATTGATTAGGGTCAAGGAGGTTATTCTGTACCTCCAGTTGGCAGTTGGTTGTAGGCGGCACGTTCCAAGGTTTTAGAGAGGAATGAAAGAAGAGATACAGGTCTGTAGCTTTGGATGTCAGTAGCGTCTAGGGTGGGTTTTTTAAGGAGAGGCTTCACTGTAGCTGTCTTAAAAGCCGCTGGAATGACACCTGAGGTGACGGAGGAGTTGATCAGGGTGGTGAGGAATGGCAAGATGTCGTGTGAGCTTTCCTGGAGAAGAGAGGAGGGAATCAGGTCAAGGGAGCAGGTGGTGGCACGGTTAGAGGTAACAAGTGCGTGAACGTCTTCAGAGGTGAGGGGGCTAAAGCTGGTAAGGCCATCAGAGTTGAGAGTTGGGGGAGATGTTTTCTGGGAGGGAATAGGCGTGAATGAGGAGCTGATGTCATTTACTTTCTTGGTAAAGTAAGTTGCAAAGTCATCAGCAGTAAGGGAGGAAGGAGGGGGAGGGGTAGGAGAGTGAGGAGGGAGGAGAACATGGAGAAGAGTTTCCTGGGGTTGGAGGCAAAAGAGTTGATCTTTGCCATGTAGAAGGCAGATTTAGCTGCCAAAACAGTTGAGGTGAAGTCAGAGAGGAGGTGGTGGTAGTGAGCAAGGTCCTCGTCCTGGCACGATTTCTTCCATTTTCTCTCTGACGCTCACAACAATGATCTGTTGGTTCGCTGAGGTTCGGACAGCCAGGGAGGGGGGGAGATGATCGCGCAGGTCGTGAGATTGGGGGACAGAGAGTGTCCAAAGAAGAGGAGAGTGAGGACATCAGGATGGAGGAGGCTTCCTCAGTAGGCATTAAGGAGAACTGTTCTGAGGATGGTAGTGAGGAAATAACAGTTGAGGAGAGAGCGGAGGGAGTAAGGGATTTCAGGTTGTGGCGGCTGGTGACCGTTCGAGGCGTAGAGGGAAGGGATGTGGTGGGCTTCATGGGGAGGGAGAAAGTCACAAAGTGGTGGTCAGACACGGTGAGCGGGGTAACAGAGAGTGCCGAGATGCCACAGGATCTTGTGAAGACAAGGTCAAGTTGGTTCCCGGCCTGGTGAGTTGGTGGAGAGGGGGAGAGTGTAAGGTCAAATACGGAGAAGAAGTCAATGAATTCAGATGAGTGCAGCTTTCCAGGGTGGATGTTGAAGTCACCGAGGACGACGAGTGGTGTGCCATCATCAGGGGAGCAGCTCAGGACGGCATCCATCTCATCTTAAAAGTCACAGAGAGGACCTGGTGGGCGATAGATCACTATGATGTTGAGCTTGAAAGGAAGGATGACAGAGACGGCGTGGAATTCAAGTGCAGATCGGGGTAGGTGGTCCACAGGAAGGACCTGGTAGGACCATCTGGGTGAGATGAGGAGCCCAGTTCCTCCTCCTCGCCCTGTTCGTCTTGGGGAGTGTGAAAACGAGTAGGCAGATGAAAGGGCAGCTGGAGTGGCAGTGTTTTCTGGGGTGATCCAGGTCTCCGTAAGGGCCAGGAAGTGGAGAGTCTGCAGGGAGGCATAGGCTGAAATGGTGTTCGCCTTCTTGACTGCAGACTGGCAGTTCTATAGCACCCCTAGTACTTCAAGTTCCGTACCGGTGGAGAATGGTGGGTAGCAGAGATTGGATGGGTTACAGACACCGATGGGTCTCTGGTGAAATCTTCTCCACTGTGATGTCCTGACTGGGATAAGACACATGGCTGCGATGGGAGGGGGTTGAGATGTTATGCCTACCTCAATGGACTCCCACAGAAAGACTCCCTTGTCTTCGTTCTTCTGTTCTGACGCTGCAGCTGACGCTGTAGTGACAGCCTTTTATGTGCTCAGTTTACCTCATGCACTGACTGTGGCCCCTCCCTCCAATCAAGTCTATTGACTACAGCTGAGCTGGCTGAAACTAGCTGATTGCTCACTTAGTATAGACAGCTTCACAAGAATTTAAACAACAAGCTATCAACACAAGACTAAATGTTACAACTAGCTTTACTCACAGAATACCTAAACCCAAATCTACAATTAGTTTCTGACTTACCAACAAGAGACAAAGCAGCTTCCTTCCTTTCTCCAGACAAAATGTTTTATCTAATAAGTAGGGCTGCACATAATGTTTTGGTGAGGACAAACAGTAAATGGGACAGGGTGTTGTCTGGCTGTCACTTTGATCTTAGTCCAGCTTTGCCAGCCCCGTCTCCACAGTAGAAGGTCTGGCTACAGTACATCACATCTCCGGGATCGGGGAAAAAACGCTCCAGCTCGTTTGTATTTCTTTCTACCAATCACAATGGTCGTGGGCGGTGCTAAGCTTGGGAAGCCGCTGTGGTGCGGCAGCAAAATAGTGTCGGGAGGAAACTTGTTTGGATGGAACGTCGAGCCCCGTCATTAACATGTCTGATTCCCCGAAAAAGAACACTCTGCATAAAACCTTAAAACATGCATGTGACCAGACGTTTATTAAAACAAAAGAGAAACATAATTTGATGGTCGGTGACCCGGCGGTGAAGCCTGTCTATACTTAGCTCTGAAGCAGCTCACTGAACTGACTGGCACCGACCATTTGCTAGCTTTTGTAGCTCTTAAACCGATATCAGGAAGCTTGTGTGAAGTGGAACGGATCGGTATGTCGGTCAAGTCAACGTCACTGGAGCATGCCGCTGCCAGAGTTGCTAGCTCTGAGGTTGCTGTTGTTGTTTCCTGATTTTGACAACGGAGACACAGAAAGCGGAAGGGGAGGAGTCAACATTTACATTTAGGTCATTTAGCAGACGCTTTTGTCCAAAGCGACTTACAATAAGTACATTTGCCAAAAGAAAGAAACCACAACATATCATTGCCGATAAAGTAAGAGCTAAAAATAGAAACAAGTGTTAGGTCCTCATCTGAGTAAAGTAGTAGCTAGAAGTAGAAGTAGAACTAGGGATGGGTACCTTTCACATTTGGACCGATACGGTACCAATACTCAGCGCCCGGCTCGACTCGCCACCTCTGAAAAAAAACTGAATGTTTTCGATCTAAAATAAAGACAGATTCAGCAACTGCATAGCTTATTTCTCGCATGAAATGTTTTCAGAAACACATTTCGGTGAACTATTTTCGTAAAATAAGAGAAAGTTTCCAAACGAGCTGCCACATTGGTCGGTGTGAACTCCGGGAGCAGACAGGACAGCTGTGAAAGCGTTCGCCCAATCAGGTGCAGTGTTGACCAGTGTTTGAAGGTAGATGGGTTCCTTTCCATTGATGACCTTGAAAGATGAAGAGGAGTTCGGTTTTATTCAGGTTAAGCTTGAGGTGATGTGCAGTTGTCCAAACAGATGTCTGCCAGACATTCCAAGATGCGAGTTGCAATGTGAGTGTCGGAGGTTGGGGTAAAAGAGAGGAATAGCTGGGTGTCATCTGCATAACAATGGTAGGAGAATCCATGCGATGTAATTACAGAGCCTAGTGATCCGGTGTATAATGAGAATAGAAGCGGTCCTAATACTGAGCCTTGAGGGACACCCGTGTCCAGAGAACAGGGTTTGGACATAGAGCCATTCCATGTGACCTGAAAGGTGCGATTTGTCAGGTATGACGTGAACAAGGTTAGAGCAGTGATGCCAAGTTCAGCCAAGGTGGAGAGGAGGATTTGGTGGTTGACTGTGTCGAATGCAGCAGATAGGTCGAGGAGAATGAGAACGGAGGAGTGGGATGAGGCTCTGGCGTCTGGCAGGGACTCGAGGATGGCCGTCTCAGTGGAGTGAGCAGTCATGAATGAGTCTGACTTCCTTCCTCCGGGTGTTGATCCCGAGCCTTCACTTCCTGTTATCTAGACTACTGAGATCTTGACAAAGCCCCCATGTGATTTCACTTTCAGAAAAGCGTTTTGCGTCGTAGTTGTAGCTGTGATGAGCAGAGTTTACAGAGCACCACTTTGTTAAGTCTCTGTCTGAAGTACTTCCACACTCTCGAGGATCGTGCTCAAGTTTTGGAGCCACAGCTTGTTCTCCGGGAGAATGCATGCTTCCACTGGCCGCAGCCTTGCTATATGCTGATGCACGTCATGCAAATTGGAAATTTTGTCCCAGAATACTAATGCAACAATGTTTGCAAACGGTTTGGTCACATTTTACACTCAACAACAACTGAAACAAATGGTTGTTCTTGCCTAAATGTTTCTCTGAGGAATATCTTATTTTAGCTAGAAAGTGCAAGTTTTTGTTACTAATGACATGTTCACCCCGAAGGCAATGTACTTTTTTCACATTGCCTTTGTTGCGATTGTTAATGCAAAAGTTAATGCAAAGAGCCGATCAGCATTGATATATCCTCATGTGGTGTTAAAGGAAAACACCACCGCATTTCCATACTGAACTATGTTCTGCTCTGATGTTAGACGAGGTGATACATACCTCCCTCTCCTCTGTGCGTGCACTCAATGGCTCTTGCGCGCACTCCGCGCAGCGCTAATTTGCTAGCATGTAGCTTGTCCTTAGGATCCAAAGGGGGGTGAAGTTAGAAGCGACCAAGCACTTCCACGTTGTCCCTATTTAAATACGGTTACGTGAGAAGTTACACGACCCAAGTTTGGTTACACAAAATGAAACATGCCAATTTTTCTAAGCGGATAACAAGGATAACTATATAGTATGGCGGAATAACAACTGGAAGCACTTCGACGTCGGCGCAGTAATATCATCACTCCGCTCCCCCTCTTACTTCCGTCAATAGAACCTACGTGACCTGCACGCCGTCGCCTGCACCAGTAGTTTATGCACAGTTGAGGAAGCATCAGGTTGTAGTAAGATAGTTTGTGAACAATCAAACATCATGGTTATAACGTGCATCGTACAGGGTTGTGAAAACAAGCAGAAGGTATATAGTCCCGTCATGTTTTGAGTGATGATATTACTGCGCCGACGTCGAAGTGCTTCTAGTTGTTATTCCGCCATACTTTATAGTTACCGTAGATGACCAAATAATCGCCCGCGTGCAAATACGCGCCTGTGCTCTAATAGCCGCCGGGGGTCCGACCTCATTTGGCATAATAAACGCCGGTTCAATTAAACGCCCGGGCGATTAAGTGTTTACCATAGTCTTGCACAGAAAACAAAAGTTTTTTTTTAACAGCACTTCACCGGCTCTCACCTCTTCTGTCAGTCAGCCCCTCCTCTCGCTCTCTCTCTCTCTCTCGCATGCAGGCGCGCGCACACACACACACAGACACACAAACACAGGCGCGCGCTAGACTGAGGGATATAGGGATATAGATAAATGCGCTAATGTACAGTGTTGAAATTACCGCGATCGACCCCCCCTTCCGTTATCATTCATAACACTGCTCAGATCAGCTCCCTGTGTCGCGGTAACACAGACAAACTGTCTTTGTATTTATTGTCTGATGTCAATAAAGATGCGTCGGGGGGAAAAAGTAGTTTTGTTCCAGTGGTGCTATGGTGCTATGGTGAGCTCCTTGTTCTTTGCATGATGGTCTGGTGCTGCTCATTGCAAAAATAAATTGTAGCATGTTGCAAATACGCGCCTGGTTCTTATAAACGCCTGGGCTCCAAGTCGATTTAGCATATTAAACGCCCGGGCTACTAAATGGTCATCTACGGTATCCTTGTTATCCGCTTAGAAAAATTGGCATGTTTCATTTTGTGTAACCAAACTTGGGTCGTGTAACTACTCACGTAACCGTATTTAAATAGGGACAACGTGGAAGTGCCTGGTCGCTTCTAACTTCACCCCCCTTTGGATCCTAAGGACAAGCTACATGCTAGCAAATTAGCGCTGCGCGGAGTGCGCGCAAGAGCCATTGAGTGCACGCACAGAGGAGAGGGAGGTATGTATCACCTCGTCTAACATCAGAGCAGAACATAGTTCAGTATGGAAATGCGGTGGTGTTTTCCTTTAATGAAGTCCTGATGTTGCTGAATGAGAAATCAGAAGTCTGAGGTCGGCCAGAGCGCTACGGAAGCGCCTCATATTAATACAGAGACCAGACCAAACTATGTGATTAATACATGTGTATAAACTATACACTGTCTATAAGGGCTGCAGCAATAACCACATCACAACCATATTAGGAGGCTCACCACAGTGCTGAGCCCATCGCCGCTTTCCCACCAGTACACAGGTTTTCTCCACATCAATGAAAAGATATTGTAAACAGCCAAGTCTCTGCACAAAGCGTAAACATATAGCATTCAGCAAGAGCATCACGTCATTTTGTGCTGATTATGCTGTTCATGTATGAGCCCAACTAGGGACAAGAGTTGAAAATGAGCAATAGCTATGAACTCTCTGTACAGCGCATCAGCTGCATTCTTTGTATTGGAACTATGTTAAACTGTATCGCCCCAATTAAAATCAAATTCTATTCTATTTAAATCAAATTCTATTCTATTCTATTCTATTCTATTCTATTCTAACCTTCTTGTCCTGGCAGTCAAATGTAGGGCAGCTAAGTGAAGGGAGAGGTGAAGCTCACATGAAAAAGGTCAACAAAACTACCACTTTGTCCACTACAACTCAGCCTTGCTGTTGCTTGGGTGTGTAAGTCTAACTTGTGGTTCAAGTGACCGGCGAAGACTTAGAAGTTAAACGCCTTATCTTTAGAGTGTAATCTCTCCAACAGTACCAACAGCTAATAATCCTGTGGGAGGAGGGGCCAACGCAGGCTTTACTGCTCTGCATGCTCATCGGAAACCTATTATATGGCTGAGTACAAACACTTTACAAACACAGAAATTCACTTTTTTATTTTAGATTTTATTTTGAAAATGAACTGACTAATATACTTCAAGGGCTGCACGGTGGTGTAGTGGGTAGCACTATCGCCTCACTGCAAGAGGGTCCTGGGTTCGATTCCCGGCCCGGGTCGGCCCGGGTTCCTTCTGTGTGGAGTTTGCATGTTCTCCCCGTGTGAGCGTGGGTTCTCTCTGGGTTCTCCGGCTTCCTCCCACAGTCCAAAGACATGCAGGATGGGGATAGATTAATTGATGACTCTAAATTGCCCGTAGGTGTGAATGTGAGCGTGAATGGTTGTTTGTCTCTACATGTCAGCCCTGCGATAGACTGGCGTCCTGTCCAGGGTGTACCTTCGCCCAATGACAGCTGGGATCGGCTCCAGCCCCCCCGTCACCCTAAATACAGGATAAGCGGTAGAAAATGGATGGATGGATCAACAGACATTTAATTATACATGTTTTTTTAGAGATGACCTCTATTTTGATGCTTTTTATGGCATCTTATTTGCATTCAAGGTCAAGGTCAATTGCCCCCAATGCTGCGCCATCGGTGTGTGAATGTGTATAAATGAGTTAGATCCTGATGTGAATGTGTGTGTGAATGGGTAAAAGTGACTGAATGTAGTATGTGAAGCGCCTTGAGTAGCTAGTTATCTAGAAAAGTACAATGCATGTCCATGTCTTCTTTTTATTATTTATTATTGAATTAATTATTAAAGAAATGAATTACTTTCTCGATTTATTCGGAGTTGAGATGTTAAGATATCGTATTAAGATTTACATTGAGTACAAACTCACAAGAATATTTCACAATAAAAATGTAATGTTATTTCTATTCACAATGGAGGAATGTTACTTAATACATTTACTCAATTACTGTACAATATTAAGGAACTTGTATTCCAGTATTTCCACTTTATATGTCTACTCCACTAAATCTCAGAGGGAAATATTGTTCTTTTTACTGCAATCCATTTATCTGTAAAATATAATAAACTAATAAATGATGATATAATATTATAGATTAAACCAGGGGTACTCAAATACAAATCCTCAAGGGCCACAAAGATGTTTTTCAATGACTCAAAGGTCCATTTATTGAGGTCGGTCAGGCCACATGTGATATACTGTATTTAGTGCATTTCTTTTTGTTGTTCTTACCTCTGAATTTTGAGGATATGTTTCTTCAAAATTTGTATGCTTTGCCTCATAATGCCGTTTCAAATTGGAAATCTTCATCACAGATAGTCTCCTGGCATATTAAGCACATGGGTCTTGTGCTGGTTGGAGGAAGAATGAATGCAAACTTTTCAGTCCATTCTTCTTTAAATTGGCGATTTTCACTGTCCACCTTTCTTTAGGCAGATAACTTGGAACACGCCATTTTCATGTAATCTTTTTCCCCGTCTATGCTATCTAGCTATGCTCCTACTGGCAAAGTGGCAATATGCGAACGGCTTCAAAAACGAAAGTGAAACTTAAAAATGCTCGCAGCGCGACCCAATAACAGGCTGTCTGTTGGCATGGAGACAAGTCCCGATACACGTGTTGACCCAACCAAAACACATACTGAAGAAATAATAGTTCCGGGGCCACAAATAGGTGGCCGCCTATTGAGTACCGCTGGATTAAACTATTAGCAGTATATAAAGTCATCACTCCACCACAACCATTTTTCCCCCAAATTCCATGTTTACGTGTTCATTTTTCTTAATTATCTGTTTTACAATTTAAGAGCATTTTTTCAGATGGTTTCTAATCATGTGGTAGATGAATTGAAGTTCACCAACTCAATAACAAATTATGAAAAAAATATTGAACAAACTTTCTTGTAGGTCTAATTATTATTCCTTATCATTCAGAGACCATGCAAATATGCATAAATATGCAAGTGTATTTATGGGGAGTTACAATACATCGCACCGGCCACTTTATTAGGTACACCTGTCCAACTGCTTGTTAACGCAAATTTCTAATCAGCCAATCACATGGCAGCAACTCAATGCATTTAGGCATGTAGACATGGTCAAGACGATCTGCTGCAGTTCAAACCGAGCATCAGAATGGGGAAGAAAGGTGATTTAAGTGACTTTGAACATGGCATGGTTGTTGGTGCCAGACGGGCTGGTCTGAGTATTTCAGAAACTGCTGATCTACTGGGATTTTCACGCGCAACCATCTCTAGGGTTTACAGAGAATTGTCCGAAAAAGAGAAAATATCCAGTGAGCGGCAGTTCTGTGGGCGCAAATGCCTTGTTGATGCCAGAGGTCAGAGAAGAATGGCCAGACTGGTTTGAGCTGATAGAAAGGCAACAGTAACTCAAATAACCACTCGTTACAACCGAGGTATGCAGAAGAGCATCTCTGAACGCACAACACGTTGAACCTTGAGGCGGATGGGCTACAGCAGCAGAAGACCACACCGGGTGCCACTCCTGTCAGCTAAGAACAGGAAACTGAGGCTACCATTCGCACAGGCTCACCAAAATTGGACAATAGGAGATTGGAAAAACGTTGCCTGGTCTGATGAGTCTCGATTTCTGCTGCGACATTCGGATGGTAGGGTCAGAATTTGGCGTCAACAACATGAAAGCATGGCTCCATCCTGCCTTGTATCAACGGTTCAGGCTGCTGGTGGTGGTGTAATGGTGTGGGGGATATTTTCTTGGCACACTTCGGGCCCATTAGTACAAATTGAGCATCGTGTCAACGCCACAGCCTACCTCAGTATTGTTGCTGACCATGTCCATCCCTTTATGACTACAGTGTACCCATCTTCTGATGGCTTCTTCCAGCAGGATAACGCACCATGTCATAAAGCGCCAATCATCTCAGACTGGTTTTTGAACATGACAATGAGTTCACTGTACTCAAATGGCCTCCACAGTCACCAGATCTCAATCCAATAGAGCACCTTTGAGATGTGGTGGAACGGGAGATTCTGTTACGAATTCCTACGGCGAAGGAAAGGACCAAGGGCAGAGCAGCAACAATGCCGTTAAACAGATTTATTGTGACCAAACAGAAGGGGGGACGATGGGAGGAGGGGAGATCCGGGGAGATCCAGGGAGGGGTGCGAGTCCAGGGGTGCGGGGAGGGAATCCTGGGGGGGAGCCGAAGAGGTAGGGGGAGTCCAGGGAGGAGAGCAGGTCCAGGGATGGCGACAAGGAGGCAGGGGCAGAGGAACTGGAGGCAGAGGAAAACAGGGGTCAAAAATGAGTAACACAGAAACTCTGAAGAGCGCACGAGAACAATAGCTGAGGCCTGACTGTTACCGCAGAGAAGACTGTAAAGTTCTGGCAGCGATGAGTGAGGAGACCAGTGTTTTTGAGCCGGTGAGTGATGAGGTGATGTGTTGCAGCTGTGTCCCCTGCACACCTGTCGCCAATCCCTGGAGCACTGCCTGAGAGGGAGAGAGTGAGGGGGAGAGAGAGACACACACACACTGAGAGGGGCAGGGCAGAATGCAACAGGGCCCCCCCCCTCAACGGTCGCCTCCAGGCGACCGCCCGGGTTTGCCAGGATTGGCCCGGTAAAACTCCTCCAGCACCACCGGGTCCACGATGAAGATGAAGGAGCGGGGGATCCAGCACCGTTCTTCTGGGCCGTAGTCCTCCCAGTCGACCAGGTACTGAAACCCCCGCCCACGCCGACGCACATCCAGGAGCCGCCGGACGGCGTAAACAGGACCCCCACCAACCAACTGGGGGGGCGGGGGGGGGGGGGGCGGCCGGAGGGCACAGGGGACTGGTGGAGACTGGTTTGAGTTGGGAAACATGAAAAACAGGGTGGATCCGAAGGGAAGAGGGAAGCCGGAGTTTTACTGAGACCGGGTTAACCAGGGAGTCAATGACAAAAGGGCCCAGGAAGCGAGGAGACAGTTTACGGGAGTGAGCTTTGAGTGGAATATTTTTTGAAGACAGCCAAACACTCTGACCTGGAGCGTACTGTGGAGCAGGGAGGCGGCGGCGGTCCGCAATCCTGCGGTTCCTTTGCTCCGAGCGCAGCAGAGCGGCGCGGGCCTGTCTCCAGATGCGGCGGCAGCGGCGGCGATGGAGCTGGACGGACGGGACTGCGATCTCCCCCTCCTGGGCTGGGAATAGCGGAGGCAGGTATCCTAGGGAACATTAAAAAGGGGTAAGGCCTGTGGATGAGCTGGAGAGTGAGTTATGGGCATACTCAACCCAGGGTCGATAATCGCTCCAGGATGCTGGGTTTTGCGCTGCCACACAGCGGAGAGCAGCTTCCAGCCCTTGGTTGGCTCTCTCCGCCTGCCCGTTGGATTGGGGATGGTACCCCGATGACAGGCTGACCGATGCCCCCAGAGCTGTACAAAACGCCTTCCAGACGCGGGAGATGAACTGCGGCCCTCTGTCAGAGACGATGTCCATCGGGATGCCATGGAGACGGAAGACATTGGACACGAGGAGGTCGGCTCTTTCCTTGGCAGAGGGTAACTTGGGGAGTGCGATGAAGTGAGCAGATTTAGAAAATCGGTCAATGATGGTGAGGATGGTAGTGTTACCTTTCGATGCAGGCAAACCTGTAACGAAGTCCAGGGCAATGTGGGACCGGGGATGGAGGACAGGCAGGGGATGGAGGAGACCAGCGGGGGCTTTGTGGGATGCTTTGCCCCGGGCACAGGTCTGGCAGGCAGCCACAAATTCCTTGGTGTCTGCCAACATGGAGGGCCACCAGAAGTGGCGACGGAGGAGCTGGAGGGTCCGGTTCATGCCTGGCTGACAAGAAAAAGGGGAGCAGTGTGCCCACTGTAACACCTGGGATCTCACCGCATCTGGAACAAAGCGCTTTCCTGGGGGGCCATTGCCAGGGTCTGGCTGGGTGCGCAAAGCGTTCTCGATCATCCCCTCAATCTCCCATCTGAGGGCTCCTATGACGCAGGAGGGCGGCAGGATGGTGTCAGGGCTCGAGGGAATGTCTGAAACTGAGAATTGCCTGGAGAGAGCATCGGGCTTCACATTCTTGCTTCCAGGACGGTAAGTGAGGGAGAAGTTGAAGCGGTCAAAAAACAGCGCCCACCGGGCCTGTCGTGAGTTCATTCTTTTGGTTGACTGAATGTATGAGAGATTTTTATGGTCAGTCCATACCGTAAAAGGATGCTCCGCTCCCTCGAGCCAGTGCCGCCACTCCTCCAGAGCCAGTTTGACAGCCAGGAGTTCCCTGTCTCCCACATCATAGTTGCGCTCCGGGGCAGACAGTCTGCGGGGAAAAAACGCACAGGGATGAAGTAAGTTGTTTGACTCACCGCGCTGTGAGAGCACTGCTCCTACTCCCACATCCGAGGCGTCTACCTCCACAATAAATGGCCGTCGGGGGTCAGGCTGGATGAGGATTGGGGCTGAGGTGAAGAGCTCTTTGAGTCTGCAGAAAGCGTCATTGGCCTGAGGTGTCCACCTGAATGGTATCTTAGGGGAAGTGAGAGCAGACAGGGGGGCAACCACCGAACTGAAACCCTTGATAAAACGACGGTAAAAATTAGCGAAGCCCAGGAAACGCTGGAGTTGTTTGACGGAGGTGGGGATTGGCCACTGAGTCACAGCTTTCAGTTTCTCCGGATCCGCTCTCACCTGGCCGCTCTGGATGATGTGTCCTAGGAAGGAGACTGAACTGCAGTGAAACTCACATTTTTCTGCTTTGGCGAAGAGCCGATTCTCCAGCAGTCGCTGTAGGACCTGTCGTACATGCCCCCTGTGTTCCGCCTCCGAGTGGGAAAAAATAAGGATGTCATCTAAATAGACAAAACAGAAATGATTAATAAAATCCCTCAGCACGTCATTTACCAGAGCCTGGAACACTGCAGGTGCGTTTGTGAGTCCAAACGGCATCACCAGGTACTCAAAGTGGCCCAGGTGAGTATTAAAGGCGGTTTTCCATTCATCCCCCTCTTTTATACGTACCAGGTGATACGCGTTCCTGAGATCCAGCTTGGAAAAAATGGTGGCACCATGCAGAAGCTCAAAGGCGGATGACATGAGGGGCAAGGGATATTTATTTCTTACAGTGATTTGATTGAGGCCACGGAAATCAATACAGGGAGTGTTTTGTCTTTTTTACTCACAAAAAAAAATCCTGCTCCAAGTGGGGAGGTGGAGGGTCTGATGATGCCCGCTGCAAGGGAGTCAGCGATGTATTTCTCCATGGCTTCTCTCTCGGGGTGAGAGAGGTTGTAGAGACGGCCAGAGGGGAGGGGCGCATCTGGAATGAGATCAATAGCGCAGTCGTAGGGCCGATGGGGAGGCAAAGAGAGGGCCCTCGCTTTGCTGAACACAGGGGCGAGGTCGTGGTACATGGGGGGAACCAGGGAGAGGTCAGGGGTGGAAGGCTGGGAAGGAGTGACGTCCCCCCCCCTGAGGACGAGCAGACTGCAGACAGTTTTGAAAACAGTGGTTTCCCCAATTGAGGATCTTACCCGCAGCCCAGTCGATCTGAGGATTATGACGCACCAGCCAGGGATGACCCAGGACCATAGGTGGAGAGGGAGAAGACAGGATCTTAAAGGACAGGCTCTCACCGTGGTTACCGGATACCAGGATCTGGAGTGGGAGTGTCTGACGGACCACTCGGGACAGCTCCTTACCATCCAAGGCTTGAACCACTATGGACCTCTCCAGGGACTCTGTAGAGAGCTTGGCTTGGGACACAAGGAGCTCATCGATGAAGTTGTCCTCCGCCCCGGAGTCAATGAGTGCCTGGAGCTGTAAGGGGCCGGAGGGGGTGCTCAGGGATACAGGGATGGTGAGACGGTTTGGTCTGGCTAGGCAGGAGTGGGTTAGGCTCACCTGCCGCTCCTCAACAGCAGGTGAGCCTAGTCTTTTGGCCGAGCAGGGCAGGCAGCAATGAAATGACCAGCTCGACCGCAGTAAAGGCACTCGTTGGCGGACATACGCCTCTGCCGCTCCTCCAGGGTGAGCCGGGTCCGGCCCAGCTGCATTGGCTCGGGGTCCGACGGGGTCCCAGGGAGGGTTGTTTGGGAGGGGCGGGATGACGCCGGCCTGGTCGGCGGATTCACAGAGGAAAACGGATGCCACCGTGCTGGAGAAGGTGGGGGGCGTGGTGCTGGGGGTTGGCTGCCTCTCTCCCTTTGACGCTGTCTCAGGCGGCTGTCAATCCTCACGGCCAGGGAGACGAGGGGGTCAAGAGTGGTCGGCTCATCCCTGGCCGCCAACTCATCCTTCAGCCGCTCGGACAGGCCCCGTGTGAATGCGCCACAAAGCGCTGCGTCGTTCCATCCAGAGCTGGCCGCCGCCACTCTAAATTCAACAGAGTAATCCGCCACGCTCCTCACCCCTTGACGGATGGAGAGGAGTTGGGAGGATGCCTCTCGGGCCTGGAGGGAATGGTCAAAAACTCTTTTAAACTCGTCAATAAACAGGGAAAATGATGAGAAATAGACATGGGAAACCTCCCACAGAGCCGTGGCCCATTCTAATGCCCGCCCCCGCAGCAACCCGACAATATACTGAATTTTGGACTTATCAGAGACAAAGGTTAGAGGGCGGTGATCCAGAACCAGGTAGCACTGGAGCAAAAAAGGCCGACAGTGAGCGGGATCCCCCGCATATGGCTCGGGGTCCACGGTGTGGGGCTCCCGAATCGGGGCAGGGCTGCTAGCCCTGGCTGGGGCTGGAGCAGAAGCAGGGGAGGGTTCTGGAGGCTGGGAAAGGGTGATTTGGGAGAGTTGACCAGAGAGAGCAGAGAGTTGATTTGTGATGGTGCTTACTTGTGCTGCGAGGGCTGCGGAGTTTTCCATGAGGGATCCCAACAGTTGATCATGCTTGCGGAGGAGTGAGTCCTGAGAGGTGAGGGTGTCCCGGAGGTCGTTGGCGTCTGCGTGGTCCATGTTGGCCAGAACTTTCTGTTACGAATTCCTACGGCGAAGGAAAGGACCAAGGGCAGACCAGCAACAATGCCGTTAAACAGATTTATTGTGACCAAACAGAAGGGGGGACGATGGGAGGAGGGGAGATCCGGGGAGATCCAGGGAGGGGTGCGAGTCCAGGGGTGCGGGGAGGGAATCCTGGGGGGGAGCCGAAGAGGTAGGGGGAGTCCAGGGAGGAGAACAGGTCCAGGGATGGCGACAAGGAGGCAGGGGCAGAGGAACTGGAGGCAGAGGAAAACAGGGGTCAAAAATGAGTAACACAGAAACTCTGAAGAGCGCATGAGAACAATAGCTGAGGCCTGACTGTTACCGCAGAGAAGACTGTAAAGTTCTGGCAGCGATGAGTGAGGAGACCAGGGTTTTTGAGCCGGTGAGTGATGAGGTGATGTGTTGCAGCTGTGTCCCCTGCACACCTGTCGCCAATCCCTGGAGCACTGCCTGAGAGGGAGAGAGTGAGGGGGAGAGAGAGACACACACACACTGGGAGGGGCAGGGCAGAATGCAACAGATTCGCATCATGGATGTGCAGCCGATAGGGATGTCCCCCAATATTGCCGCCGCTATTAGCAAAAAAATGCATATCAATATCGGATCGGCCTGCACGGGAAAATCCCGATCCAGTTTTTTTTTTCAAAACTGCTTTTCCAGCACACCTAGTGACCTGTCCAGCATCCCCTAAACAAAAACAAGACGGACTTGTCTGTGCATGTCCCACTAAGAATTTAAAGTTATCGATAAAAATGTCAGCTGTGTGGGATTATTTTACCCTAAAAGACAAAGTTTGTGTGTGGTTAATTGACTATTTATTTTCTACTCAGGTTTTCTGTGTGTTTTGCTTTTTTTATACAGTTTACAATATTTGCACTGATGGCTTTTTAAGCCTTGGTTTACACTCTTGTTGTTCAAGAGCAGAGCACTGATGCCAATTCAGTTTGTGTGGTTAATTGACTATTTATTATTTTGTCTATTTTGTGTTTATTTAACCCTGTTAAGAATAAACAGGTCAGCTTCTCATTACCAACCATTGTGGATTATTCAAACTAACCTAATTAAGTTGGCTAGTTGTTCTTAAGAGTAAAACCCTTTTCAACATGAGTCTGACAACAAAATAAGTAAATATCTTTAATACATGCTTGGATCGGCCGGTATCGGTATCGGCCGATACTAAAAGCTACAATATCGGTATCGGATCGGAAGTGCAAAAAGATGGATCGGGACATCCCTAGCAGCCGACAAATCTGCAGCAACTGCGTGATGCTATCATGTCAATATGGACCAAACTCTCTGAGGAATGTTTCCAGTACCTTGTTGAATCTATGCCACGAAGGATTAAGGCAGTTCTGAAGGCAAAAGGGGGTCCAACCCGGTACTAGCAAGGTGTACCTAATAAAGTGGCCGGTGAGTGTACATTCCAATAGTTTTCAAATATGCTACTCTTTTAATGGGGACAAATCACAACACATGCATTTCAACAGTATTATATACATTCATGATAAAAGTCATTACTTTGGTCCTCCACTCTTAGGTCAAAGGTCAGTGCATCTGTCAATCCCGTCGGCGCCGCTGTCGGTTTGACTATCTCTTTGTACATTACGGCCATCAACGTGATGATCAGGTCAACGTAGAGACAATTTCTGGGTCACCAAACACATTGCTCAGTGCTGCGTCTTTGGACCACCACCTGGTCTCTCCAATAGATGACAGATGCCTGTGACGCACATTCTGGCTTACTTCTTCCCAGATATTCATTTGCTGTCTCTTTGAGGAATACTGCTACATCAGTTAAGAGACAGAAGAGGGATGCACTGGCTATGACCGCGAGTACTAGGTTAAGTGTGTATAGCACATGGGCTGATAACCAATAACCGATAACAGAGAAGCCTGTACTCTCCTTGCATGTTGGCGGCCCCATCCCTAGAGTTGCCGACACACTTACTAACATCCATACCCAGCTTGTCCAGCACCTGATTTAGCAAATCGACGAAATGCTGTCCATAAAATGACTTGCAGTCAATCTCTTGTGAATCACATCCGTTACGTAAAGCATTATTACTGAGCACTAGTCTTTGCTTGCAATGCCTTGAGTGGTGTTGATATGAATGGAATACATTCCTGCCTCCTTAACTCCAGTAGCGATAGATTCTTGAATTAGAAGGCCGATTACCTTTATAACACTGTTCACTGTGACTTCCGAGAGGAGAGCGACAAGCGATCAGTTGCCTGCAGCTCCATGCACGTTCTGGCTATTTCCTATGCACTTCTTCACATGCCGTTGCAGAGGCAAATCGAAATTGCTGGCCCAAAATAACAAGTTCCAAAATTCCATTCCATTGTGAACAGTATCATCATCTAAGGTGTTAGCAGCTTCAAATACCTTACCCCTGTAATTATCGTGCTTCCCTATAACCTTAACTATCTCCATTTCACACTCCATCACATGTCTCCTTTGGCGAACCTGTTCTCTTGTGGCAGATATCTGATAAGTCTTTTATGTTTCCTTTGCTGATCCGTAGCAGGGAGCTAAAGCTAAACATTACGTGATAATTGAAGAACAAATCCAACTCCTCTGATTTCGGCATTGTGCTTCTTCTCCCTTTTTTGACTCCTCACTCAGCTCTCACACCGGGTCAGTAGCTGGATTGCTGCTGCTGCTGCTGCTAGTCACGGGTAAAGGAGCTAATTTACTTATCGGTTGCTTTGGTGGACAAAAAAATATCCGTTAGCTTGGCACATTTAGCTGCACCAGCCTCATGGCCCTTATTTTTTCTACACTTCTTTTTCTCTTCTTTTCTCTGTCTTTCTCCATTTAACTGTGCTTGACCCCGAACTGTCCACTGGGCTGATCCACTTGGGGAGGGGATGCTCCCTCTCTCCCTCTCCCTCATCTATGGGCCAGTCCATTCTATTTAGGAGGCTTGTTTGATATGCCAGAGTTGCCACATGTGGTGAATTTCTTTATGTTTTTTTTTTTCCCTCCAAAATCGGACCAAAAGTGCATCGGCCCTTCTGGCATTTGCCACAACTGCCAGATTGTCAGTCTGCCATGGCTGTTGTTGATCTCATTCAGGGATCTCGCCATTGTGGCCAGTTTTGACGGATGTAGCAGGTAGTTTCAGTGTGGAGGAACAATGCTGCGTTCACGGCAACAGTCTAGCAGTCATTTTAAATGGAAGCCGGTGACATGAAGCTACAAACTGACAGTTGTTTCTGTGTGACGGGCATGACCCGTGACAACTCAAAGTTGAGCTGGTGTCAACCCATTCAGCACGGTGAAGCGCCAACCAATCATGTGTTTTTGTTTCATCCTGTCTTACTGCTGCACAGTCTGTACATTGATCTTACGGAGCACTACTAAATCCATTGTTACAAAATAGAAAGGACAGGCACTACGTAAAACCTACCAAATAAAACAATTTTATTTCACCATTTTTCTGGCCACCAGAGACCAGATCTTATTTAGGGACTTCATATTGAAGGGGCTGGATACATTATCACAGAACACTTTCATAAACTATAGTGAAAGAGTTGTGTATTTAGCACTAAATCACTTGCTTCTTTCCTCAGTGTCTTTATCTAATGGGGCATCACACACAGAGGAAGAGGAGGATGAAGATGAGCAAGGGGAGGAGTTTGAGTTTGACGACATGGATGACATCAAACCTCCAGAGATGAGGCCCGGCTCCACAGACATCACTGTGTCAAACCTTCAAGCCAACACAAACACAGTGCAAGAGACAGTGTGGCTTGGCATGAATGGAACAACTGGTACAGGTATGAAGGACCAGAGCTCCTCGCTGTGCCACCAGTCCTGCTCAGGTGAATATAACGTACACACAATAGGTATGGAGATATTTAAAAAAAGGTTCATGCTTGTAGATGGCATTGTCATTTTTCTTCTGTTTCTTTGCTAGATATGAACGTCCGGGAGTCACCAGAGGGGTAAGTTATGATGGAATAAATTATAGCCTATATGTAAGCCAAACAATAATAATAATATTTAAAATCAGTGTTGAGTATAGGATCTACGGCCATGCAAAGAAAACATTTCACATTGAGGTGTAATTTTATGTCTGATGAAGGTAGAATTTAAAAAAATGGGTGTAATGCAGTTCAGAGAGAGAGTGACCAGAGTTCAGTCATAGTCATGGTCAGTCATACCATCACACCCTCATACCAGTCCAAACACCTACTGAGATATTAAGGAGCTTTTACAATAAACACGTTTTGTATTTACACACAGAGTAAAAACTCAGCATAGAAGTCACTCAACTTCATCTCGCCTCATACTTTCTTGTGATAGAAGATGTGCTATTTACTGCCATAGATGTCATGTTGTGTCCTTGTCTGGCTGTTCTTGTCTGTGTGTGTGTGTGTGTGTGTGTGTGTGTGTGTGTGTGTGTGTGTGTGTGTGTGTGTGTGTGTGTGTTTGTTCCCACTCCACTGTCTCATATTTGATAAAGTCATTAAAGTTCAATCTGGATCCTTTGAAATAGTAGTTTGACACAGAAAAACCCTGAGAAAAATGGACTCAAGGCTCTCTTACTATTGTTATTCCATAGCTTTAAAATCACGTTGCATGATCTTCAGCATCCAACAAAGACACCGTTACAGAATTCCAAAGTTCGTTTTTCAGGCTTTTGTCGGTTCAGAAGTTCTGGAGCGACACCGCCTCATAGACTGATGAAGTATGTCTTGTAATATTAAACATTCTTTGACTTTCTATGACCTTTAGCTTAAAATGCTTGTTACAGATGTTCCACCTCCTCTGATCTGGGAGTGACTGGAGAGTCAGACTGTGGCTGGAAAGCAAGCATTATTTATGAAGGTAAATAAATAAGAACCTCCACATCCAGCTTAGAGCTGGAGGTGCTCTGTGTCCACAAACGTGAGCATGTTTTTGTGTTTCATTGCATTCTGACAGCACAGACATCACTACGAGCCAAGGAGTGGCTCAGTGTGGTTTCAGAGCTCACACTGCGATTACACAAAGGTACACAACCTGCCTCTAGTGTTAGCTTTGGTAGCAGCTAGCTTGTAGCAAAGGTAAACCACCTCCCTGTACTGTAAGCGCTGGTAGCAGTTGGCATTTAGCAAAGGTACACAACCTGCCCACGAGTTAGCTTTGGTAGCGACTGGCCTTTAGCAAATATACCCAACCTGCATCTAGTTTTACCTTGGGTAGCAGCTAGATTCTCCCAAGGTACACAACCTGCCTCTATTGTTAGCTTTGGTAGCAGCATGTGCAGTCATACTTGTGGGAAAATTGAAGTAGTGAGCTTGTGTTTGTTCAGCCAATTATGTTTCATTGTATTTGCCAGTCTCAACAGGTCAGTCATGTGCATGAAAAAACCTGTTCCTCAGAGGCTTCCTGTGCATTAATTGAAATGAGTGGTCTTTCATGAAGACTGTGAACTTTGTTTTTCAGAGAATTAATCAATATTCTAAGTCTATAGCATTCACATTGCCCCCTTTGAGTGAGCTGGGTTCTCTGAGAAGATATGAATTGTGACACTCCAAAACCACATAAAACAATCTCAATGTTGTGGCCTCAGTATACCAATTTATTTCTTATGCTGACATGTTTTTGATGAGTCACTTTTAAATCATGAGGAGAATTGTCAACCCAGGTAATCGACAGTACTCTGCAAAATACTTAACAGGAACTATTACGACTGAACTCGGACTTGAGCCCAAACACATGACTCAGGAGACAAAGTGAACAAACAAACAAATCTTTAGAAAAGTCCAACAGAAAATCACTCACAAGGAGGGAAAAAACTGCAACAGCTAACAAACAAAACCACTCTATTGAGGGAAAAATCCACGAACAAAAGCAAGGGCTTGACAAAGTATCAAAGAAAACACAAAACCTGACGAGACAGGGGCATGGGACAAAGGCTCAACAATATTTGATCAAATGGAGGCACGGAGCCGGTTCTCTGGTACGCAGGACAAGACACACAGTAATGGAGAACAGGTGGAAACCATCAGGGTGGGGAGGACTATCAAACTGGTGGGAAAAACACAAGGGCAAGTTACCTGAAACGAGAGGAGAGAAGAATTTTCAAAATAAAACAGGAAACCATGAGACAACATTGACACAAGACAACTAAGCACAACCAACTTTCTTGGCCATGACAGGAACCACAAGGTTCTTATAGACATTTTATTTTTTCCTGATATTCTGACATCATTGCAATACAAGTGCATATTTATTTCTACTATTGAAATAGCCGATGGCAACTGAATCTACAGTACAGACCGCCAGATGTCAGCTGTCAACATCATGTAAACTCTATGTGATTGTTCCAAACAGAGACAACACGGTGTGTTCCTTTAACAATGTGGTACTTGAGCCAATGCTCTCATTGTTTTGTAGAAAAGCCTTCTTTGTTGGAAGAAGGTGGTCAGGACGAGTCCAACGGTACAATACACGGGTTCTGCCCACATCAGGAGTCCTCTTTAGTGAGTCCACAGACTGAACATCAGGTGGATGGACCCACCAAACAGAGCACAGGGACCTGTTTGGCCAAAGACCCAGAGGTCATCTATGATGACGTGCCTACTGAGAACCAATACCCAGTGGAAGGTGAGTCTCTGAGCACAGCGTCATAGTTGTTACATTATAGAAGTCTGCAGACCAGTATGTAACTCTTCCACCTGCATGCAGTATTGGACACTAGACTACTAAAACAATAGAGGCTTAAAGGTTGTCAGGGTGTGTCTATGAATTCGGGATTGCCTTCACACGTCTCAACATAGAGACAGCTGAGCCAACAGTTAGCAGCTAGTGGTACTAAAGGTGTGTTCACATCTAACGCAAAGCGAATCAGTAAGGCGGCTTCGGTTTCATCCATCATGGCTGCTCAGTACATGTTGTGAAGTCTGTACTCACTGTATCTAGCAAAATGGATACCACAGACCAGAGATGTCACTAGGATGTAAAGACAGGGGGCTTAGCCCCCAGGAGAAGCATATTTGTAGTCCTGTATTAGAACTACAACCAGTGAAGAAGTCCAGCTAGTAACCAGTTAAAAGCAACAGACATCGTCTTCTTTCATTCTCTTGTGTTGAACAAGAGTTACTGTCATGTTAACTTTTAGACACATTAAAGCTGCATGCTGAGAACCTGATTATGTAAGTGTTTTTTAAAGTGATAGCGTATCTAATTCCTCTCTCCATTAGATAAACTGCAGGTCTATGAATGTACTTTAATTACAGTTCCTGTCCTGTAGATTGGTTCAATCAGAGTGGGATTCTGCTCAGTCATGTTTCTGTCATAAAGTATACAGTAGAATCAACCAAGACTGGTTTTATAGGTCACAGTGAAATCTGACAACATAAATATGAACTTTACCCAAATAACTGTATTTTGTATGGATTTACTCTGTATTTATTCTAGCAAAATGAGGATACAGTGTCTGTAAAAAAAAAAGGAATAAATAAATAAAAAAAGCTCCAGCCGCCCTAAAATAGGTAAAAAAAATGCCACAGACATATTGAGACAGAGACAAAAGCTCATAGTTAAATTATGGATAAAGATTGATAATATAAGTCAGCAGGTCTGGCTGAAGCAGATGAATTATAAAGCACCCGGCAGGAATGACATCCTATATCGCTCCTCTACACGCCACTAAGTTGGTGATTTGTCTCATGGCTAACAGGAAAACAACGATAATCATCCGCATCAGTGTGATCGATCTAAGATGTGTCCTCTAGTGGTGGGAATCCTCAATTATAGACTTTACTGCATCGCAATGCATCATAGAATCGATTATTTCTCCCACCTCTAGTGTCATCCCTGTCTTGTAGAGGTCACGAGCCAAGGTGCAAACATTCTTGCATAATGTTGCTTTAATAGATGACTCACGCGGTTTATCCTTTGGCCTCTCCTTCCAGATGTTGAGGATATCTATGAGGACATTCAGAGACCTGATTGCCATGGCTCCAACGGCTGGAGCTCCAGTGAGTTTGACAGTCATGATGAGCTGTCCGACACTGAGCCTGTTCCTCCAGCCTGCAACAATAGCAAGGTACCTCAAGGTTGATTGGTTGTCATAATTCAACACTGTCTTTTCAATGATTTCCAGATTTATAATTCCTCATCATGTTTCTGTGGTGTCTGGCTGGAATCCACTCAAATACTTCCCTTTTAGTAGAAATTGTTCACAGAAAGTTACCATTCCTATCATCATGTGATAAACAATTGATGCCTGTTGTGACACATTATGTGGTATTTTTGCCCACATGCTGGATGTTTGCTCATCAAATAGTTTTACTTTCTAAATCATTATTTTTGTTTTGTTGTATAGTTCTATTTCTCACAACTTCACTTTTATTTCTCTATTGTTTATGACAGAGTTTATATTTATATTGTTTTTAGGTTAGTGGGAATTATGTAAAAGAAATCTTACTGACTAGTACTAGAGATGTAATGATTCTAGCTTGACATGAACTGAAGCTAAAGTAGCTGTTGTTGTGAAATTACTTTGCATATCCTTTTTTTTAAGATGTATATGTGATAAAAACAAATATTTGGTCACATGTTTTCAAAGATAAGGGGTGATTATAATTCATACAGAGCAAATAAAGAATACAAATGAACAAATAAATCAAAGCAGAATTAAATATTGTTTTTGGCCACTTGGGGGCGGCAGGATGCTGTCAACTGAACATTTGCATATTATCTCCTTATTATGTGAACATGGCTGTGTTATTACAGTTGCTTATTACACAGCCAGCAGTTACAGAACAAGATGATCATTCATTCATTAGAGTCGTGTTTATGTCGTCTTTAGCCTCCACCAACTCCTGAGGGAAATATGGTGTTGTGTTTATTTGCTAAAATGATCCACGGTGTTCACCAGCCACATGTATGTCTGCTGTGCTGCTGAGATTCCCGGACCCCACTTTGACAACCTCTGTTGTAAATGTCTTGGATTATTCCCTGCATTGTGTAATTGTTGGAGGGCGTGGCTTCAGCCAGGAGGCTGTAATTACTTGATTTGCTATTAAAAGTAGGACTCTCGGCAAATATGTGGGGCTGTGCTCTTCAAGGTCAGCTGGCTATACCCCTAACAAAACGTGTGATGGTTAGAGGTATATCTATACCCAGACATTTTTTTATTTATTTATTTTTGTACATTTTGCCAGTATTCTGATACCTTATATCCCAATATATGTGTGCGGTCTCCCACCAAACCACGACCCCTCCAGCAATGTTTTGAGGTGTTGTTCCATTTTGAAATATAAATGGAGCTCTCAAGTATTGTGCAGCTTTAATATCAGCACCCTCCATGGGGGCAAACAGCCACATCTGCTTTATAGTGAATGTACAGTGTTTAATGAAAAGAGGAAGTGGCAGTCCTTCGCCCTGTCAGCACTTCTGTGTTCTGCTTCATGTGTCGCCATGTGTGGACTTTCCCCACTCAGCTTATATGCAAGTGTTTTGAAAAAGACTTTCAGTGTGGAGATGTAACGAAGCGAACCAGGAGTTTGTCAACTGGCTTCAAATGCAGAGGATTCTCTCGATGTCTTGGATTTGAGGGAGTTTTTAAAGAGAGGGCTTGAAGGAGAAATAAGTTGTCACTCATATATGAGGCACGTGTCTTCAAGTAAGTAATAACAATAACTAAAGGTGGTTATTGAACTGCATTACTGTTCGATTACTGATGAAGTCAACCACCTAAACATGGAGCAGATGCTGAGTCTCGATTGCTTTTTATTTGTGACATGTTGAACTGTTTTCAATCATATTTTAAAATGTATACTACAACGTTTGTGTGTGGTGGTGAATCCTTGAGACTTTGGTTGTAAGTGCATGTAGAGAAGCTCACTGGACCAGTGCTGAGGTTAGACTTTATTTTAGTGTGTTGACGTTTGAATGGGTTTGAACAGGCTGTATCAGTTTTCAACATATGTTGTTTCATTTGATGTCGAACACACTGAAAAAAGGATATTAGTACATTTTAATCCAAGCTGCTCTCGCATATGTGGTGGAATTCAATGTTCAGTTCTTAAATACAATACCTTCATGTTTATTGTGGTCAGGTTTCATACAGCTCACTTGGAGCATAAATCCCTTGTAAATTCTACCATATTTATTTAGTTAATTTGACTTATTTAGTTAATATTTCTGAACTGAAGCAGATTCACGCCTGGCTTCAGGTACCAGTAGTGTTTATGGCTGCAGCTGGTTAATATATAAATATGACCTAACATTGCTCATGTCGCCGACATTAGGCACAATGTTTTTTTGTTGTCTAAACCAAACTTCCTGTGATGATTGAAGTTTATTTTAAAAAGGCACTATGTAACCAGTGTACAATCACCAATCTGTGTTGTTTGATGCATTGTTGTGAAAATGTGTTGGAACGGATTTTTATTCTTGATCCAACTATTTCTGTTACTTTTCATGTGGACAGCCGACTGGATCACTATGAATGCCTTCCAGGAGAAACAGTCATATATGTTAGTATATCATATGTTAGTCCTGGTGACCTATCCCGTCTTTATGTGTAAAAGTGGGGGTTCCACTTTAATGGTGATTATTACTGAGGTTGATACATTCAGTATACAGTTGATGTCTTAAGCTGCTGTAAGCAGGACGGCGAAGGCAGGAAGACTGTTGCTGTGGTGATGAGTCTGTCTGTTCCAGGCTGGGTTGACAGGCTTCACATAAGACAACTCACTCTTCTGATCCAGTCATTCATTGCCAATGTAAAGGACTGTCCAATTAATCCAGCAAGCTAATAATGGTAATGCGTTTGAAATAAAGAATTATTTTCTAATCCATTTGACGGTGTTGAGGTTGGCTCTGCTCCAGCTGCTCTCCGTAGGGTTTACTGTCCTTGTCTTCTCAGTCTAATCCACATTCCGCATTTTGCCGTCCCCCTTTTTTTTGCGTGTAGCTGCATAATTGAATTAATGTTGATGAATGTCCATGTCTTTTTCTCTGCAGTACCATGACTCCAATCATAGTTGTCCAGTGTGTTAATAATAAGGCTAAAGACTACAAATCTGTTGTTCCAATAGAGGGATGGAGATAAGATCTGATCTCAGATCACCATAGACAACACTCACAATGAGTTAATCAGAGTGACTTTCCATTATCGCGATGTGATCACATGGGTGAATTGGAACATCTGTCCAGCTCACTATCGTGGTGGAGACGTGAAAAATAGAGCCTTAGCATTTGAAAAAAAAGGCCTCCAGGAATTATCAGAAAGAACAAAAATGTTGTATTTGTCCTTTACGATCTTCACAAAAAAAAAGTCTATACAATACAATACAAATGAGTTTGTTGGCTAAATGTGATGTAAAGTGATTCCAGCATGTTTTGCTGCCATTTAAAGACTTTTAGGCATATTTTGATGATTATAAGTATAATATTGTGAATGCAGTTGCAGTTGTTGTGGCAGGATAATCATCGTCCTATAGTCGTAAACCATGTTTGGGATGTTTATTCTTTTTATAACTTTTATACATTTCAGTAAATTGTGGTATTTGAATGCACAGCGTTTGCCTCTCTTTAACCTTGAACCCTGCTTCTCTGCTGTGTGCACTGTGTGTTTTGGATGTCCAGCTGCCTGCAGAGCTGCTGAGTCTGAAGGAGCGTTGTGCCGTCACCAGGAAGGAGTTGGCGGTGCGTCTCAGTACACCTCATGTTGCACACATCAGGCAGAGCTGCGACACTAAGGTAGGAATCGAGTCCTCCTCCAGTTTCCATGGATATAACTAACTAATGAGGGCTGATACATTAAAAACAAGAGCATTCATTTGTTCCTCAGATTTGATCATCTGCATAACCTTGATTATGTTGTGTTTTCCAGGTGCAGCAGCTGATGAAAGCCGCCAGGAGTGGTACCAAGGACGGGTTAGAAAAGACAAAGTTAGCCATGATCCGCAAAGTGTCATTCCTGCAGAGAAAAGATTCCACAGGTACACATCACTGGAACTGGGAGTAACACGTTCAATCAATCTGTTCAGTTTGTGGGAATCAGCTTTAATGGACCAATCCACCAATAATGGAACATGTATCAGTTTCCTCTGGTGCATACCGATGAATGGCCTCTATGGTGACATATTGTAGAGAAAACAGGCTGCCCTGAGAGCAGTCACACCTTCGACTTCTCAGGAAGTCTCTTTCTCTCGGAAGTAGGCGTGTACTGAGTTAATGCAAATCCACTCATCACACCTTCCTCCATGTTCTCTGTAACTCTGTATAAAACTCTGACTAGCCCTACTCACATCAGAGAGACTTCCTTTTTCCCCTGACAGTGATTAAACCTCTTTTGAACCAGCCACAGAATTGGACCTGACGAGTTTTTCTTCCACAGCAGACATGTGTAACCATGGCGTTAAAGGATGTACAGGCACAGCAAAAGCATATCACCTGAGAACCCACAAAGACTGGACAAACAAAGTTTCCCCCAGCAAAGAATAATGTCACTCTGGGACATGCTTGCATTGAACAAGCTGCTGTTGAGCAGTATCTGAGTGATCACAATTAACGGTTGCATTAGCATGAATGCAGATTGACCATTTGTTGGCGTGTTCTGCTGTTGCAGCTGAGGGGAAGGACGATGCAGGTTACATGGACGTGTCTGTGTGTGAGTTAAAGCACCCTCCACCACAGCTCTGCCCCATGCCAGAGGGCCTCAGCAGTCAGCAGGTGTGTATGTGCACTCATGGTCGTCATTGTCCAGCTGCCTAATGAACCAGACAGTCTTATTCATCCATGCAGATGGAAAAGTTATTCTCAAGGTTTCATGGTAACGAGTCATAGTCATCATATATAGTCATGATGTACTGTCAGTGGAACTCAATACTTCCTGCAGATGGCAAATGAAAAGCCTCCCAGCAGCTCGACGCTGCATCATCCTCCCTATTCTGGAGGATGTTGTTTAACGTCTGCAACCTGCAAGTGTGGCATTTTGTAGATTACAGATTACATGATGGAAACCAGGGGTGTCAAAGCATAATAACCTATAAATAACGACAACTTCAAATGGCAGAGCGCATCAATTCAGCCAGAATTAAACATGGAGAGGCAGGAAGTCGAACAGTGAAAGAAAAATAAAGACTTCCTGTTATTTTCAGAATAAAACGCTCCGTGTTGACAGGTTAAACTTAACGTAACTACGCTTGTACATCAAATACTCCTCCTTCGGTTGTGTAAACTTTGTTGTGTTTATGCCACATATAAATCGTATATCCGTGTTGGTCAGCTCCGGAATGAACAGCGACTCTCATGGAGAAATTTGAGATAGCAGTTACTTTTATTGTTAAATTGCAGACATCTCTGTAATTTTTACACTTAGCAGAATCATCTCACACACTGGATTAAACCCGACCGGCCCGCGGACCATGAGATTGACACCCCTGATGTAAACAGACGAAGACACTGGAATGAATGAGTGATTGAAAACAGTTAAATGAGTTGTTTTTGAAAGAAAAGAACACCAGGGTGATAATGGACGTGATACTGTGGACATGTTACACACTGTAGCTAATTCCATGCGTTTTCTTCCACATCGGGTGAACGTGATGCCTCCTTCAGGTCGTCAGACGTCTCATTCTCAGCTCCATCGTACAGAGCGAGAGCAGCTACCTGGAGTCTCTCAAGAGAATCCTCCAGGTGAGTCACATCTGTCCTCAGGTAACTGGGTCCCACTGCATGTCGGTGTGGAAGGCCCGGCTCATTTCTGGTGTTCACTGTCCTGTTCAGCTCAACCCCAGAGCATCAGTGATGATGGAGCTATTCTATCTCACAGCTGACCTGTCTTTGTCCATCAGGAGTACCAGAAGCCTTTGCTGGAGCCTCAGAACTTGATCCTGAACACCAAGAAGGTGCGTCAAATCTTCTACCGTCTGCAGGAGATCCATCAGTGCCACTCGATGTTCCAGATCGCACTGGCGTCCCGCGTGGCCGAGTGGGATCACAGCGAGAGGATCGGAGACCTGTTTGTAGCCTCGGTCAGTCACTCACCCATCTGCTTCGCTCATTCATTTCTGTTGGAGCTGTCCAGCTGTCCGTCAGTCATCAGTTTCATATGGAGGGCCTTATTAAAAAGATGTATCTAACACACACAGTTTTATTGAAGGCGAGTTATTGACTTCCGCTGGAAACGGAGAGTAAAAGGTTCTAGCAAAGCATAATTCTGGAGAAAGACATTCACAAACAGCAGTGACACTGATATTTTCTGATACATTTAAAGGATGGATTTTTTAAATGTGATCATGTTGGAGGTGAATCAGGGAAATGGAAACGCAGGCACGCAGAGGAAATGGACCAGATACCAGAAAGATTTCCATTTGAAGCCATCCACCCATCCGTTCTCTTCTTCTTATTTGGGTCCGAGGTCCCCAGCAATGGTTTCCAGCTCTTCCTGGGGGGAGCCCAGGCGTTCCCAGGGTAGATGTTGGACTCGCCCAGAAATCCTAGAGCAGACACACTCATCTAGACACCCGCGGGCTAACTCCAGCCGGCATGGTTGACCCGCACGCCGATAAGTTCTGTTTACAAATAAATTACATTTAAAGCCTGAAAGAAAAAAATCCTTGATCTAATTTTTTGGTCAAAACTTAGACGGACTGGTAGATCAGAGCTTTGCCTTCCAGCTCAGTTTCTCTTCACCACAACAGTCAGATACTTGAACCCTGCTTGACCCCCCGTCTCACTCTCCATGTTACCATCACTAGTGAACAAGACCCAAAATAGTGGAACTCCCTCCCTCGCAAGTGATTGATGTGATCAGTCAAGAAGCCTTCAAATCCAGCCCTCACCCTGTATCCTCTCCCACTTCACCACCACTCCATCACCCATCCAGTGTATCATTTTATACACGTTTCACTCTTTATCTTTGGATAACTTTCTCCAATATCTTTACAACGGTTAGTTGATAAATGAAGAGAAATAGTTGTTTCTCTTAAATCTTCTCCAGCAGCGAGTTTTAATGTAGTGAATGTAATGAAAGTGTGTGCCTGAAGAGAAACTGTATCAAATCATTTATTAAAGTCCTGAGTCACGGTTTCCTCCATAGTTTTCAAAGTCCATGGTGCTGAATGTGTACAGCGACTACATCAACAACTTCACCAACGCCATGACCCTGATCAAGAAGGCCTGCTTGTCTAAACCCGCTTTCCTCGACTTACTCAAGGTGCTTACACGTTGTTTGTTTCAGACTCGAGTTAACCCTGGATACTCTGCACTGGGCAGCTCACTGGAGTTTTACAGCACATGAAACATTTTTATCAAATGCTTTTAACAACCAGCCACAAACACCAAATTTGATACATTTAATAAAGGCGATGTTAACTTTTGCATGTGGTTACTTTGTAGCGGGTGTTTATATTTTTCTGATCAACTTTCAATCAATTTGTTGGTGTTGTTGTGTGACGTTTTAAAAGGTTAGTATGGATTCACCGTAGTCAGTCGCCATGATTTGGTTGTGAAGGCAGAGCATTCACTTCTCAAAGGGCACTGTGCTAGTTAAAAGAAAGACTTTCCCGATAAACTGCCCATGAAAAGAGTTCACTTTCATGTTGAATCTGAAAATATATAATTTGAATGTGTAAAAAAAAAAACTACTGTCTACTTTGCATGTGACCTTTTAGAAGAAGCAGGCCTCCAGTCCAGACAGAATCACTCTGTACGGCCTGATGGTCAAACCCATCCAACGCTTTCCTCAGTTCATTTTGCTGCTGCAGGTGAGTGAGCGACACACCGTTCAGCATCAGCACATCTCCCTGCTCTCTCATCGTCATCCTCACAAACTGCTAGATTTCCATGATGGTTAATGTAATTCAGCTTCAACCTGGTGGACATGATTTGAGGGTCCTTCAGGATTAGGTTGAAACATTTTCTTCCTTTATGTATTAATGACTTACTCCACAGTTTTAATGATCAGTCATTGAGGTTCTGTTTTGACCCGGGTCCCGGTTGTGAAGCCACGTGGGGGTTTATTTTAAGTCCTGAATTGTTGCACTGAAACTGTGTGTTGGAGTCTCTGACATGAGGAAGTGAAAGGCAGTTACTCCTGCGTCTGCTGCAGTGCATTGTGGGTAGAAGAAAAAAATGGCTCTAGATCTTCTTCCTCAACACCTGCTTTTACAAAACAAAGACAGGCGTGAATGTTCTCTGGCCCTGCTGTCCATGGAAACCCTGCCTCCTACAAAAAGACGTTACCACACAACTAAACGACACTCTTAATTCAGTAGAAGAAGTTCTAAACAGTTTGAAACGTGTTGACAAACAAACAAACCACACGTTACTGTTTAGGTTAATTGGATTTCAAATGACTATGAAACTGAAAAAAAGAAAAACGTAACAAAATGACTTAGGAGACTGTGTTCGTTTCCCATTATAACTAAGTTATTTTTACCCGTCCACCACCCAGACCTCCTCCCAACAACGACTCATTTGAAATGATTTGTGACACGTCAAGATCAAATGTACGACGTTTTTTTAGGGCCAATGTAAGAGAAAAAGAAAAAAACACACAGCTGAGAGATTTGGGCAATTGTCTGAGAAAAAAGTTGCAAGTTAGCGAGTTTAAAAAGTTGCAGATTTGCTACTTTATTAAGATGCTAACAACAGGCATTTATGCTAGCTAACTTCCCATGAATGTATGCATGTATTTGAAGTTATAACCCCTTGAGATGAACAGTCATCTCGTTTTCAAGGGGGTCCAACATACAATACAAGACAAGACATTGTTACAGCAACAGACATAACATACATAAATACATAGATACATAGAGGCTCTCATCAACCCACCAATCCAGACACCAATCCCAAAACCCCTCCATCCCCACCTGCTGCAATTATAACAATTGCCAATTGACTTGACATATACAACCACACAACACACACCAATGCAGACGATCAACACTACTGCATGACAAATCATTTCATGGCATTGTGACACAATATAATACAAGACTGTTGCACTATGCAACACAATAACACATAAGTACAATGGCCATGCATACACAATAGCCATGTCAGATAATCACATACATATGATAGGAGGAGCTCGAAGATTCTAACACTAGTAGCAGGTACATGGTTTTATAAGGAAGGGCAAAAGTGTATTTTTAAATAGACGAAATGAGCTAATAGTTCTTATGGCACTAGGCAGAGTGTTCCAGTCAGAAGGAGCTTTACATTTAAATGAACGTCTCCCAATTTCTTTGTTGGTTCTTGGGATAAAGAAAAAGGGTTGCTGAATATGTCTTAGTGAGTATGAGGGTGTGTATGGTAACAGGGATTGTTTTAAATAAGAAGGGTAGTTGAAATGGATGCATTTAAAGATGAACTGAAACCAGTGGTAGCATCTTCGAGCATGGGGGGATAACCAGTTCAGTGTTTGGTACATAGAACAGTGGTGAGTTAGATATGGACACCTTAAAATAAATCTGCAAAGACTATTATAAATTACATTGAGGGATTTAAGATGTACCTCAAATGTATTCTGATATACAATATCAGCATAATCCAATATTGGAAGTAATAGTTGAGAGATAGTTTTTCTCATCTGAAAGGTAAAACAGTTTATATGACGGTAAAGAATAGCAAGATTACAGCTGAGTTTTTTAGAAATGGTCTCAATATGCTGCTTAAATGAAAGAGTTGGGTCGAGCCAAACACCAAGATATTTAAAGCTCACTACTTGTTTCAGTGGTGATTCTTCATTAAATGATAAAGTCAAATCAACAGAGTTACCAAGGCCTTGTCTGGTACCAAATAACATACTGCATGATTTATTTTTATTTAAAATTAGTTTGTTACATATAAGCCATTTCTGAACAAGGGTGTGATTGAAGGGATCTTTCAATATCTGACTTATCGGTACTAGATGTATATAGCACTATAGCATGTATTGTTCTAACGAATCCATTACAACGTGTGACAACGCCTCGTTTAAGGTCCTTAGGGTGACACTGTTGATGGTTATTGTTGGTTTTATTTAAATGGGCCAAATTGTCATCTTATGGGTGTTTAAATTTGCAACTTCTTTCGTCTGAATATTGCCCCCCTCTCGGCTCCATTTCCCCTACAGTGGTCCTAATACGCCGTTGTACAAATGTAAACTCCTTTCTGTTATCAGGACAAAACGTGATGAACAACACAGTCTTTTTGTGTGGGAACTAGAGACAATATGAACATTTTATCCTGGCCAAAATAATTGCAATCCATGATATTATCCAGATAATTATTATAAATAGTGGATAGAAAATAGCCTGTAATTAAAGTGCAGTAAATCTATGTGTGTTCCTACTAATCACACAATACTTGCCATTTCAGAGTAAAAAACAAAAACAAAATAAACAATTGCAATAAGTTGGTTTGATAAGTATACACCCCTTACTGAAGCGTCCCTCAAACTATCTCAGGAATAATTGCCTTCAAGATCACACAATAGCTCATTGACCTACGGCAGTGCCGAATCACAGCAGGTACTGTGATGACTTGAATAAACCAGCTGTTTCCCATGGTCCCTCTGTGGAGGAGCACAGAGAGCAGCCTGGGCTCCAACATCTCCCAAAACAGATTCTGTAACACAGTTGTGGAAATAATCTCCATAGTCAGTTTAAAGTAGATGGAGTTCAGAGTACCAGCATGGAGCGAGGCAGTATACTGCTGTGGACATATTTTAGACACCTAAAACAATGAACATCAGTTTAACTGGACACTATATATATATATATATATACCATGATAGTATGTATTTTCACTGCTTTACCTGCTGCCAGGCTTCCCTTTGTGATGGGGAACTCATATGCATATAATCCATGCTCTCATCAAAGCCAACCAGACTGCTTTGACAAAAACAGTAATTGTACCTCTCAGATGACAGGAGTTGCTGGACCATCATCACATGTAGGAGCCAGTTCCTTAGTTTAAATGTCTTCCTATTTCTTTATTGGTATTTTGGACTGTGTTTGTTTCTTCTAAGTAGAACCCCGGCAAGGTCAAGGGAGGGGTGGCCGACAGAAAACAGCACATGCTTGTTAGACCTTAACATTACCTGAATTTGCCTGATTATTTTGCATCTTTATTCACCATATTTTCGTTTCAGAAGTAATGTCATTTAGTGTATATTTTATTTTTTCTTCGTGCAGCCAACAAGGAGCCAATGAAACTTTTTTTTTTTTTTTCTATTTACAAATGGATAAAAAAAAACATCCTTCTCTTCAAATACTGTATACTATTTACATTATCTTTTACCCCTAGCTGCTAAAAAAAAAAGAGAAAAAAAAACAACTTAAACCGTTTTACCCATAGGTGGTTCAATATGAGAGGTTGTATAAGCTAAAGAATATTCTGATAATGATGTATTTGATCTGTGTCGCTGTGTCAGGACATGTTGAAGAACACCCCGGAGTCCCACGGGGACCGGCTGCCCCTGCAGCTGGCTCTCACTGAGCTGGAGACTCTGGCTGAGAAGCTGAATGAGCAGAAGCGTGTGGCCGACCAGCAGGCTGAGATCCAGCAGCTCGCACACAGTGTGGGGGACCGCAACCTCAACAAGGTGAACCCTGGTGCAATACATTCATTCAACCTGTGGGGTGCTGTTTTATAGACTGGGGTTGTAATAGACTGTACCAATCACCTCCTCTTTGTGGTGTTAGAATGATGGAATGGCCCAAATGCAATCCGTGTAATCAATGTCATAACTACCTTTACGTGGTCCTAAAAGCACAATATTCCTACTAATCCGTTTTCTTGGCTGATGAAAGTGAATATTCCACTAATATTTCTGTTTACATACAGCTGTTCATATTTATTAACATAATGTTAGTTGTGTTTTTTAATATTCCCACGTTGATGCTATGACATATCATTTATCACTTTATAACATGGCCAAGTTGAGAGCTGGATGTAAACAGGAAAGAGGTCGTGTGTCACAAAGTAAAAACACCACAGAGGCTCCTATAGTGGATGTGCTGTATACATGTCCAAAGAATGCTGCTAAACACCTGAATGATATCAACGTATGACACAGACTCACAGAGTTAATTTCCTCTTTCATGCAGTTCTATGAGTGTTTGGGGCTCTGCTTTACTCAGTGAGCTGCTTTGTTCTTCCAGCTGCTGAACTCGGAGCTGAGACAGCTGGTTCAGTGTGAACTGCTGACTGAAACCGTGTATGGCGATAAAGGTCAAGTCCTCAAGTCGAAGGAGCGCAAGGTGTTCCTCCTCAACGACACCCTCATCTGTGCAAACGTCAACCTGAAGTGAGAACCTCGGACTGTGTAACCCTGAAGCTGCTGCTTCATCTCTCCTGGTCTCTCTGCAACACGTTGATGAGTCACATGCACTCTTCTATTAAAATCTAAATGCAGAAATGGGAAGGTCGGTCTTTGGAGCTTTGACAAACAGAAAGTAGTTAAATGAGCAGGCGAAATCAAACGAAGAGTGGGACCTAGTTCTTGAGCAGCCAACCGGTGGTGCATCTGTTCTCCTGGAGATCCTTGGTGATGGGATGGAACAACGTGGGGGACCGGGGGCTGTGGTTCAGACTGAGAGACAGCTGCCCTTAATAATGAATGTGTTTGTCCACCAGGGGGCCCCCTGACATCAGCAGCCTGGTTCCTGTTGGTCCCAAGTACACAGTGAAGTGGTGTGTCCCCCTGCTGCAGACTCAGGTGGTGGAGGTGGGGCAGGACAGTCTGCAGAGACGGGACAGTGACATCACAGCCAGACGCCACAGCTCCACCTCCAGCACAACTGGTACACTGTGTGTGTGTGTGTGTGTGTGTGTGTGTCCTTGTTAGAGAACTGTCTTAAATAAGGTAATCATACGTCATAAGGTCCCCCTGCATATAGAAAGGATAAATACATTGTTTTTTTACAATGCAATTCCTGTTTTTTGGTGTTTTTTTACTTGTCGACCATGATAGCAAGCTAGACACTCGCTGGAAGTCACTCGCAATACTATTCACGATTATGGTGATAATGGGATTTCACCATAATCAACTTATTGTGAGCGCTTCATACCTCCTTCTTCCTCCTCTTCTTTCTCCTTTTCTTTCTCCTTCTTCCTCCTCTTCTTTCTCCTTCTTCCTCCTCTTCTTCCTCCTCTTCTTCCTCCTTTTCTTCCTCCTCTTCTTCCTCCTCTTCTTTCTCCTTTGTGTCCTACAATGAACTGAGTCTGGTTATCTTGGTGTTTGTGCACACTCTGTCCCACTTAGGTATTAGGTTAACCAGAATTTTAGTAACCAATTAACATACATATTGAATGGTTACCTCAATTTGATTACTTTTCATTCAATTGAATTATTTTGATTTTACAACAGAATCACACATTAGTTTTTTCCCAGTTGATGTGTCGCCTTATGTGTCGGTTCATTACACTCCCATGATCACATTTAGTGCTGGTGCTGCTTGACTCGATATATATCCATATTGCATCGATAAGCTTGCAGGATTATTTTCCATTCGCTCCCTTAAGGCCTGAAATATAAAATATTGTCACCAAATCAAAGTACTTGAGCCTAAGAAGAACACTACTGACTCTGTTTACTCTGTCAACAACTGTCTTTCATTCTCTTCAACAAGTAATCAAATGCATAGTTGACGTAGTTGTGATCAAATGATTTGCTCGTGTCAGTAGTGATGCGAACTGATGACAGAATCTTAACCAGACTCCTTCCCATCCATTACTATATGCATCACTCAGATGGGATGTTGGTCACATGGGTGCAGCACAGAATGTGTTGAGGTGTTAGAGGGTACCGGAGCTGACTGTGTCTCCCTGTGGTCCAGGTAAAGTTTTCCTGGGTCCTCCGAGACTGTACCAGGACCTGGAGGAGCTGCAGCATGACCTGTCTGTGGTGGAGGAGGTCTCAGGGCTGGTGGGGACCCTCCATGGACCCTACCAGGTAACAGTTCCAATCACGACGCTGTGAATGCATTCATGATAACGGTCAGACGGAATAAATCAATCACAAACAAAACGGTGCACATCTTGAAACACATTTGTTTTCTTTTATTTTTTAACTTGCTATTTTGCAGTTATTCTTTTTTGTTCCATCTCTTTTAATTGTGTCAAGCATTTGTGACTCATCGTTAGTGATTAATCAATGAAAGACAACTAAAAATACAAGAACAAAACTCACCAGTTTTACCACCAGAGTAAGTCCAACTATATCATAACGTATAAGGCCTACGTTTAATAAAAGCCTTGGCTGCCTGGTGAAGAAGCTCCGCTGCTCCGCCATCTTTCGTAGAGGATGTTAATAATAACTGCTCCATCCTTCCTTACCCTTCCCATCAGAATTTGAACACCACGGTGTCTGAGGACTGGTGTCTGGCTTTGCAGAGGCTCATCCGCCTGAAGGAGGAGGAGATCCAGAATGCCAACAAGTGTCGCCTGCGTCTGTCGGTACCGGGGAAACCTGACAAGTGAGTGTAGGGAGGCTCGGAGGAGAGACTCCGGTTGAGGCGCGTAGCGTTTGGATTTTCAAGCCTCACGTGGTTTCATGTCCACTGTTGTTCCCAGGTGTGGCCGTCCCGTGAGCATCATCGTGGTCTTCAACACTCCCAGCCCCCTCAGTAAGATCTCCTGGGTGAACCGGCTTCACCTCGCCAAGATAGCTCAGAGTGAGTTCAGCAGCAAACTTGGACTTGAGATTCCTCAGACTCCCTCACTAGAGTTCAGATAACACCCAACACTGCAACACTTGTAGGTCATGTCTACATGTTTCTGGCTTTTATTGTGAGCGTTGGAGAAACACATATACAAACATATACATATATATACATATACATACATATACTGTATATGTATATATACAAACATATATAGACATATACATCTGTCTGAAGTTGAATTTTCATACCATTCAACATGCCATTGAAAGCTTGTGTGCTGAGCTCATTGGCCAACAAACCACCTGGCTGGTTTGTTTTTTTCCCCTTTGGTTGGAAACCCCCTGTGACTTCTGGACCATAAAGCATTCAGTCCGATGTATGCACGCGTGTCCTCGGCTTTGTTTCCAGCAGCTCTGCCATGTGGAGACTGAGCCCACGGTGTGGTGTGAGTGCTATGTCCAGTATGTCTGCATACTGGACATAGCTCAGCTGATTAGTGTAGAGTCAACATCACCAGTCTGTTGTATATGTGCTGTGTACAAAATCGTATTGAGATATGATCAACTTTTGGCAGCAAGATGAAAAACAGGGAAATGAAAATTGGTACAACTGTAAAGCTGTTGGCGATCTTTATTGAACCGAGACAACTAGAGCTAATAATAACTAAAAATTTACTTATCGCCATATAAAGTTAACAGACAAGACTGTTGGCAGCAATTTGTTCCCTGTAGCCATCCTGCCCGCTACATGTCCCCACATTAAAGTGATCCTAATGTTTGTTTATGTTATGCATTTATGTTTCAATAACGGATAACAATATGTATCAGTATCTGATCAGATCTCAAACGATTGATGGACGGCACCAGTCACGTTATTATCCCAACTTTTGATCGATTATGAAGGATCAACACAAGTCTGTGAATTAGGGGCCCTCAGATCCGTTTCAGGAGAATGGCAGTTGGTAGCTCAAGTCCAGGGGTCATGTGACCAGAAAGGTTGAGGCAGGTTTAAATACAGTTTTCTATGGAGGGACACGTTGGCATCATCATGCTACAGCTGTCCAGTACAAACAAGTGATGTTTCACGTGTTGGACATTTGTTATGAGAAAGTAGATCCCACTCGTCACTAAAAGGTGTGTGTGTGTGTGTGTGTGTGTGTGTGTGTGTGTGTGTGTGTGTGTGTGTGTGTGTGTGTGTGTGTGTGTGTGTGTGTGTGTGTGTGTGTGTGTGTGTGTGTGTGTGTGTGTGTGTGTGTGTGTGTGTGTGTGTGTGTGTATGTGTGTGTGTCTGCTCAGAACAGGAAAACACTCCGGGATGGGAATGTGCTGAAGACGATGGGAAGATAAAAGCTCCGTTAAGTTGTCCATTGTTGACCTGCAAACTTCCCGTCTTCTCCTCCAAAACACACACACTGAAGGTGAGAGCTCCTGCCATGTACTTGTACACACACACACACTCGGTTGGATTTATAGGTCACTGATCAGCCATATATACTGGTTGTTTAGCAGAACAAATAGCTGTGAAGAACAGATTTTTCCAGCAGACGTATACGTGATTTTTAGGAAAACAAACTGTTAGAAGGAATCACAAAATGATGAAATTGAGACCATCACAAATCTGAAAATGTTTTTTTTTGGATCATCATTGTGTGTGTGTGTGTGTGTGTGTGTGTGTAGGCTGTGCCTCTGGCTGTGTGATGCTGAGGGTTGTGCTCATGTCTTTATACATGTTGGAATAACATAATCATCAATAACTAGACATATATAACGAAATACATGTATAAATACATATATATATATATATATATATATATATATATATATATATATATATAAACAAAGACATTTAGAAATTGATAAATGTTGATTGGTTAACTCATTTCCTGATTAATTACCAACATGTATTCATTTAATAATTATTTTATCATGCATGTGCTCATTTCAGCTTTTCCTTATAATATATTTATTATAGTATTTGTATGGCTATTTGTTTATTTATTAACTTGAATTTATATTTCAACTCTTATGATGATTCTAATATTTGTTCATGAAAATATGCCGATTGTATTATTCATGTCTGTGCTCATTTCAGCTTTAACTTTGTTCCAGTATTGGGATTTCTATGTGTTTATTGTTTTTTAATTGCAATATGTATTTCAGCTGCTTCTATTATTTATTAATGGGAATATGTATTAATTTCAGAATGTGTTTAGTTATCATTATATAGTGTGCACTGTCATAGATAGCTGTAGTGGAGTCCTGCAGTAAATGAGACATGTCTCTGTCCTTCTGTGCAGCTGGAGGCAGCTCTTCATAGTCCATCTCAGTCCAGCCTGCTTGGGTTCTGTGTTGCCAGTACATCCTTACCACAAGGTTACCTCTGGGTGAGTACAGGGGCGGAGGGCCTGCAGGTAGACCCCGCTGAAAAGCAGATCCACTTGAAAGCTTTGAGTGCTGTAAACTACGGTTGTGTTTGAAATCACTCGCTACTCACGACTCACCATCCAGGGAGTTCTCTCTAGAGGAAACGGAAATCACATTAAAGTTGTACGTAAAGTTGTCTGTGGCGGTAGATGGAACTGCAGGGCCTCTGGGACTCATCTCCCTCACCAACAGTGTGACTGTCTCTCATCTGCGTGATGCCTTCAAATGCTCCACACTGAAAGGAGGTCCGTGGTTCTCCCTCGTCACTTTGCTTCTTGATGACTTTCCTTCTTCACTTCCATTAGTTTGTTGTTTCTTTTTCTTGGACTGGAAGTTGAATGGTCTTCTTTCTCTGCCTGTTGATCCTCCATTGTGAGTCAGCAGTAATGAAATGTACCTGGTCAAACACTTTAGACTAGAGGGAGCCTGACTCAGCAGTTGGAAGTTACTGATTCCAAGTAAACGCAGCATACTTCGGTGAGTAGCTCCACCTGCAGACCAACCGCTGCTGACTGACGGAAAAAGATTAAACTCATTTAGAGTTTAGTGGGAATGTGGCCACAGACACAGAGATCCTATTTCTGGACAAAGCAGCAACAAGCACTTTCATTAGTGGTCACATGATCAACCACCATTCTTTTAACTCACTCTTTGAGAGGAACTTAAAAGACAATTAAATAGATGACCATGTTACGGAGTACAACTTTAAATACATAATTTTTTACCAAAATCTTTCTTTTCTTTGTATGTGAATTTGTTTATTTTTTACATGATTGCTGATTTTGGAGAACTGTTATTATTTTCATTAATTTACTTAGACAAGCTTTTTTCTCCAATGGAGTTTAGGTTGCTGGTGGGGGAAGCAGCTCCAACACTGGCCAAGTGGAGATCTTCTCCCTTAACCGAGCCACTCCTCGCCTGGTCAAGACCGTCCCGCTGAAGGCCCCAGTCCTCTGTCTGGAATATGTGAAGGAGGACAGGGAGGCTGACAAGGTCCAGACTGCAGCCAAGATGGGAAACATCATTTGTGTTGGCCTTCAGGACGGCAGGTCAGTGCCTCGCTACCCGCAGACCGATGACCTTTATCTGCTCCATCCAGTCAGCTGTGAACAAATCCAATTCAACATGTTATTTAGTCGCTTAAAAGCTGTTGGTGGGTGTATTTCTGACAGAGCTGGGCCAGCTGTTCCTCCCTGCTTCCAGGCTTTATGCTAAGCAGTAATTGGAGTAACTAGTTACATGAAATGGTTTAGTGTTACATCATTAAATTAAAAGATAAATGTAATTGTAATCTGTTACAGTTACTTAAAAACAGTTTTTAACAGTTTTGAATGAAAATATTGGTGATTATTAAGTGGTGTCATTCAAATATATTCTTTCTGGATAAAAAGCATAATATAACATTAATTGTGGTGCTTTGCAGCGTTTTTGGCATATTTCTATTCCAAACAAAGCAATTTAGAAAAAACATTGGGACTTATTCGATTGGTTTTCTTGCTTGAATTTGCAGCCCCTCTTGACTACCAATGAAATCAAAGCGCATTACTCAAAGCTGAGTACGTGGGTAGACATGCTGTCCGATAAAACCGCTTTCCAGTGCTGCAAGTTCAAGAATCATTTTATTCCCGAAATCAGAAAAAAGAGCCCCAACATAACGTTGGAGGAAATGCTGTCAACGTTGAAATGTTCCATGACAAACTTACGGAAACAATACGGTAAGTTAATGTAACCACAATCAGTAGCTATGCCTGCCGGCCGCCCCACCGTGTTATTTTTGTGTATGCTTATGCTCTCTATGGTGCTCAGTGCCCGTACAGTGGGCTACATGTATTCATGGGCAAAGTCAGGTAACAAGCAAAATACCTCGTGCATACGCTCACGCGTGACCTGCCAATGTTTGAATTTAGGATCTTGCCTCATGGTATTATGTTAGCAATGTGGTTGTTTTACTTTCTTAATTATTACTTATCTAGAAAGCTGTCAGCTGGTAAAGGTGTTGGTAGTTCAACATATTTATTGGTCATGTTTTTGGAACGCCCTCTAGTGGACAGACGTAAAACAACCACATTGCCGATAATGGAAGGCATATATGTCAAGCTAGCATGTTAGAGTAGGAAACATTTTTGAAATGGGTGTTCCAATGCAGTAACTTATTGCTAGCTAGCTAGCAACAGTTAGCTGTGGTAACTGTATATCAGCCAAATCTAAAATATTAGCATATTAACATGGTTAGCAATATTACACAGCCAACCTTTTGTTTTTATTTTTAATACTTTCAGCCTTTTTGTTTGTCGATGAAACCTTCCAGGCTTTCTGCTGATATGCTGGTCAGCAGGTTCTCTGTAGTCGTCTACCTGGCATGTACAGTGGATAAAAAATGCCTCTTTGAGGACAATAAAGCTCTGTTCAATGCTAATATCTAAAAACAAGTCTGTTACTTTACAGGCCATAATCCGAGGACTGAGCTTGAAGCAGTCACAGCTGTTGGACCTCTGGCTGACACGTGATCAGCAGATGCTCCTCCACCAACAACTTATTATTGTGTGGCAACATGGAGCACTGAGACAGGGTCAGTTATGATAGCCAGTTGCTGTGTCTGGATGATACAGGATCACTACCCAGATCCACAAGGACAATAGAAAGGTTTCATCCCTAGTACAGTGTCGTATGTTGTGCAATACCAATGTTCTAAATAGTTTGAATAAAATCTTCAAGGTGTTTTCCTTATACTCACAGCATAAATAATCCAACCATCACGTTTATGTCTTTACAAGCTGCACAAATAATGAGAACCAAATGTGTCATGTGACCAGAATCACCTACTCCACCTTTAAATGTATGTTTTAAGACTTTCAGCTTTATTGCTCAGTTTAAAAGAAAAGTAATCAAAATATAAAACATTACTTTCCTGAAGTCATCAAAACTATTTGCATGACTTATTACATGTTTAACAGTGTAACTAGTTATCTATAACCTATTACATTTCCCAACACTAATGCTAAGCTAGGCTAACCATGTCCTGACTCCATCTTGGAAGTTGAGATCCATGGAGGCTGAATTTAAGAGAAGGAGCAACATCTATTCCTTCAAGCTCGTCTTCCATTGTTTGCGTTGTAGCTGACGTGTTCCTTGTCTTCCCAGCATCTGTGTGTACGGCAGCGTGGACACAGCGGTTCAGTGCCTGCTGACCTTGGTCATCCCTGACAGCTGTCCCGTCCTCTGCCTCAAACACTCGCTGACCTTCCTCTTCGCTGGGCTGGCCAACGGCAAAGTGGCGGTGTACCAGAGGAAGGCTGGCGGTGAGGGACGCTTACATTGCGCTGTGGTCCACGTTACACTGCCACAGTAGACGCTAAACCATGGATCCTTCTTCTTCTCAGAGAGACTGTGGGACGTGGACTCATGCAGGTTGGTGTCTCTGGGCTCCGAGCCAGTCTGCAGTCTGCTGACCCTTGGAGACGCTGCGTGGTCCAGCTGTGGCAACCAAGTCACTGTCATCCAAGGATCCAGCCTCCACACACAGGTATGCCATCACATCACCAACAGGTGGGCTGTCCTGTTAAATATGGAGAATCAAAGGGCCTTAAGGTGTAAAGATGCACCGATATGAAAATGTTGGCCGATTACCAATATTAACTGATGCCAATATGATTTGCATCAAACAAGTTTCTATGATAATCATGTTTTTACATACTGCAAATGGTTAAACTTTACACGTTTGTGAATTTGAAAAACAAATGTATTTTTTTTCCCATAAATCATAGTTTTACAGCATTGTTCTCTTAAGAAATAACAGGGGATCCCATGAATAACAAGTTAATAACCGCGTTAGTTTTCTGTGTTGTGGAAAATTTCCCTCAAAGTGAGAATGAAATAAGGATTCCTCGGATCAGCAGGTGTCTTTGTATGTTTATGTTGGGGTTGTAGCAGGAGCAGATTTGGTTATCAACAGTTAATTATTAATATCAATATGATTATCGGTATTAATAATTATATTTAATATATTATCATGATATAATCATGAATAAATGGGGCACCACCCTGGGATCAGGGAAAAGATAACCTAAAACTGTATTCAGTCTCAATATAAAGGTTTTATCCTCACATGCCAATCATCGTGATCATTGGCATGGAAGCATAAAAACAATCTAACAATTAAGAAGGGCGTGAAATTCAAGCACTAGCCTTCACAACCTGCTGTTATCCAGTGACATATACACAACAAGCACAAGAGACTGCTAGTTATAATATAATAAGATTTATTAAAATCAGTAATAATGATCACAATCAATAACACTGCAATTAACAAAGCCTTATTACCTAACTACCTAACACACAAAGCTAAGCTAAACAAAGGGAGAGACACACGTGGAGTGTGTGTGTGTTTGTGTGTGCGTGTGTGTGTGCGTGTGTGCGTGTAGAGAGAGAGAGGTGGAGCTATTCCTCGCAGCGTTCAGGGGCGGAGCCACTGGCGTCCGATGGAGTAGCGAGAGAGAGAGAGAGAGAGAGAGAAAGAGAGAGAGAGATAGCCGTATGTAGCCACCAGATGTAGCTATGTCCCTAGCGTCCGCCGGGAACAGCTGGCTTAGGACACGTGTGTGTGTGTGTGTGTGTGTGTGTGTGTGTTAGCGGGACACAAACAAAGAGAGAGAGAATGCGCGAGCGATATTCTGAGGCCCAGAAGCCGTGCCGCTATCACACGGGCTCGAGTGAATAAACTGGCGTTTATTCCGCGAGACCGGTCTTTTAATTGATAGTAGAGGCTTTCTGAGCTCGCGAATATGGCGGAGGTTAGTCGCAAACACTGTTACAGAAATCAACCCAGCTGCGTGGGTACACATCAGTATTCAAATACAGCAGCACATGAACCAACGGACTCTGCGGTCCGCGATCAGAACTTAAAACACGTTAGCAAGAATTACAAGCGTATCCTACACTATCACTTATGTCTCTGCCCAGACTGATAGCCTCTTACTGGTATCGGCGATGACGGCGTTCCGTAACGGCGGTAGTTCGTGGGCCCCGGCGTCAGCGGGGGACGTGATGAGTCGGCTTCGTCCAGACGAGAGCGGAGCGGGTTTCCTCTCGTTGATCAAACTCAAATAAAGAAAACAGTTGGTGTTTCCTCCTTCCACGAGCTGCGATATAATCGCGGCTTGGCGATTTAGTCAGCTTACTTCAGACAGCGTCTGGTAGCTGGAAGGCAGGAACCGGCTTGGTTCCTCTTGTTGCAGCGGTGCGCTGCAGGAGGGGGTCGCCTCCCGTTGCAACGTGGTGTTGCGCCGGTTGTAGGAAGAGACGCCAGAGTAGGAGTCAGAGTAAGAGTGAGTAAGAGAGCGTTCTCCAGGCGGCTTCGGTTTATAAAGCTCAGGCCGCTCCAGGGGACCCCCCGGGGTTCCCTGAAGATTGTCAGCCAATAGGGCACTGGTTGTGTGGTGTCGCATCTCTCACCTGGGTGAGATGTGAAACTAAAATGGCGGTGTAGTTTTTAACCCCCTTTGTCCTGTTGTCCTGGCCGCATGTGTAGGCTTCTGTAGGCCGCATTGTGTAGTCCTAACGGTTAGGTCCCAACATTTAGTATAGCAAGCAAGGAAAGGAGAAAGGCTTCACAAACCATCAACCTCTGATCAAAGCGGAGACAAGTCTGAGACTTTTAAGGAGCAGGTCTCGTCTTCATACAAAGCTCTTGGTTATTCGTGTAAACATGTATTAAACAAGTAGCAGGGCGGTCTCAGAAGTGCCTCTCTCTTTATACTCACTAAGGTTGTAGAACCCATGATCATACTAGAACACTTAATATAGGAAACGTATATGCATGGTCACATCACACAATTTTGATGAATTGACATTACACTATGTGAAAATGTTTGGATCATAAAACTGTGAAGCCACCGTGTCGTGCATGAAGGGAAGGAGACGTCGGAAAAGTATTGGTGACTTGGAAGCCCTTTCAGCGGGCAAGATCCACTACGGAAGGTGGTTGGTAAAGAGTGATCATCTCCATTATTTTGCCTGTGAATGAGTTGGATCACAGGCTGTGTCCTTGGCTTGTAAAGTGCTTGCTGCTTTGGGCTCCAGCCTGTTGGGCTGCCTGCTTGCTTGGTTCAGATATAGTTTGTAAACTTCTGGATCGCGGATCTTCATATGAGTGATCACATTGATGGCGTTGAAGGGTTTGACATGGCATCCTCCTCGCATTACATTTTAAAGAGGCATTGTGACTTTCAGCAATTCAGTCTACTTACACACACATATCGCTATAAAGGGAATTGGGTATTTACATTTTACCGCATATTTTCATGCCAAGAGATGATAGTGATTTATTTTCACGCCAGTTTATATGCAAAACAAGTTGTGTTAGAATTGCTGTGTCTAATACAACCCTCCATGCAGAAAAGTCAAGTTTATAGCCTATTGGTTCTCATGATGTGGGTCTCCATGGGTCGAATCGCTAGTAGGAGGTCCGACTTCGACGGGCATTCAATTGTACTTTTCTTAGTTTAAGGTCTGAAACTTCAGACTTCCGATGTCACTGGAACGCACCATTAGAAGAAAAGTGTACAATCCGTATGTGTGTACATGAAACCAATGGATTGGATTTTGTGACTATTTGTGGAACAGCCATGGGACTGGGCTGAATTGACTTGGGGTGTGTTACCTTTTGAAGAACATACTACTGTTTCATATATAACCATATAATGCTACCCCACTGTAGAAATCGTATATACTGCATTATATCAACATGTATCATCATGTGCCAGGAACTCCTCACAGCTGGCTCACGGCACAGTACTGCTGTCCTAATTTTCCACAGAAGCTGAAAAGGGATTTAGCTCAAAGGCACAATGAGTAGGATTTTACCAGACTCAAAACATAATCCCTCAATCATCACTTCTGATCCACTAGAAGTGCAGAGACTCTGCCTCTCCTGTATTTTCTTATTATGCCGGGACAGTTGCGGGCCTTTACCTCGAACACAGCGTAGTGACCAGGTGCTGGATCATAAGCACTCATCCAAGAGGAAGCTATACGAATGAGAAAATTAGAAACCCCAACAGCTCTCATTAGACCACGTCAGGATGCAAACATGGCCCTATTGCTTGGGAGACATGGGGAGATACTAGTGTCATTAATTGATATAAATGATATTGTTATTAGTTTGCAGACTTTGGGCAGCGTAAAGCCCGTTCTAATCTGCTGGATGTTGCAGAGTTTCTCCAGGATGAGCTGAGCCGATATGGCACCTTCATGGATATAAGATGATGCCTCTGAAATGCATTCCGGCTGCTACGTGGTGACGCTACTGAACTGTGGTCTAGTGCACTAGAACTAAACACATTCAGATGGCCCAGATCGGGAGTATGGGGCAGAATAAAGACACAGTTATTCAGCCATCAGCAACCACTTATCCTGTATTCAGGGTCACGGGGGGCTGGAACCGATCCCATTGAGCGAAGGCAGGGTACACCCTGGTCGCCAGGCTATCAATCATCCTATCCCCATCCTGCATGTTTCTGGACTGTGGGAGGAAGCCGGAGAACCCGTAGAGAACCCACACTGACACCACACAGAGGGAATCCGAACCTGAACCGGGAATGGAACCCGGGGACCCTCTCGCTGTGAGGCGACAGTGCCAACCACGACACCACCGTGCAGCCCACACAATTATACAGCAGTTTTCTTTAATTTATTAGAGACACAGATTACATGTTTTACACCTTTTATGAATAAAATCAATTTATCTCACATCCATATATTTATTTTTTAATCTACACTTTGTTTGGCCTTTATTTTGAAACTGGAAGTCTTCACACTTGGATGGCTGACTTCCAAGCTCGCTCCCGCTCTGCAGATCAGAACGACAAACTGAGCTGAAGTTGTAGATTGGTTGATGATGAATGTCATGATATTATTGGTTTAGATGTGTTTGGTCCTTGCTGATGTTTGCAGACATCCTTCTATGTTTTTGAGGAAGTGAAACATATTTTGGATTTTGATTTAAAAAAAAAAAAAATTTCATGTATATAGATGTACAATATGACCATGGGTGTCAGCTCTCTCTCATATAGTCCATAATATATGCTTTTATTCTCAGTAGTACACAGTTTATGAAATATCACTTGGAGGTTTGTGTTTTGGAAACAAGCTACATTGGTAGTTAGTTAGCAATCCTCTGTAAGCTGATAAAGCACAGAATCATTTACCAGCAGAATCATAAAGATAAGTAAGTAGTTCCAATGTGTGCTCTCTCCATTCTCTTAACTAGTGTTGTGATAGTGATGGAGTAAAGGAGAAAATATTTGAATTGTATTCTTTTATGGATAATAGCAAACACAAAATACATTTTTCTTTCTTTTCTTTCTACAAAATAGATTTCATGTGCTTGGGGGAAAAAACACATTTTTCTCCATACGACCAAATCATACTCCATGTTAAGCTTGAGTTCCTCTCTGCTTCTGTACTGTAGAGCTTCACAGCCCACTCTGATCCTGGCTGCACAGTCAGTCACATGGTTGGTTCAGGCGGGGGGGTCTGGATGGCCTTCACCCAGGACTGCTCCATCCACCTGTTTCACACAGAGACCCTGGAACCACTACAGGAAGTCAACATCTCCACCCGCACCGCCCACCTGACACCAGGCAAGATGACCATACCTGCTCACATCACACACTTGCTATACAACCTCTATTAGTTTACAGAACACCATTGATATATTCAGCTGGGCAGCGGAGGAGGAGGAATGAGCTCATTTTACTGTATTTGATTTTTGTCAGTAAATCCATTTTCTTACTTTGCACCTGCTGGGTGTTATTATCTCTCTATTCTTAATTCACTAAGGAGATAACTTGACAGCATCTCCTGAACTGCTCGGTGACTGAATTGGATTCTGGGAGATGGCGATCTGACCATTGTGAAACATACTGTAATCCTGTCATGTTTGTATTCCAGGTCAGGTTTGTGTCTCCAGCTTGCTGATCTGCCAGGGCCTGCTGTGGGTCGGGACCACCCGAGGACTCATCCTCACCTTCCCCGTGCCCACCCTGGAGGGCATCCCCAAGATCACAGGTCAGCGCTGGGCCCAGCAGCATGTTCTCTGGGACTCAAGTCACGGTTATCTTCCAGCCACATTTTTACACATTGAAGAACCCATACTGACACTTGGCCTGTGGCCTTACCTTCCACGTCCTTTCAGAATAAACGTCCGTCTTCACAGGAAAGCATTTTATGCAACAAACCCACTTTCAGCACTAACAGCAGTCTCCTGCACTGAAGTCCTGTGTTTGTTTGACCCGTCCACCTGAGCGTGGACTATCTTTCGAGCAGCACTGACCAGCCGTCAGTATTTGACAAGTTGGCTGATAGACCGGTCCAACGGTCTTTTTTTGTTGCGTTTTATTTTGAAAAACGTTGACGTGTATTTGAGCGCATGTTCTCTCAGCTTGTTCTAGTGAGTCACCACGTTAACCTTTGTCCATTGTGTCCACTACTGACAACAAATAATAATAATAATAATAATAATACAAATAATAATAGTAATTATATAACCAGTTAAAGTCATTTACAATTTCTGTTGTTTCAAGCTCCCAGATGTCAATTGGTTGAGATCATATTTTGACCCTTTCCAGTGTGAGATACACTCTCTGGATTTGTTCCCAGTGATGTCAGTGAGGACGTTGATATTAAAGGCACTATGAGTGGGATTTGTCGGTTGTGGTTGTTGGCCCCTCTCTGCGGGTTATGGTGAAAGCCAACCACAGATTCACTCTCATTGTGGAACAAGCTTTGTACCTCTTGTCGTTTGGTCTCGCTATATTTGTGGGTTTGTTCACCATTTTCGTAGTTTCTTCTCGGATGAGTGCTTATGATCTGGCACCTGATTGAAATGTCCCAAACACAGCAAAATAAGAAAATACAGGAGAGGCAGAGTCTCTGCAGATACAGACACACATTCATGTAGGTTTGTGATTGTTTTGTTTTTCAGAAATTCCTACTTATTTTGCCTTTTTTTACTAAACCTTACCCCTTGAACTTTATTTCCACTTCACAGCTTTCCTGAACAAACACACACCTGCACAAACATGTCAACTCGAATCCCCGGTTGTTGGGCTGATAGTGGCTGGAATATTTGAACATTTAGCTCATCCTAATGTTGTTGATCCTGACATCATTTCATCTTCTTATGTGTTGCCATCGTGGATCCATTTGTCCCCCCTCAGGTAAGGGGATGACGTCTCTGAATGCTCACTGTGGCCCGGTGGACTTCCTGTTGTCCACCTCCAGCACCCTGGCCTCCGACCTGCTGAGACGGGACTCCGTCCTCAACGGCGGTGAGGAGGGTGCCGGCAGAGAGGGAGGGGGAGGAGATGAAGGAGGGCAGAGGTGGGAGCACAGCAGCTACCCCCAGGACTCCCAAGCTGCTCCGCCGAAGGAGAAGTCTCTTCTGCTGCAGTATCGCCTCCACTCCACCTGCCAGCTCCCCGGGAAGCTGCTGACGGCCCAGCCTGAACAGGGGAACCACAGGGCCCCCCCAGACTCCCTGGAACACAGCCCAGAGAACGGCTCCATCTATGAAGTGAGCGAGGACCCCGATGTGTGGGTCAGGGGGAGGCCTGTGGACTGGGGGAGGGAGGGGGAGGCCAGGCGCAGCAAAGTCACCTCCACAGCAGTCTTCTCCGGGGGCAGAGGTTACCGGAGGGTAGGACAAACGGCCTCAGCAGGCACAGAAAACACACTGCTGGTGTGGCAGCTCCCTCTCACTTTCAGCCAATGACGGACGAGCATGTCACATGACTGGCTGAACAATCTGTCTCCTCAGTTACTGTGGTCCTAGACACCTAATATCAGTGGTGCGGTTATAAACGGGTGAAAGCAAGCTGACATTAACGGCAGGATGACTGTGAAGAGGACGCACCGCCCCGTCTGCAGCTACCTCCGGAGATGATCGGGGAGCGACGTCCCTCAGCTCCACGTCCAGATGTGAGGGGACACCACGACCAGTACTGCCAATCACGTCAAACATGTGACACAACCACGAGATGTAATTTTTTTGTTTTTTTAAACTGGCCCTCTCCAATTTCACATATGCATTAAAAGGAATACTGCAGTATTTTGGGAAATTATGATTATGCTACTCATTTGAGAGTGAGAGTATTTTTTATCAAATATGTTTTCTCTTCTGTAAACGGTTTCAAATGTTTGATGAATCGTCCTTCACACAGAGGAAAAAAAACATACATATAATATACTGTATAAAACCCTTTTTACATCCATGAGGAAACCGGATTGTAGTCGCTAACAGACCAATATGGAGGGACAGGAAGGGCAAAAACAAAGGCTGAGGTCTGATTCATTCAAGAGAAACTTTGCGAGGCTCTGTGTGACTGCAGTGATACATGCAGATGAAAGGTGCTGGGGTGCTGCCGTCATTCATCTGCTCATGTCTTCCTCATGATCTAACAGGTGACTGAGGTGTGTGTGGAGCCACTAGTCCTCTGTACCTCCTTATCCAGATCAACTCAAAGCCTGTCCACGTTTTAGTGGTCCAACTAAAGACACATGTATAATAAAGATTCCATGAGTTCCCCAAGCCTTTTGGGGACTCTAAGCAGAATTTGATTTGGGGCCCCCCTCCCACCACCGCGGAGTCACCTGTACTTCAAGATTATTGACACAAATGTCACATTACTTACTAATGTTGCATTATAAATTGTGTTAATACAGTGACAGATCATGAACTACTGTCCCCCTGGGCACATATGCATAAAGACTCCACACTATTCTGTCTGGGGGTCCTCCCCCACAAAATTCTGGATTAGATAGATGTGATTTCCTGTATTCTGGTGCATTTTGGGGATGGCCAGCTGGAGAATGGCAATATCTAAATTAGTTCAGATTCATAGCCTAAAAATCTCCACACACACGATTGCCCCCCCCCAGTGGGTGCCCCAAGCAGCCACTTAGTTCGCTTATGTCTTGGGCCGGCCCTGCTCTTGGCAAACTGGCCCATGGTGACTGTAGCTTCCTCATGTCAGAGATGTTTACACACTCTGCGGATGGATATACTGACGATTGTCAAAGATATAGTTCCCACGTGAAACTCCTCCTAAAACCACGTACATTTCTGCTTGTGTGCAGATTAAACAAATAAGATACAACATGTTAATTTATCAGCTTTAATTGTGTCGGTATGATTGTGAGTTTTTTGCTTCCTGTAAAGTCCAAACTGTCCCATGCATTGTGTTATGTGTGCAGTTACCGTTGGATGGAATGTGTTCAGCAGCTAAACATCAACGTTTCTCATTCCGACCAACACTGAACACCAACAAGATCAGCACTTTCGGTGAAATGAACATTTCAATGTTAGACCAACGGACTCTTTTAATGTTGGGAACGAAAACCTAATTAATCACAGCACCAATCCACTGAAAAACATATGAACCCTTACTAGACATGCACTTTAGCATGCTCTCTTCTTTACCACGGGCGCACTTTTGTGTTCATGTAAAGCAATAATGGTACTTAGTGCTGTTTAAAGGCTTTGATTTCAGATGCAGAACGATGTTTCAGCTGCTGTGTCCTTGTTGTCCAAATCATTTTACCACCATTTTGATTTATATTTATACATAAAAAAAAATCAGAGACCGAAAGAAAGTGAAAATATTTGGAAAACTTTATAATGTTGTTGGAACAAAGTTTTAATGTAAATAAAATAGAGGATAAAGTTGTGATTTGTTGAATTCATGACTTTTATGAAATTACTTTGTTCCTATAACATTATATATTTTCTTTTCAAAGTATTATGACCCTCCAAATGTCCCCAAACAGTGATCCTCATCGCCACCACACTGGACTCATGTTGACAAATATGCTGCTTATACTCACAAATGTTTAATACTGTGTATACAAATCATGATCGCATTATGAAATGTATTTATTTTGTTATCAAACCATGTAATATTTGCATGTTAAAATTGAGCATTTGTGAATAATACTTTTTCTCAAGCGAGGCATCAATGGCTTGATGTCACCTTGTCACCACATGCAACAACTGTTGCTGTTTGACTTTTTTTTAATGACCCATTAAATTGTAATTTGTACGATGGCGTATTAGGACCAATGTAGGGAAAACGAAAAAAACGGAGCCGAGAGAGGGGGGTAATATTCCGAGTTTATAAAGTCGCAAATTTACGAGTTTATTACAATGCTAACAACCAGCATTTATGCTAGCTAACTTCCCATGAATGTACGCATTTTTCTAATGAATACATCGACAACACCTTGTTAATAGAGGTGTAACGATTGATTCGATTAATCGATTGTCAGTCCTATAGATTCAACTAAATCAATCTGCTAACATAAATAAATAGAATTAATCATTTTGGCTTCACCAATAATCGATATAAATGCATTTAATCAGATGAATCGTGAATCTTACTTATGATTAATGTTTTAATATGTTTAAGACACTCTCTCCCCATCCAGCATGTAGTCTACTGAAAATGTAAAAAAAAATAACCGAGCAAAATTAAATTTTTCTTATTCAGCATAAAATATTAAGCAGGACTACTTTTTTATCGAATAAATATGTTATTTTTTCACTTTTCAGAAGAATACAGATTGTCTCACTCGCATTATTGCATGTTTTTTTAATGGATATCGAATTTTGGTTACGAGTTACTGAATCGAATCGTTACAAAAAAAATCGTCCTCTAATCCAATCGCCAACTACTGTATCGTTAATCGAATCGAATCGAATCGCTGTGAAGTCAAAGATTCACACCCCTACTCGTTAAGGTCCTCAGGGTGATCGTTATTGTTGGTTTTATTTATACAGGCCAAATTGTCATCTCATCTGTGTTTACTGATCAGGCGGTTGGACTAAGATGCTAGCGGTAGCTTTCACTTGTTGTCATAGAAACGGCAAACATTCGGTGTTATCAGAACCAAGCAACTTGTTTATATCGGCTATATGTACACGTTCGACATTATTCGACAGTCATTAGCCTACATCAAAATAAACAAGTCCCATTCCATACACTTGTATGTTAACGTGAATATATGCCAAAAGAAAACGGAGGTGAACATTCCGAGAAAAAAGTGGCAAATTTGTGAGTTTATATAGTGGCAAATGAAAAAGAGAGTCTGGTAAACTGTTATCTAAGTTTGATCTAAATTGTGTTTGTGACTTATGAACAGTGATAAATGTCCTTAATTAACCTGCATGTGTTTGGACTGTGGGAGGAAGCCGGGGAACCCGCCCTAACACGGGGAGATCATGCAAACTCCACACAGAAGGAACCCAAAGGGCCCCTTTCCCTGAGAGGCCACAGTGCTGGTATCCAATACACCACCGTGCAGCCCTTTACTTGCCCTTTACTTACCAACACAATATATGTGGCTTGTGTTTAGAGTGGAGAAATTAAAACTCACCTAGATAAAACATGAATGTTTGTCCTGTTTAGAACGTGGGTTAGTGGTGCACTTCTGCCTCGTGAGGCCAAAATGAGTATTACAAGAAGAAATAAAGGTCAGCCAGCACAACTATTTTCTACCAATTTCACAGATGGAAAGCAACTTTTTTAAAGTCATAAACACAGGAGGAGAAAAAATAAATAAACACAACTTAGCAAATGGATCACCAGAATTGTTTGTTTTTATTGACACATTTGTTGTTGATTGTACTCGATGGAAAGATTAGGAAACTACAGGCGTTGTAACAGTATTGTAGAAAAAATGCCAGGTTCAGGGATATTCTTAATTTGTATTGCTTCACCTTCATGGCAGAAATGTTGTCCTGCCGGATGCAGCTTCTGTATTTAGTGGTACTTTTTACACTGGTACTTTGAAATAAAATTTCAAAAAAAGATATTCAAAGGGATAACATTAGCCATTTTTAATTTGTAGAACTGATGTGTGACTGAATGTTTTGCTCCTCACATTATTAGCCAGAGTGGAGACTGACATGTATTAGTTCAAAAACGTTTTATAAATTAGTAACTTCATTCTTGTTTTAAAGTAGAGAAATAGAGAAAATAATTCAGTCGTAGCAATATGTGTTTGTTCCAGCCACCGCTGCATCCTCTTCCCTGTTGTGTGTGTGTTTCCCTGTTGTGTGTCTGTGAATGTGTGTGTGTGTGTTTCCCCTGTTGTGTGTCTGTGAATGTGTGTCTGTGAATGTATATGTGTGTGTGTGTGAGTGTGTGCTGGAACATGGTGCATTCAGGAATGGCCGCGGGCAGCCTGACACTGATGCCATCACCAGCAGATTTCTTGTTAGATACACGAGGTAACGGCTTGTTGTTGGTTTGGTTAGTCAGAGCAGACAGGGTTGAAATATGTCTTGTTTGTAAACCAGGTGTACCGCCAACCTATAAATGACTAATTAACCAGGTAATGTCCTTTCAATAACATACATAATTGTGACTTTACAGTTTCACGTCTATGATTAAATTGTTTCTGTCTTTCGATGATTGTTTTACCTCTAAATGGGGAGGGGATGCAGGAGTATGAAACCAGGTTGTGAAATAGGTCAAAGTCTGTGTTTGTCATTTAGCCATGCCTTGACCATCAGCTCAGTGTTGTGGTCTCTGACGTTGAGGTTGTTGGAAGCATTAAGTGAAGATTTCTTAGGACAGAATGACTCCCATGGTGTATAGGTACAAGACCAGTGTACAGTTCTAATCATTTTGGAAGATATGAACATTTGCCTTTTGACAACATTTGAATATTATTATTATTATATGAGTTTAAAATGGATCAAATGAAGTAACTGCTGGTGAGTTGTGTTCACTGGGTTTAGGAAAATGTCTTTGTTGTTGTGGTCTTGCTGCTCATTTGTGCTTTTCCACCAAGAAACTAAATAGCTGATATATTCACATGTTCATGACTGTTTTCCCCTTATGTGTCTGTATGATAATGCCTTATTAATATATCTTTTATCTTATCTTTTATTCATGGCTAATTTCATATCGGAGAACTGTCATCATCAAGCATTAAACATTGAAGTGTTACGTATACCTAGTATTTAAATCACTTTTTCCTGAATAAAATCTTGGCTACATATATTACTATATTGTGTGACTTAAAAGCTAGAATCAAAGACATGACTCCTGCATGAACTTAGAAAATCAAACAACATTTTTCTTGAAAAAAGACTGATCTACGTGTTACACATGCTGAGCTCACTCTGGTGCAACACCTTTATGTAGTACTGTTAATGGAACAGAAAAGTCCGTACAGATACTCTCTCTCTCTACAATATGGCGAAGACAACTGCCCTTTTTCAAATAGTTAAGTCAAGCTGTTTCCAGCGTATCTGTCATAATATGGTGATGTATTTCCAGTGAAACAGGACGGGCAGGCGGGACAAAACCTGGAGAGGAATTTGATTGATTGATTGATTGATTCATGTCATGATATTGGATGAAATTGGTTGGTGCTAGCTGATATTTTGTTTTCCAGGAGGAAAAAAAGGTTGGATTTTGATATTAAAATATGAAAACATTTATTTTTTTGTATTGTATTAACTATTGTTATATAGGTGTAGTATCTGACCAGGGATGTGATCTAAAGTGGTTTAAGGGGCATTGTTCCATTTCAGCTTGACTTTTTAAATAATTAACAAAACTATTGTTACCATACATGCTTGATATTATGTAAATGGTAAATCAATCTGCATTTATATAGAGCTTTTCTCGTCTTCTGACTACTCAAAGCACTATATAATACAGTCACACACACATTTATACACTTATGGCAGAGGCTGACATGCAAGATGCCACCTTGGATCTAATCTCATATTCATTCACACTCGGCCTTCCGTGGCAATCTGGTTCAGGCTGCTTGCTCGAGGACACTTTGACATGTGGACTGGAGGAGCCGGGATCGGTGGACGACTGGCACTACCGGAATGAAAGAGCATCCTCAGGTTGCCATGGAAACTCCAGCACTGAGCAGTGATGGAGAATGAATGACGTGTATGAGTGCATATGCATTTTCACATGCATGCATGAACATACCATATAAATATATATATAGGCTTGAATCCAGGTCTATTTAGAAACATTACTTTGTATGAGTCAATGAGTTGTTTTAGGAAAACCCTTTTAACATTGTGCTCCTGCTGCCTTTTTACATTAATCCTGCAGCTCAACTTACATTTGCTTAAAAACAATGTCACTGAGCATGTGCAACAAAATCACCAGTCCCACTTACAATACAGGCTATGAATGTTGTTACCTGAACTCCACAACTTTCTGTCAAAGCATAACATGGAAAAACATATTCATGCATTTATTTTCAGTTAAATTATTGTAATTGTGTCTTAAGGTCTCAGTCAAAAAATCAATCAGGCAGCTGCAGCTCATCCAGGATGCTGCTGCCAGAGTCCTGACCAACAGCAGGAAAATGGATCATATGTCACAACCTAACACAATATAACTGTTAAACGAATAAATTCACCCAAGGAGGAGATCGCAGACATAAGTAAAATCGAGAGGAGCAGTTACAGTGCAACAACGTGTGAGGATGCTACAGAGGAAGTGCTCAGCAAAAACTAATGTTTGTCTTACCTGAGTGATAGCGCTTTTCCTTTTTTGTTAACTCAGGCAGCCTGGTGGATCAAAGTAGTTTACGTCGTTCCAAAGACGTGTTACTGGCCTCAAGACCCAGTACTTTGAGGTAGGGATCAAAGTAGGTATCGTCGTTCCAAAGACGTACCTTATACTGTTCTCAGACCCAGTACTTCGAGGTGCTTGTTTGACCTCGGGTTTTTCACTGACTTAGCAAGACTCCCTCCTAATCAAAACTACCCGATAGGAGAATCCCTCCTCTCCTTTTTTTTGTAACTGGTCAACTGTTGTCAACACAGTTCTCTGTGTCTTGCTAAATGAGTAGAAAACCTTTTCATCCGATCTGGTAAAACGCTTCTCGGCAAGTTGAGAATCCTGGATTGCTTCGTTGCTTCTTGGGCCGTAGCCCCCGGACTTTAAACCGAGCAATCCTAGACAGCTTCGCTGCGTTTTTCGGGTCTCCCACCCCCTCGACCTAAGCCCCCGGACTTTAAACCCCGCGCTTTTCGGACCGTAGCCCCCGGACTTTAAACCTGGCTGTCTATTACTGGCACCAGACGCAGTCTTTGAGATCCTAGATCTCGGTCGTTTTACCAAATGGTGAAAACTTTCTCACTCAGGAATTTTGTGTTTGTCCGATTTGTTTTTGATGCCTCAGATTCCTCTTTCGTTCGGACCCCGTCACTGCTCTCCTCTCCAGCCGGGCCCGCCTTGCAAGGTGTTCAGGTCCGGTAGTTGGGCGCCAAATGTTAAAAGATTTTTTCCGTAAACGAATAAATTCACCCAAGGAGGAGATCGGAGACATAAGTAAAGTCGACGTCTGACTTTAATCTTGTACAAGAGGAGCAGTTACAGTGCAACAACGTGTGAGGATGCTACAGAGGAAGTGCTCAAATCACTGTTGTGACTTGAGTCTTTTAAAGGCACAGGAGATAATGCGTCATTGACAGTTAATCTTCATGCAGAACTAGACATCATGACTACCAGGCCTCTGATAACATTTAGGTCAGCCATGGGGATACTAAAGTAATAAACAGTTCAACACATAAAGCTGTAACCTGAACAAAGAACACTTTAAGACATGAGGTTATACAAAATTCTTATAACAATAACAACCTGAAATCACTGCACTGGATTTTTCATCTCAGAGTTACTTGTTTGGTATGAAGCAGAGCCAGGGACAGGTTCACTCAGGGTTCCCAGGATCAGAAGCAGCATTCAGTTTATATGCTCCCCAGCTGAGCAACGATACCCAGAAACTGGTGTGCAGAAACTCCAGAATCACCATATTTACATCAGGGCTGAAAACACTATTGTTTACTGGTTACTAAATTTTTTGTATTTAAGAGGGGGAAATCAATTATTTTAAATGTTTGGGAAATGTTCTTGTGGAGATTGAAATGCTTGAACTGGAGAAAAATCTAACAATGTTTCAAACACCTCTCTGAGTTAGCCCACACATGTAGTTTTGCTAAAACTCTGTCGCACACTGGATCTGTACATCACCAATGGTTGTCTGAGAGGAGACTCTCTGGGTCCTAAACACACACAACAGGACGCACACACACAGATATAAAAAGGCACACAAACACACTGTACAGAAAACAGCCCATGTTGTTTAGTTTAGATTGCTAGTTTTGTGACTATATGTGTACATACTGTATTTGGAATGGCAAATCTTACATTCGCTTGTGTTTGTAAATTTATTTTGTGTTGCTCAATTGCTTTGGCAAAGTTAACGATTGTTATCCACAGAGAGGGAGAGAGTGGGAGAAAGGGAGACAAAAATACTATAGAGAGAGAGAGAGAGAGAGAGAGAGAGAGAGAGAGAGAGAGAGAGAGAGATTGATTTTGATTTTTGAAACCAACTTTTATTTGTACTTTTTAACACTGCTCACAACTCACTTTTTACAAAGCCTAAAAGAGGTTAGTTCAAATAAAAACACAAATAAATAAATGAAAGAATCACAACAGGTAACTGGCATAAAACATTTCTCCTGCTTCTATGGAGCACAGAGCGTTCTGCCAGCACCAGAGGCCAGGTCGCCTGCTGTTCTGTAGAAGTTAAAATCAATGAGGAGTCTGGATTTAATAAGACCTGTACAGACTGGGACTGGCTCGACATGGAGGTCTTCTTCTGCTTATGTACACTGCCACCTTGGCCTAGCCTGAAGCAAAGTTTAAAAGCTGGCTCTTCTGTTTGTGCTGGCGAGTGTATCTAAAACCATAAATAAAAACATGCTTGATAAAATCTCTTTAAAACTGATCACAACAGTTTGTAAAAAGAGAAACAGTGCTGACAGACGATGACATTCATAAAACAGTGGAAAAAAACTGTTGGACATTTATCTTGTGGTGTTTATTATGGATACAAACAAGTTGACTGCTAAAATCCCATGCAGGACCCTCCACTGTAGGTCCCCGTGTCTTTTGCACAGTGGAGGTTTGTACAAGGACCTCCACTGAGGTCTGGATCCCGGTTCCAGACTCAGGTAGCCCCTCCAGGGAGTGTCTGCCCGCTCATTTAGTTTTTTCCGGTTCAGAGTTTGGACCATGAGCTTGTATAGAACCGTCCCAGGGGCCCCTCCAGGGAGACCAGGTGTCCTGGCTCTAACAGAGGCCAGAGCAGTCTTTAAAATCCACAGCTAGTAGAGTGGCAGGAAAGGGGTCCTCGGGATCAGGGGAGATGGATCCTTCTGAAAAACCTGTTAAGATTTGGATGTTGTGCCCGGTCATCTGCTGCTTCCAGTGGTCCAGGATTTTTCCGCTGGTTCTGGTATGTTACTCCCAGTCTTTTTGCCAGCTCAGTAGGGTTGTGCAGTTGGGGGCCGACCAGCTCCACCACTTGGCCCAATGTGGAGACCCCGCAGTCTGCAGCAGTCTGGACAGGGTGGCGCCTGCCCAACTGGGATGGTTGATGTAGGTCCCGTACAGGACTCCTGCAACAGCCAGTGCAGGGAGTCCCCCTGCTGCTTCTGCTCCCTGTATATCAGCAACAATATAAACACTTGTATAAAAACTAGGAAGAGAGGGTGCCATTACCGTGTTGCTTTTAATTCTAATTCTAGACCCAGGCTGTTCAAATTCTAGACCCAGGCTGTTCAAATGTTTCAGGATGCACTGCGATAGGGGTCTCCACAGAGTGTCCTTTGGCCCAGTCAGCATCCCTTGGAGGCCGCGCCCCTGCTGGCCAGATGGACCAGGCCCTGCCCCCCTCCTCCCTAGGAAGGAACAGGACACTCTGTGCTGTCCCCCAAACAAATCCACTAAAACCCGTTGTACCTCTGTTAGGAGAGAAACTGGTGGATCTACACAGGCCACGGTGCCACAGGGTGGATGAGACCAGGTTGTTCAGGATCAGGGTGTGACCTCTCTAGGACATTTTTGGCAAAATCCATTTACATCTCCAGAGGCGCCCCTTCAGCTTCTCAACCACATTTTCCCAGTTCTTACTTGTATAGGTCTCATCCCCCAGAAAGACCCTTAGGTACTTGAGCACCGGGCAGCTTGAGCCAATCCCCCAGCTCCTCCCCAACCATCAGAGTATCGCTCTTCCCCCAGTTCACCTTTGCATAAGAAATAAAACCAAAGTCCCTTACAGTTTCTGTTAAAATGTCAATGTGTCTTTGTGTGTTTACCATCACGATGAGGTCATCTGCATAGACAGACAGTTTAAAAGGGCTATCACACTGGGGGAAGTACACACCATTTAAAAGACCTCTTAGTTTGTGAAGCAGAGGCTTGATGGCCAGAGAGTACAACATGCCAGAGAGAGAGCAGCCCTGCTTAACCCCCCTCTGGACGCCAGAAGGAGCAGTCAACCCGCCATTTACTTTAAGGATACTCGCAATGTCACTATAGAGGACCCGGATCATGGCTATAAAGCCTGGGTTGAACCCAAAGGCAGACAGAGTCTGCCATAAGTACTGGTGTTCAACCCGGTCAAAAGCCTTTTCCTGGTCTATGGAAATATGACCAGTTTCTACCGCCAATGCATTGGAGAGGGCCAAAACATCTTGAATCAAAGGGACAATGTCACTGATGAGCCAGCGGGACACACAGTAGGGCTGGTCAGGGTGGATGATGGACACCATCACCTCTCTCAGTCTCAGGGCCAGAGCTTTGGACAGGATTTTATAATCCGTGCACAGCAAGGAGACAGGCCTCCAGTTCTTCAGGTCTTCTAGGTCTCCCTTCTTTGGCAGCAGGGTGAGCTCAGAGGGAGTCTTCCATCTTGGAGACTTTTGTTGATCACCTCGAGCAGGTCTGGTCCTATAATGGACGGAAGAAGACAGAAGGACTTGTAGAAATCAGCAGGAAGGCCGTCCATCCCCGGAACTGGGAGGAGACGTCCATCTGTGATATGTTCAGGAACCTCGACCTGACCAGTGCCCCCTGTGCTGAAAAACCCAGCAGGTTGGTGATGGCCGACTGTTTGGACTTGAGGGAGTTTAAATGCCCTCGGCCTCCCGTAGAAGCTGCTAGAGACTGTAGTTCTTCTACTGGACTCTCCAGATCCTTCATAGACTGGCTTAAGTCTCTCGTGACATTGCAAGTCAATTTGTTTGTGAAAGGTGTTTGATTTGGGTTTTTCCGAAGTCCCACCACTCCTGAATGCTGGTGAAGACAGGTCTGCTCTCCCTGTGGGGAAACCAAAAACACTTAAAAGCAGTTCTAAAAGCCTGGTCTGTTAAAAGAGCCATGTTAAAATGCCAATAGGTGCTCTTTAAATTAACATTTTTGATAAAAAATGGAGCAGGAGAATAACAGGTTGAATAAAACATCCTTTAAAAACATTTAAATTGTGTTTAATAAAGCAATAGAGGCGGTCCAGTCTGGACAGAGATAAAGGGTCCCCCTTATATGACTCCAGGTGTACTGAGTTTCTATCAGCTGTCTGATCCTGTGGGATGAAGCAGCATATGGCTCAGGATGGTTCCTGTCCAGGTTTGGATCAACTGTGCAGTTAAAATCACCCCATAAAAACAGAAAATCATCCCCTCCACAGTCTCTAACGGTATCACTTAAAATGTTTAAAAATGCCACCCTATCCACCCCACTGGTGGGCGCGGACATTTAAAAACACAAGCTTCATCTTCTCATATTCATGAAGGACTTTCAATAAAACACCTGGGATTATTTCGTCAGTGATAAAGGAAACTGGTCAATACATTTTGGTGAATAAAATCCCCACCCCTCCGCTCAGACTTAATTTTAGTTTCCTGAGCCGGTAGATCCAAGAGCACCTCTTCAGACCGGCCAGACTTCCTGGTGGTGAGAGGGCGAGCTGACTGGACGAACAGCTTTAGGTTGGAGAAGTGCTCCTCTACAACAGGAAGTCTGGCTCCTTTGGTGAACTCCTAAAAACGTTTTATTTTGGCCAGAGAGTATAGATTCTGCTGCTCCTCCTGAGTCAGGCAGAAAACACTCTGACTTGGCTGTTCATTTGGTTTTGGACGTTGACTCCAGGCTTCCTGATTCAGATGTTTTTCTTTTTGTGAAACCTTTAACAGATCATCATCAGACATGTTATCCATCAGATCCACACACGTTGAAACATGTTCATTTGTGTTAGTGTCAACAGTTTCACTTTCTTTGCTTTCATCATTTTATACAACGGTGCAACTTTTTCAGCCACGACCACCGGGACGGCCACCGCGATGACCGGCGCCAGCCGGCCACCTCCCGGCGCTTCAGGTCCTTGGAGTTCCTTTGTGTGGATGGAGGAGTTTCTAGTGAGCACTGCGTCTCGACTAGAGGTGATCTTGTGTCTTGAAAGGGGGAGACCAGCTGAGCTGGGTCTCTTTAGCCGTTCCTTGTAGGCTTGTAGGCTAAAACAGGCTCCAACAGCTGTTGGCTGTTTGGCGGGCTTGAGTCTCAGGCGAAGTCCCAGAGAGGAGGGGAGGGAGACCTGTGTTCAGGTCATCTCAGTAGGAAGAGAGACATCCTAACTTGGTCTGCTTGGTAGGAAGCCAACTTCTACTGCAGTTGACCAATCAGAATGGAATCTGATGTTCACAGGTACGTGTCAGATTCAGTGACACAGGCCTGCAGGCATATGGGAGATTGGGAAAGACCCCCTGTGGAGCTGTGTGGCTGTGTTTTCACACAGAGGATGCTCTAATCTGAATGTTCAGAAACAATTCAATCTGCATTTACCGTACCCGACCACCTCTCCCACCGCTAGACCACCCTCCTCCACTGAACACTGCATCGCCGGGACCAGTTTTTTGCGACAACTTCTGCCACCGGCATGGTGCCAACCAGGCCCTCTGCTCGCCCTCCACCAAACACCACCACGCCACCACACTAAGACACACTACTAACTGGAAAGAAAACATGTACACATAAACAGACAAAGAAATTAGAGGAAAAAGTTCAAAGAAATTCACTCACACTGCCAAAACACACACACCACGCCCTCAGCTCCACACACCCTCCGCCATTCTCACAGAGAGAGAGAGAGAGAGAGGGGGGGGGGGGGGGGGGGGAGAGAGAGAGGGGGGGGAGAAAGAGAGAGAGAGCGAGAGAGAGAACGCGACAGACATACTGTAATAGAGAGAGAGAGAGAGAGAGAGAGAGAGAGAGAGAGCAGCTATAATCCTGTGAGTATAAAACCGGGCGTCAGAACGGTGCAGCCTCAGTGTGAAGGATGATGGGAGATGAAGCGTCGAGCTGCGCTCACATGACAGACGGAGCTTCGTTGGTCCTGAGAAGCAGCAGCCAGCAGGATGACTGCTCCGCTCACACTCTGCTGCCTGCTCCTCTCTGCTCTCACTGTCACTCTAACAGCTGGTAAGTGGACACCACCCACAACAAGCAGCTTCTGTCTGCGCTGGTCCAACGACGGGAAGAGTAGAGCAGAGAAAAGTTTGTGTGAGTGAATGTGTGTGTGTGTGTGTGTGTGTGTGTGTGTGTGTGTGTGTGTTTGCTATACCAGTGTTTTTGCACATTTTAGCCAATTGATTTCAAATCTTTCAAGCACATCTAATGGTTTTCATCAGCAAATGGAGTTTGCTCAGTTGTCATCACCTGACCCAAGTGTGAATGCAAAAAAGAGTCGTAATACATGGTGCACGTTTTATACTGGTCTCGAGACATCAACTGGGAAAACTCCTCCTAGAGAGACCGTGAGATGATGTTCAAAGAAAGAAAAAGCTAAGTGAACCTTGACTGGATTTGACATTAGTTTCCATTCGGGACAAAAATCAACTGGCAGAGACTTCAATCCACCACACTAAACATCATGTGAGGTTTTACGTTTGTCATACTATTTATTATTGTTGTGTGGCAATTCATTGAAGATTTGTCAAAACTGTATTTTACAAACAGTAAATGTGACAGTAAAAGTTAAACAAAGCGGACAAATGCTCCAGGGGCCTCACCTCCAGGGGCCACAGCAGCTGTGTGACAATTACTCTTTCAGTAGTTTGATTATTTGCACATTTGTTCATAGATTTACACGGCTGAAGTATGAAATGAACTTAGGTGGCCCTGCAGTATTACCCGATATCATCTTGGAGGCCACTATGTCAAGATCTTAACATGAAAAACTAGAGTCAAATCCCTTGTATGTGGACACATACTTAGTCAATACAGCGGATTCTGACATTTATAATTTGACTTTGTGCTCATAGCGCTTGCATTCCTAGGTAAAGCTAAATCAAATTAACATAAACTGACTGGGTGAGTAGTAAAGCTGCTGTGTTCTGCTGTGTACTGCACTTGAAGGCAACACATTACATGTGATTTGTAGTATTATCTAGTATCGACCTTTGTTTTTGGTAGTATGGTTGCAGTAAGGCAGGACAGCTGATTGTGGTCCCAGGGCCTTCTAACAGGTTTTAAATGGACATGATGAAATTGATACAAAGCAGTGGCTGTTGGAAGATGAGAAAACATAAGAAACACAGAAAACAATACATCTGCTTCAGAAAAAGTATTCAAGAACACACAATGACATTGCTGTTATATTTAATACAATGAACCCAGCAGTCCAGTCCAACTTATGGCCCTGTTAATGACAGTCACCTAATGTTGGGAGATTTTTCCTCTCAGGGATAAAAAGCCCATTGTCTGACCCATATTGCTCAAGGTAATCTGTACTTTAAAATGATTAAATGTTTGTGGCTATTCAAACCACAAAGTGCATGGATTTTAATCCCAAAGCAGAACTCACAGATTTTCTGTCTATGATCTTGGGAGCTTCTGTCTAGATTTTGGATAATAAATGAAGCTTTGTTCTCAGCACTGAGACAGCATGGAGCCTTTCAATGCTGTTATGTGGAGCAATTATACAGTCAACTGTGTCAGGTTTAAATAATAATAACAACAACCATAATGATACTTTAGTATTTATTGATTACACACACACACGTATACCAGGCCAAGATATAATCCACACCTACTGGCTAAAAAACTCTCCATGAATGCCTGGCCACCGTGGATGGGACCCACCCAGGGTTAAGCTCTGGGTGGACAATCAGGATCACAAAGGACTGCCAGGAGGGAGCAATGCTTTCCAATTACCAGCCAATAACCTCCCTTTGCACAACATTGAAGCTCCTGTCAGGCATCATTGCGGCTAAGATGAGAAGGCACATGGATCAATACATGAGCGGGGCTCAGACAGGAGTTGGTAGTAACACCACAGCAGTCAAACACCAGCTGCTGGTCGACAAAGCCATCACTCGATACTGGTAGATCATACAGACCAACCTGTGCATGCCTGGATTGATTATAAGAAAGCCTTTGACTCGATGCCAAACACATGGATACTGGAATGCTTGGAACTGTGTAACATCAACAAGACACTAAGAGCCTTCATCAAGAACTCAATGGGACTGCCAAAGACGAATCTAGCGACCATCTCAAAGCCAATTGCACAAGTCAAGTGTGGCATTTACCAAGAAGATGCTGTGTCCCCGCTTGTTGTTCTGCATAGACCTGGACCCCCTCAGCCAGATCATCACTCAAGGTCTTTGCACACTGGACAAGATTTCTTTTTCGATTAATTTGCACGTTAATATTATTTTTAGAATCCAGTCAATGCAAGCTTTCACATCAGCAACAGAATTTAGTGTTATTGCACCTTTTATTTTTTCGGACCATAGTAGAGTTTACATCTCTGACCTTTACGTAATGGACCAATCAAAAGGCATGTTGTTGACAACATCACTTTAAAAACATTTAACATAGTGGATCGCGCAATGAATACGGCTGGAACATTTCACAAACAAACGGGACTTTCCTTAAATCAAATTTATAAAAAAGAAAATTATTGGTTCTCCAATTCTCCTATTTTTCAATAATTATGTAAGGCAAGGCAAGGCAACTTTATTTGTATAGCACATGTCCCCAGGTATTTTGTTTTTCCCCTTCTTATTGAATAAAAAGGACCACCAGGTCATCATTACTTGATGTTGAATCCATTGTTTATTACTTGTGATGTGAGTGGCTACGGATACTGGGTCTGAAGTGGAGTAACCCTCAGCCACCTCCTCTACATGGATTACATCAAGCTGTATGAACAAGCTGAATGAGCGTGACATCGACTCACTGATCCATATCACCAGGATATACAGCAATGACAACAAAATGCCATTCGGGCTAGATTAGTGGTCGGATTGTAAGAGAGGCAAGATGTTCACAGCTGAAGGGGTTGAATTACCAGAAGGCAACACAGCAGATGTCCAGGACAGCTACAAAGACCTTGGAGTCCCGCAAATGAATGGAAACCATTAAGGGGCCGCAAGGAACTCAGCCACAGCCAAATACCCACGCAGAAGAAGACAAGTCCTGAAAAGTTACCTGAATGGAAATATCAGTCATATCATGCTTTCAGTCATCAGATACCCAGCTGGAAAAATAACATGGCCAAAGGCAAGAAAACTCCTCACCATGCATGGATGGTTTCACCTCAAGTCCAGCACTCTGAGATTGTACGGCCCCCCAAGCTGAAACAGGGGGGCCGAGGACTATTGAGCATCAGAGCCACTATCCAGGATGAAACAACCAAGATCCAGATGCACAGCATATATACCAACAGATAGAAGAAGTGTGTAATATGGGGAAATCTTACCAGTGGCTAGAAAAGGCTGGTCTGAAGGACAGCAAAGAGGCACTAATCATGGCAGCACAAGAACAGGCGCTGAGCACAAGGTCAATAGAGACTGGGGTCTACCACACCAGACAGGACCCCAGGTGCAAGATGCCCCTGAGACAGTCCTACATATAACAGCAGGGTGTAAGATGCAGGCAGGAATGTTGTACAATGGGCAGCATAACCAAGTGGCTGGCATAGCTTACAGGAACATCTGTGCTGAGTATTATGGGCTGGAAGTCCCGAGGTCACAATGGAAGACACCTCCAAAAGGTGGTTGAGAATGACCAAGCTAAGGTCCGGTGGGACTTCCAGATCCACACTGATAAACTGGGGATGTCTAACCAACTGGATACCGTGGTGGTGGACAACCAACCAAATGTAATCAAGAAACCATACCATAATACAGCTTTGCTGTTGTTGTTGTTGTTGCTGTTACAGGATGGCCACTAGAGAACCATTACTTAAACTGATTAATCCACATTATTTGCTCTAGTTCATTGGCATTTGGGGATGTGTTGTAATTTCTCCTCCATCCCTTTGAATACATAATTATTCTAAATTCTAATTGGATGGCTTTTTAACATCCACATGCTCTCTGAAGAAAAGCGTTGTGTTTCTGAGCTTTTCTGATGAATTTGTATGCAGACAATTAAAAAGCAGCAATTATGTGCTGAAATAATTTCTTGGGAATCCACAGCTGTGTGTAGCTTCCTGGAGCGCCGATCAGCACTGTTGTTCCTCTAGAAAACAACTCTGCCCTCGATACAATTAGGTTCCCATACAACTATACTGCACTCTCAATTACATTCTCAATTACATTAGGCCGTATGTTCCCACAGTTCCCATATTTCTAAGATTCTTCTCAAAATTAAACCCTATGTTCCCACATTTCTAGGCCAATTTAAAAATTAAGTCTTGTGTTCCTACATTTCTCTTCAATTTAAGCCCTATCCTCTCACAAGATTCTTTGGAAGCACTTTATAGATAATGAATGAATGAGTATTTTTAATTTTGATCACAATCACAGTCACAATCTTTACGGAGCCCTGGAGGTGACATGAAGGAAAAAAAAACGAAGGTAAAAAAAAAAAAAAAAACGAAGGTAAAAAAAAAAAAAAACTGAGAAGAGGTATGTACTGGGGACAAACGCGAGATCTCGCGAAAGAAACTCGAGATCTCGCGATAGAAACTCGAGATCTCGAGAAAGAAACTCGAGATCTCGAGTTCTTTTTTTTTTTTATTATTATTATTTATTTATTTTTTCAATAAATCTTTATTGAGTGTCTTTTGGGGTCTGCAGCCTTCGGAGGAGGAGACCCGTTGCCTCCGTAGACCGCGTAGGCTGGGTCCTCCGAAGGCTGCAGACCCCAAAAGACACTCAATAAAGATTTATTGAAAGTTTCTTTCTCGAGATCTCGCGTTTGTCCCCAGTACATACCTCTTCTCAGTTTTTTTTTTTTTTTAACCTTCGTTTTTTTTTTTTTTTTACCTTCGTTTTTTTTTTTTCCTTCATGTCACCTCCAGGGCTCCGTACAATCTCAATCAGTACAAGAAAAAATAAAATAGGCTGATCAAAATGGGTTTCGGCTGAAGCAGAGCTTATAGATGCCGAACTTTTGTTTTCATTTCCTAAATGTCAGACAAAAAAAAACGGAAAAGGATGCATACGGTATATACATGTAATACAATCACATGCTATATGCATATACAGTACATACCTACATACACATACATACATACATACATACATACATACATACATACAGTATATACATACATACTGTATACACACATGCATATGCACCTGCATACATAAACATAAATATGTACGTACATAATGTACCTATGTAACAAAATTTTGTTTTTAAATGGACACTTACTCTCTTTAGTATCCACTGGTAAACTATTCCACAGTTTCACTCCATAGACTGATATGCACTTACTTTTCAATGTGGTATGAAAACCATCTCTATCCCCAAACATTTTTTTTATATTTCCTGGAAGTAAATTCTGCCTTACTTCATACAAAATTTGTACAATTTTGCAGACAACCAGGTCTTTGAACTTCAATGCCCTTGATTTTAGAAACAATGCATTGGTGTGCTCGTAATACCCCACATTATAAACTATTCATATAGCTCGCTTTTGGGCTTATAAGTTCCCAACTACTTATTATGGATGGTTACTATAAAGTGCTTCCGTGCTTTCTCAAAATGTTCCCACATTTCTAAGATTTCGAAGATTTTTCTCTGTGCGCATGTTATTATTGTGACAGTTTGAAAAACCAATTGCACAATTGCTTAAATACTACAACACAGATTTCCACGATATTTGGTGAAGAGCTATAGTGAACAGGACCAACCCCCTGGTCCACAGTGTTTGCTCAAATGGCTGCTATTCATGGAAGCTTGATCCCTGGAAATCGTGGAGGAAAGGTTTTAGTTGTTCGGAACTTCTGTTTCCACCGACATTAAACAAGAGACAAAAAGATTCATTGGCGTTGCTGGCGCCAGAACTGCAGAGCAAAGGTCTACACAAACCTGCTGAATGAAGAGGATGACGATCCAGTTATCAGAGTGATTGGGTTCCATGAGGAGGACCATACTCACTGCCAGGATGAAGGCAAGGTCAGCAGAGCTCAGTTCCGACAAGATGTTGTGGCTCAAGTGAGGCAGGATCCAATGGTGCCAGTGAGACGAGTTTACAATGCAGAATTTGTGCAACATTGTCGGGTAGTCCAAGGAGGAGGCGATAGACCACCATTACCAGTGTTTCAGTCAATCCGTTCACCAATGCAGAGAGCCAGGTCTAAGGCAATGCCAGAGATCCCAGCCACTGTGGATGAAGTGGAGGTCAAAGGCTCATGGGCCCAAACATGGGCCCAAGACCTTTTTTTGCTCCATGCTGACAATGATTGGAGCATACTGGTGTTTGCAACAAATGAGAATCTGACCCTGCTGCAACAATGTAGAACAACTAACATGGATGCCACCTTTAGGAGTTGCCCTCGACCATACAGACAGTGTTTTACCATATTGGGAAACCATCATGGCTTTGTACTGCCTCTTGTTAATGTGCTTATGGAGCAGAGAACCATTGGACACTACAAGCAAGTACTCCAAGCTGTCAAAGTGGCCATCTGCCAAGTAACCCACCACAATTGGTGCCCTCAACTTATCGTCTGCGACTTTGAAAATGCCCTGAAGACAGCACTGGAAACATAGTTCCCTCAAGCCACGGTTGGAGGTTGTTATTTTCATTTCAAACAATCCCTGTAGAGGAAGATCCAAGAGCTTGGATTGGCTGTTCCCTACCACCAAGACCGCACCCTTGCTCGGGTCATCCGCAAACTCATGGCACTAGGTTACCTACCGCTTGCTCTGGTTCAGATTAACTTTAACACACGCTGTAGACGTCTTGTGAGACACTACCCTGCAATGGAAGAGTTCATCACCTACATGAGGAACACATACATCTGCCCTGGATCCACCTTTCCACCAGTTATGTGGAATGTCTTTCAGAGGGACATGGACCAAAGAACGAACAACCATGTCGAATGTGCGTTATTGCAAAATGACCATGTTGAATGTGTGCTGTTGCAAAATGGCTATGTACAAGTCATTTTAATGTTTGGTCTTTCTACAATTGTTTACCACAATCTTACCACCGGATAATGAATGATACAGTGTAAGCTCATTATAGTAAATTGGCTTTGTGTTTTTTTGTTCTTGAAATAGTCTCCTCTCTAAGGACATCACTTGCAGAGTGCCTGTTCCTGGCACATAAAAGGTTGAAAAGCACTAAAGCCTTGTGAGAGAACTGCATAAATAGTGCAGCATTTTTTTTTATTTGCAACATTGCAACAATAATAATAAGCAAAAACGTATTACTATTGTTCAGTCTTCAGCAGGACAGCAGTCACAGCACTTACAGATTGCCTGTCCCTGGCACATAAAAGGTTGAGCAGTACTAGAGGCCTTTCCAGTTTTAAGTGAACCGCACGAATAGTGAGACGTTTTACTTATTTAGATTGTTTGAATGTGTACTGTTCATTAAAGAATTATAGAAAGTTAAATGTGCACTGTGTCTAAATTGCAATAACTGATGGAGGTGAGGTTCATTTCGGTATGAGGGTTCGTCACTCCACAGTAACCCATGTTGGAGTAACGGTGTTGAGCTCAAGATAGTTTGGAAGCTAGCTCTCTCCTTCAAATCGCCAGACGTGGGATTAAGTGGCGAAATCCTCAATTACCAGGGGACAATTGATTTCAAAACACAGGACAAGATGTAAATATGCTTTATGTGCCAAAAACACTCACCAAAAGAGTAGTGCAGTAGACTTGATGACACTGACAGGTTGACACAGAGGAGTTTTCAAATAGGCATCCTCCTTCCTTAACGTTTCCTCCATTAGCCTAGGACGCCTCCAGAGGGCTGGAAAGTGACTCCAAGCATCCCAGGAGCACCCCCCTCTACGCCAACCTGGCTTTCCTGAGGTATTGATGCACTGCAAACTATGGTTTACGTCCAGTTGCTGCACTTCATTCGACTGATCTGACCGGAAGCTAGTCAATATGAGGCCTCTGTGCTACTTAGTTTAGTTTGTTTATTTAGAAGGACAATGTGCATTTACATTAAATGTTTGCAATAAACAAATGAAATGGGTGTACCATGTTTAGCTAAAAGCTACATTCCATCTGTAGTCCATTGCTACTGGATAATAGGTTGGGTGTAATTGGCTACCAAATTGGGAGAAACGGGGATCAAATGTGAAATTTATGAGAAAGGAAATGCGGGAACATAGGGCCTAATTTTGGAAAAAAAATCTTAGAAATCTGGGAACTGTGGGAACATAGTGCCTAATTTTGGAAAGAAATCTTAGAAATCTGGGAACTGTGGGAACATAGTGCCTAATTTTGGAAAGAAATCTTAGAAATCTGGGAACTGTGGGAACATAGGGCCTAATTTTGGAAAAGAAATCTTAGAAATGTGGGAAGTGTTGGAACATAGGGCTGTGGGAACATAGGCACGCTCCTACATTTCCAGGTAAATTATTTTTTCCCCAAACCAAACGGTTGCAGTTTGAAACAGTTGCAGCATGTGGACAATGAACCAGACAAAAGAAAACATGCTACACAACTACTTGGGCAGATGTCATCAAAAACGTCATTGTTTGACTTTAAATGACAAAGGAATTGAAATAAAAATAAAACAAAATCAAAATTTAAAAAATCAAAATGTCATTCACAATTTGTGTTTCGTTTTGATGGAACGAAACTATAAGGAGAACAGGCAAGATATAGTTCGAAGACATAAAACAAACTGTTTGTGTCTAGTGTCATGGCTCTGTGAATGGCAACGTCTGTCTCTCTATTGGTTGGAGAGGTGACCACTTTGAACCTTTGATATTTCAACAATTCATGGTAGGTTGTCTTTGGTCCAAATTTGGTTCAGACCCTTATGTCGCCAGAAGTTTTGGTGATCTATTGACCACCATGAAGTTTACATTTGTGGTTTGGAGTGAAACTTCTTGAAAAGATTTGGTTCTGACATTCATGTTCCCTCAGGATGAACTGTAACTCAAAAATGTAACTTCATGACAATTCCACCAGCCTGAGCTGTAGTTTGTGTACAGCTTCACAGATCCTCTATCAGGCTGCAGACTTCACAAAGAATGGATCAAACCTGCTGAATCACACCATGAGTCATTTATGACCACTGTCTGCCCTTGCTCAAGGTCCAATTGACAAATGATATTGCACTAATTATTATTATTACAGCGTCCACAACATTACACAACTGAGTGCAATGTGCCCTTTTTTATAGAGGGAAGAAATAACTTCTAATTGTTCATATAATAATTAGGACTGTCAAACGATTAAAACCACAGGGTAGCTATGGATTAATCACGATTAATCACCATCCGTAGAAAAAAATGTGATGTTCTCTGTATATTATTGTGGGAATGGAAAGATAGATGACAAGGCATGTACCAGAATTTGAAGCCCAATATCACTCTTTGTTAGACAAGTACTTAATTTGCAGTACTTGCCAAGACCGATATGCATACTAAATAATAATATTCCATTACAGTTCTAACAATAACTTTGAAAACTTTCAACGTTCTGCCTTTCCTGATACAGACACAGAGTATTTGCAGGGATATTAGCAATTAACATTTAGTTACACAGAAGAAAATAAAAGAAAAATAAATATTAAAGATGAAATCTAAGAGGAGCAGCTAGTCACTTAAAGGAGAATAGCGCTGGTCCACCTTAAAGGTCATCCCACCTTAAGTGTTACTGAGCCGAAGCAACCACAGTTGTTGCTAACACTGGGGCTAACTCCCTTCACTTTCATTATCAGCTGGCTGACAACAAGACAGGAACTTAGCTTGTGTCTATTTCTAGCATTTATTCACCAACAAACACACACACACACACACACACACACACACACTACACTCCTACATTCACAGCTGTAACGCCGCCACACGCTCTCTCTCTCCTAGACACTCTCTAGCGTGACGTCCTAACAGCTGTAGTACATCGGTGAAACCCTGGCAGGTTCTATCAGCAGACACACAGCTGACACCTTCCCAGCTAAATGAAGTGATGTGGTGGAGACTCACTAGACTACTGCAGCTGCTGAAAAATGTCTGTTCATCAGGTTATTGTTGCAGCTGGGTGGCTGATTAGGCTCAATGGTTAATGCCACGTTGCTGCAGTGGTGCCGTTGTATTTCAGTAGTTCTATGAGGCTGCGTCTTCATCGATTGTCCATTTTGTTTTTTTTATACTTGAACGTCCCATCCAGAGAGCCAACAGCGGTATTGCATTAAAAAAAAATGCGTTAATTCGACAAATGAATCATCCCGTTTGGAGTTAAAAGGTTTGTTTCTCACAGACATGACGTTGGTCTGAACATCTAACTCAATATGTGTCTGGTCAGCAGAACATTCAGTGATACTGAGAAGATGAAAGGAGTTTCTATCTTGGCCTGAAGGTTGGCAGCTTGTTAGCCAGGTGACAGATGTGGTCGCCTTGAATATGGAACTGACTGAGCTCTGTGATCAAAGACCGGTATTAGCATGAGGTGAACTTCCTATATTTCCCTCTTTTGTTTCGCCTGACGTCCACCGTTCCTAATGCATCAGGTTTTGTCGTCTTTCTGCTGATGTGTGTGGAGTCTTTTATCTGACAGCAGGGCAGAAATGTACAAAGAGGGAGAGAATTGGCTGCATAAGACAGCTTTATCTCCAGCAAAGACAACACAAGGCATGAAAATCAAACACTTCACAGTTCACAGCCCTCTGTAGACTGAGCTGTTCCATTTTTGTCCTTTCCATGTTTGTCACATTAAAGTAGCACAAAGCAGCCAGTCAGTGATACATCTCATTTCACTAACCTTAATCTCATTCCTGAATATGCTTTCTCTCAGTTTAATGACTGCTGACATTATGAATCAGTTATCATGCTGTTTCCCCCCCCCCCCCCCCCTGATTTCAGTGTTATTCTTATATGTGTTAATCTCTTGTGTGTGTGTGTGTGTGTGTGTGTGTGTGTGTGTGTGTGTGTGTGTGTGTGTGTGTGTGTGTGTGTGTGTGTGTGGAGGCCAGACTTTGGCAAATGCTGGCTCTTTGGATGAAAAGCTGTACGGAGGATTAAAAGGAAAACATGGGAATAATAATCTGTAGGCAGGCTGACGTCATGCAGGCCAGGCCGGCGTTGTGGAGGTGAGGCTGACTGATGACAGAGGGCATCAGAGCGCCTCCCAGCAGCGCCGGGCTGCTGCTCTACAAGGTGCCTTTGGTTTTGGTCCTGGTCCATGAAGGCAGCCCACACAAAGACTACATCAGCCCCGGGCTTTGTTTCAGTCCCTTACAATTTTGAAATTCATCTTTTCACAAAATGTCCAAAAGAACACATGGTGTGTGTGTTATATTGTATCTATGTGAGGTTTAATATGTGACACAGCACAGTTGGCTTTGAAATTGCAACAGCTTGAATTTCAACAAAATAAGAATACATTCTTAATGAATAGTATTTGTTATAGTTCATTTCATTTTTGCAGTTTATGTAATAAATTGCAGGATGGAGCTGTTCCAAAGCCAGAACCTTCCCGTGAGGAAGGTGTGGATGTGTTTATTTGTGAAACAATCAGAAATGTATTTTTGATATTTTCTGATTCACGGCTTTCTTCTCCCTCCCTCTCCTCATTTGTACTCGAGCTCGCTCCACCACAGCTGCTCTCTGAACAAAAACGAACAAATGTAAACATAAATATTTGACTACTATGTACACACATAAATATAAGTATATATAAAAGCACAGGACCATGACATTGTAAACACTATGAGGATAGTGCAATGGTGCAAACAGTTGTGGAATAAATATGTAATTATTAATGAAGCAGGTTGCTATGGATACACTATTGATATTAACTGTTCATCACAGTGACAGCCAGTGGGAGGAGACTGCTCCTGTGTCTGGTGGTTGTATATTAAACCGATATACTATACCTTTAAATAGTTTGCTACCACATGAAACTGTTGTACGTTGGTGTATTACAGAGGCAAGAATCTAAATCTCTCACAAGAAGCCAGAACCTTCTCCCCAACACATTGTTGGAGGATCGGCCCCTGGACCGGACTAGGCTTTAGGACAGCAATCATCCTGGGACTGAAAATGTAGGATGGGGGAGGATGGGAATTAGTTTGCATATGGAGAAGAAATAAAGAGATATACAATGGGAAATCAATTTAAATAGAAAATAATACAATGAGAAATAATGAACTATAAAATTAAATGAATACTAAAATAAGGGAGTATATTTATTTATTTCACTGTACATTTCATAATTGAGGCTTTCATTTCTCCATGTTCTTATTTATTGTGAAGACAGATTAGTCCTCGCTACTTGCATTTCATAAGTGAGGTATCTGAAAATCACACGTGCCTGCATCACATGATTTGGTTTTCACATGTGACATGTCCATTACATTTGAAACCCATTTGATATTCAATGTGACCTTTACAGTTTAAAGTTTTCATACAGTTTCTAACAATTTGTATCTGCCAACAAAATGTGAATCTGCAAAACCAAGTGTGTCTATATGTGCAGTAAATGTGAAATCAATGTTTCACATGCTGGTGTCTGAAGAGGATAAACACTTCCACACGTGTCCAATAACAATTCCCTATAATGTGAAATGTTTTTGTGTGTATGTGTGGTTTTGCATTTCACTTATGAAATCACATCTAATACATATATTCTCATATATGAAACATTGTTCTGTGTGTAATCAACATGAGAACATATAGGTCCTAGTTGAAGCTGATATTTGTATTAACCCATTTAATCCCAGCGCTCACAGCACAGCGATCTGTAAATGTGGCGGCTGGTGTAAATACTGGTGCTCCTGGGGATTATTGTTTCTAAGCAGTGTGCAGATGTGTTTTATTAGATTGGCTGAGGTCAGGCTCCGCCTTTAGTCCGCTGCCCAGTACACTTGCAGGGCAGCTGGCCTTAATGGATGGAATCATTAACACGCTCTGCTGCTTAAACAGCACCGACTGGTGCTAAGCTTCTAAGCTAACACACAAAAGCCACAGAGTCGTAAAGAAATTCAGATGCAGCAGATGTGCATTCCTTCCTCATTTAATCCCGTACTCTCCACGGATGGAGTCCATATTAAATATTCAAGTGTCAGGAAAGAAATCTGGAGCGCTTCAACCCAAACGCTGCTGCTGTCATCACAAGACACATATTTTTGTTGTTTTGTTGTTTTTGATCGTTTAATCTGGTTAAACCACACCGATAAATCGAATAGTCAAAAAGTAAGGTCCTAACTCCTATTCCTTGACCTCTGGGGAAAAGGTCACGGAAAGGCGATAGGATAACTCAAAAGGATTTAGGAAAAGTCGGCCGCGGTGCTCAGAGAATCCGACCGTACTTTCACTAGGCTACGTCATTATAACGCGGCCGCTGATGATTGACAGCTGATGATCGGCACGGGTGATTGACGCGTCTGCACTGGAGAAACTACAATAATGAACTACAAAAACGCGTCGTCTACTTCTCCCCATGTTGGTTTTATAAACAGCTGGTTCACTGACCTTCAGGTCCAGCAGCTCCTCCTTCCTGTTTAACTGTTTGCTTTATTTACATTTCTATCAAACATTTGTAACATGATTTAAATAAATAAAAATACCATTCAATTATTATCACTGCCCACATACATTTATCAACACAATTCCAATTACAATATGTCTGCATGAAAGTAATTGTTAAATATGCAAATGCACATCACACATATCGTTTGTTTTCATGAACGGCCGAGGTGTGTGGCACTTTAAATGTGATCTCCTTTCCTTTCGCATAGGAAGGTCCGTTGCATCCGATGCTAAAAGAGCTCTGAAAGGAAGCATTGGAGCTCCTTTCCTTTGCACTTGTTTACTTCCGGGTCACTTCTTCAGTTAGCAAAACAGACTATTCGACTGCAGCCCTCCTCTAATCGGAAGATCAGTGGTTCAATTCCCAGCTCCCCAATTGCCCTGAAGGCTGAGCCGTTGGGATGTGAATGCGTGTGAATGGGTTTTTTGTTCGATCCTGATGGGCAGGTGGCTCCTCTGCTATCAATGTATGGATGTGAATGTGAGTGTGAATGGGTGAGTGTAGACATGTAGTGTAAAGTGCCTTCAGTGCTTCAAAAAGACTAGAAAAGCACTACAGAAATGCGAACCACTGGTTTTGCATTTTTGTGTCCTCTTAAGTAGCTTTAAGGTCGCCAAAGTCATATTATTCTCCACTGTCTGAAAAAGTCATATATATTAATATATATGTTATCTTTTTGTAGCTTGATGTTAACACTCAATTAAATATTCAAACTTTTATTGGTACATCATATCATGGAAATATTCTAAATGTCTTGAGTTTGTTTTTTACACATTTCCCAGAGATTCACTGTGGCAGATTTGGAAACATCATTAACTAGAATTTAAAAAAAGGTGGATTTAAACAGTTTGACCAGAAAGTGTTTGAAACGATAAACCCACGGGTGGATCAGTGAATGAATATTACCAGTCAGGAATATCTGACTTGTGTCCTGTGATGCTCTTGTTTCCTGGGCAGCCTGCTGGTTCTGGACGTTTCCCCCTCATACTGCAGATCTACTTTTTACATTTCTTTCATCTCTCCGTTCTGCAATTTCCATATTTCTCTTTGCTTCTGACCTTCCTCACTTTCACAGTTTGGTTTGTGTTGTGATCTCACCTCGCTTTGAGGTATGTCTCTGTGTTACATATTCAGTATGACATTGTACTATTTTTCCTTCGCTACAAGTCACAGCGTTTCAGCTCTTCGTTTTTCTGTCAGTGATGCCGTGCCTGTATAAAGCAGTTCACTCATTTTTTCCTACCATTTCTATTTGAATAATCCTAAAATCCTCCTCAATTCTTCTTCTAAATGAATGAATGATACCATTAATATTTGATGAACAACATAACAGGCTGGTCACAATAACAATAATGCTCTTCTATGGTGATATTATAAGCAGTGTTAAATGTTCGATCTACGATGTTCTGTCAGTAAAAGCAGTGTTCCCAGCCTGGCTCTGACCCTACTTTTTTGTAGTAAATGCATAGTGATAATTAGGGATGGCTTTTGTGTATCTCATGCCGCTTATGCCTTTGGAGCTCATAAGTTGATGATATGACCGTCTCAATTTTTCTTAGTAGAAAGGTTTCCGAGGATGAAGAAGTCCAAAACCAGATGCAGGGTACTAGGCGCCGGGGTGTGTCCTTCTGAAGGCCCCGAAATGCTGATAACTGGCCTTATTATAACCAAAAATAGCAGAAGGAGAAGCTTTACTGGATCCAGGTAGATTGGTTGGAATTTGGCTAAATGTAGCCAAAAGGCTAGGTGAACCAGTGATACTCTACATAAATACAGCCAAGAGTTCATAGTTACATTGTGATCCTTTATATTTGTCTTTAAACATGTTTTTTTTTTCTTAATTTGTCCTGCTTGGTTTGAGTTTTGTATCTCTGAATAGACTAATGAAGGCCTGAACATTTTAGTTTATCCTCCAGGTTGCTTTGCTCCATACAGATACAGCAGTGAAGTGAAGGTTACATTTGTTGTGCAATGACAACTCATCTGCTCAACCAATCACAATGACAATTCCCACCAGCCTCAAAATACTTTGCCTTTCACAGTGGATTGCTTTGTAAATGCAAAAACAAATACAGCACGTCTGACATCACCGTTCACTACCATGTCTCTCTCTTTGGCAGGTTATTTAACCGTTTCCATTGAGCCTCTTCCTCCTGTTGTGATTGGAGACACAGTCACACTCAAGTGCAACTTCCAAACGGATGGCAACCTCCGGGAGATTGTGTGGTTTCGGGTGAGCACGCAGGTGAACGTAATGCAATAACAGCATAAATGTATATTTTGCCTCCTCCCCCTCTTAGAGTTCAGGATCTCAAACATAATGTTGTCTTCAACTGTCAAACTAGAAGTACATCCACATAGATTCAAAGATTAAAATTAAATCATATTTAATCTAAATGATTCATGATAAGCGTGATGGACTTCATAGTGGCCATAACCCCAACATGGTGAGGGCGCCTTACAAAGGACTGGGATTATTGATTTGTTTTGAAAATGAGTGAATGAAGTAAAATGGTTTTTGGATTGTTTCCAGCACAAGCTATTTGAAGACTAGCTCAGTTTCAGACAGACCAAAATATTCATGAATTAATCCAATCAATAATCTGCATGGGTCACAAACAGGGAATGTGTCATGGTGGGAGTCCACACAAGGTGCACTTCAAACCAAACAATTGATTAAACCCTAAAGAGAACAATGGAGTTTGCAGATCAGGATGTGTGTCCAGTGTCTGTGATGATGATGGTGCAAAACCAAACAACTATGCAACGTGGATGTCTGCTGTAAGAGAGGCACACAGGGAGCATGGACCAGTCTCTTTAGCTGGGAAGGCCCAGGTGAGTTTAATCAAGCGGACGACCCTCCCTCGTCAGCCAACTGGCAGCTGATTGGCCAGGACAGTGTCCAAGACAGGGGGAGGGGTCTTGGACACTGGCGTCACATGTTAAAGCTGCAGCCTCAACCATGGAGGGATACATGGCTCATTCAGCCTTGCTGCCTCACTGGCTGTAGTCCATCCATCCATCCATTTTCTACCGCTTATCCTGTATTCAGGGTCGCGGGGGGCTGGAGCCGATCCCTGCTGACATTGGGCGAAGGCAGGGTTCACCCTGGACAGGTAACCAGTCTATCACAGGGCCGACATGTAGAGACAGACAGGTAACCAGTCTATCACAGGGCTGACATGTAGAGACAGACAGGTAACCAGTCTATCACAGGGCTGACATGTAGAGACAGACAGGTAACCAGTCTATCACAGGGCCAACATGTAGAGACAGACAACCATTCACACTCACATTCACACCTACGGGTAATTTAGAGTCATCAGTCCTGCATGTCTTTGGACTGTGGGAGGAAGCCGGAGAACCCGGAGAGAACCCACGCTTACACGGGGAGAACATGCAAACTCCACACAGAAGGAACCCGGGCCAACCCGGGGATCGAACCCAGGACCCTCTTCCTGTGAGGCGAGAGTGCTACCCACTACACCACCATGCAGCCAAAGGCTATAGTGCCACAATATAATGCCCTAAATGCATTTCCCCATAACCTTGCATTATAAATCAGATGTCTGAAAAGTGTTCACACAACATCCACAACTGCATAAATGGTCAATTACTACACTTTTTTATCATTACTTTTTTTTTACTATAAAACATGAAGGTTGACTATTGGTAAAAGTGGTATATATTTGGTTTGCAGTCTGATATGCAGTTTTCATGATAGGTCTAAACAGAGGATGACTAAACACAACATACAGTTTAGGCTGATGGATAAATCATTCGTTTTTTTTTAGGTTTTTCATCATAAGCTGAAGTTTAGTCAAGTCAAGTTTATTGTGGATTGTACATAATCGACCAACAACTCGGCTAATGAATAAATCAAGTATTAAACATCCATCCATGATCTGTATCCGCTTATCCTACCCAGTGTCTCTGACATTAGGCAAGTACAATCTGGACCAGCATGGTCTCTTAAAAATAATATTCCCACACAACTACACTGCATTGTGATTGCCGTTTCAAGGAAAACATATTTTGTTGTGGTTTATGTTTGCTCTTGACGTATCACAAATCAGTTTCAAACGAGCCCATAGGAGTACACAGGGAGGTCTGGGTGGGGGAGGAGCCAAAAAACTCAGGACTGTGACTGTTTACTCAGGAAAATATGAATGTAATTTTGTAGGAGGTAGGGTTTTCTGGACAGGTCTCCGGTCTTTGATACGGATGACACACAGACAGACACACCTACGGATTATTTGGGGTCTCAAACAACATCAACCAGCATGTCTTTGGACTGTCGGAGGAAATCGGAGCAACCACAGAAAACCCACACATGGACATGTAAACTCTGTTAAGTCATATCTACATGCTCACAGCTACACTCAGAGATGTTAATGCACCTTTGCCACTCAGGTGATTGACGGTGGCAGTGCCAAGCAGAAGATTTTCACCTACGATGCCATGTATAACACCAGCTACTCCCACATGGAGGACAACCGCAGACGAGAGGACCTGGTCTACCAGTCTACTGTGCGGTGAGACAGGCCACTACTACTGGACAATAACCATATCCTTTGAAAGACAGGAAGGTGTGTGCGTGTGTGTGTGTGTGTGTGTGTGTGTGTGTGTGTGTGTGTGTGTGCTTTCAGGAGAGTTAAGATTACAGCAAACCCAGGTGGATTATTCCAAGATCTGGAGTCTGAAGACGATGTTAAAAGTGAAACACCTTCTGTGATACCTGTACAGGCTTCCTGAGGTCCAGATGGAGGACGACGGCCTGTATGAGTGCCATGTGGGCATCTATGACCGGAGCTCCACAGGCAAAGTGATTCTAGCCTCTGGCACCATCACCCTCACTGTCATAGGTATGTGTCCATTTCTGAGGGAAGGCTCATGAATGTCAGAGGATTCATCCAGTGGGCCAAACATTGTACTACATTTTAAGGACAATCTATTCAGTAGTTGTTGAGATATTTCTGTGTGGAGCAAAGTCGTGGACTGACGTTTCTATCTATGGAGCATCCTTATAGGTTAAAAATACACTGTTGGTACCTTGATGGTTGAATCTGTTCATGGACAGAAATGGGAGACTTCTTGAGGATTGCTGTCACAGGAGACGTATCACAGACACTTCTGGAAACATTTACATTATTTGCCAGTGTTTAACAAACAATATACAACACATTAATCAGTGAGCTTCAGAGGTTATGGTTGACGTATTATTTTCTCTTTTGACAGAACCAGACTTGCGGTTGCCCCCTACTTCCAGTCTTTATGCTAAACTAGGCTTATTACACCCTAACTTTGCCTCTGAAATAAACACATTGACATCAGGTTAGATCCATCTGAACATCGGACTCTTCATAAGAAAGCAAATGTACTGAAATTAGAAGTGAATTGATTTGAAATGTTCACACATCATGACTCACCACTGATAAATACCTGAAACTTCTATTGAATATTTATTTTCTTTCAATTAATCAAAACCACTTCCATGTTTGATGTTCGTCTGTATTTTCTCTGCAGTACCTCCCAGGTCTATCTCTGTGGTGGCGGCCAACAGCCCGGCTCCTTTCAGCCGCTACCAGGCTCAGAACTTCACTCTGGTTTGCATCGTTACAGGAGCAAAACCAGCTCCCATGGTGAGATGGAGCCTTTTTACTCTTCATCTCCCTTCAAAGACTCCATAATCAAATCCATCCAATCATTACTAATAATTTGAAAACAACTGTAAAGTTGAGAACAGGATACTGGTACGTTCACTGTGAATGTGAAACTGAGGGACTGAGGGATTAAAATGTTTAATGCTCACAGACAAAACACTCTGTACACTCCGTGACCTCTTAGGAAAATGTATTGGGGATTGGTCTCAGTGGATTAGAGGACAGCAGCATATGTGATAAAATAAAAGTCCATTGGGGTTGTTTAGCATGTCCTGAGTGAGATGAAAATGAGCAACGCCATATGCAAACATAATCTTGATAGAACACCACTTTATGTAATTATCTATTTTTATCTACAGAACTGGACTGCATGTTCAACAGCTCTCTTTGTTTAACCGAGTCACATCTGCGTTATTAAACAATTAGGCCGGACACCTCTCTGGTCACATCACACAACCATGTAGTAAACAAGACAACTCACAGACACAAAGACATAAAACAATACAGTATGTCAGGCAAAAGAACATTTTATTGATTTTTAATGTGGATTATTTTAATTTCTCCGCCTGGATTATATTAAATCACAACATTAAATGACCGTTGCGATCCAGATGCTATGTAAAACAGATGATATCTACAGATAATGTAATGAAAAAGGTCAGTCTGCTCTCCTCATCCCATTTTCAACTCAACCCTGCTCAGTCAGCCACTCCCACCTCATCAGCCCAACTCTCTCACCTGTTCACACAGCAGCAGCTCATCTAATCAACACAGTATATAAGCTGCCCCTGTTCACTCACTCGGTGTCAGATTGTCCTCACGTCCATGCCTGACCTTCCAGCTCTCATTTACGGATTGATCTCCCGGCTTCGACTCTGCTTTGTCCCGACCATCCCTCCTCGTCACCTCAGCCTTCTGTTCCCGACCAAGATTCCTGCCTGTGTGTTCCCTGCTTTCTGTTTGCCAGCTTACTCAGCTGCCTGGCGTTTTTCAGTGCCATCTGTTCACCGTTAGAGACTTTAGTAGACTTTCTCTGGGTGGATTCCTCTGTCATCATTGCAGTCTCCAGTTTTCTCCAGTTTCCTGAACTGTTTTCTCCCCGTGTGTTATTCCATGCTGCCATTGACTTCCGCATCAGAGACCGTAGCCATCTTCATCTGAGGAGTTTTGCTGAACTGCTTTTGCAGCCAACACGAACTTGTATATCAGAAAATGTATATAACTGCACTCCATGAACACCTGGCAGCATGAATGAACCAGCTGCTGATAGAGAGTGGTTAACCCAAGGTCAGACAGCCACACATGGATCAATACATGAGCGGGGCCCAGAAAGAGTTGGTAGTAACACCAGAGGAGCCAAACATCAGCTGCTGGTGGACAAAGTAGTCACTCTAGACTATTAGACGAGACAGGCCAACCAGTGCACACCTGGATGGATTATAAGAAAGCCTTTGACTCGATGCCAAACACACGGATACTGGAATGCTTGGAACTGTAACATCAACAAGACACTAAGAGCCTTCATCAGTGGGACTGAAGACGACACCAACTCAAAGCCAATTGCACACGATACCATCAACTGTGGCATTTACCAAGGAGTTGCTCTGTCCCCCCCTGCTGTTCTGCATAGTCCTGGACCCCCTCAACCCGATCATCACTAAGAGTGGCTACAGATACCAGTTCCAAAGTGGTGTAGCCATCAGCCACCTTCTCTACATGGATGACGTTAAACTGTATGCTAGGAATGAAGTATTGATTCACTGATCCACATCACCAGGATCTACAGCATTACATCCAGATGTCATTCTAGACACAAGTGTGGTCGAATGGTATCCAAGAGTGTCAAGCTGATTAAAACTGAAGGGGTTGAATTACCAGAAGGCAACATAGCAGATGTCCAGGACAGCTAACCCGCAAACAAATGGAAACCATGAAGAGGCCACAACAAAGTCAATCACAGCCAAATACCTACACAGAGTAAGGAAAAGCTGAATGGTAAGGACAGGATCAGAGTCAACACATATGCACTGCCAGTCATCAGGTACCCTGCTGGTTTAATATGGCTAAAGTAAGAGATAGAGGCCAATGATATCAAGACAAGAAAACTCCTCACTCCTCAGCACTCTCAGATTGTACACTAAGGGAAAGGAGGGAGGCTGAAAAGATAGCCCTATATATATATTCAACCTTCAACCAGCGCTATTTTGTGACAAAACATTGGACTTGTCCTCCAATTATGTAATTTTGAGTGTCTGTGATCCTGCTGAGCTCACCTGCCTTCATCCTGGCCTTTCAGGTGTACTTCAAGCGTGATGGTGAGCTTATCGATGTGGTGCCAAATGCCCAGTCTTTCTCTTCAGTGGAAGACCAAACCAAAGGACCAGGTCTAGAAAAGAGCAGGGATGGGAGCCGAGATGGGAGCCGATATGAGAGCCGCGATAGGAGTCGGGATGGGAGACGGGCGGGGTTCCGGAGCACTCAGGCTCTAACAAGTCGAGACCTTGATGACACCAAACTCCAGAAGTCCCTGTCTCTTTTGGAACAAGACGGGAAGCTGGCTCGGTTGGGCCAAGATGGCCCCGGTGCCCCTGAAAAGGGCCGAGAGCAAGGGTCCGAGTCGTACCTTGAGACGACCACCGAGGTGATCCCTGAGACGGTGGTGAGCCGGGAGTTTCCCCGCTGGGTCCAGAGCAGCGATCCGCTCTACTACTTCCAGCACCGACAGCAGGCGGCAGGTGACGGCACCATGGAGGTGAGAGCCATGCTGACCTGGAGCCTCAACCCCCAGCTGGATAATGAAGCTCTGTTTAGCTGTGAGGTCAACCACCCGGCTCTGTCCATGCCCATGCAGGCTGAGGTCACGCTGGGTGAGTCATGCACCGACACACTCGCTGAGCTGACATTAACACAGAATTCTCTGCGGATCATGTGGTTATCAGGTCAGCTTTTAATGCAGAAAAGACCCTTTGATATCAAACACACTCCTGGTTTAGTGCAGAGAAAACATGGACAAACGCATCATTTAGTGATATTATATTTAGTGAGTCCAGCATTGACAAAAGCCCTCACCTTCTCCTTGGCTTAATATATTACCAATAACTGCCAGCCATTGATGGAATCATTAGTAACTCATTCCAGTAAGTGTAGTCTACTTTCATGCAGTTGTGGTGACAATTTCCCATCATGTCTGCTGAGATAGTTCAAAGTGATTTTAAATCCGTAAGACTCAACTCCCTGATAAATTAGGTTTACTCCAGGGATGTGGTCCAAAGTAGTCTCAGTTCTTGTGATTGGAGCCGTGATGGAAAGTAGGGCTGGACAGATCGATCCTGTGGGCCTCAGAGGACCATCTAGTGGTCCAAAGAGTTCCTGACAAATATATATTTGCATATGTCTGTATCTCAATAATTAAAATAAAAACACAGTAATTCAAACAAAATATTATATTTGAATATTACCAGACCAATCACAACGCATCATCAGCTTGTTTTGCTCTATTTATTTGGAAATTTTTTTATTAGAAATGGATCTTACAAAAGGTTGAGAACCACTGCTTTGGTGTCAGTAAGTATTTACAGAATATACTGTAAATACTGAAGTCAGAGTACTCCCGGGAGCCTTGACACAGTTCACAAGAGTTTCAAGAGAGCTAATGAGATGTATAATGAGAACTGTTGAGATTTCAACTTCAACACAACCACATTTTGTGGAGGACAAACTCAGGCTCCGGTGAATTAACAGGGGAAAGCCACTGAATCTGTTAATTCATGAGAACAATGAACAGAAAGTGGGTCATCCTGAAGCTTCACACTGTTTCAGTTCAACTGGTTTATACCACAGTTAGATGGAAAGGAGGTGGACACGTTCTCCGAGTAGGTGGATATATGAGAGCATCCGCATTTAGGTAATATGTACTATGTCATAATAGTAATGTTTCCTATTATTCAGACATATAGAAGTGTTACTGTACAACGGGAGTACAATGTGCTGTTTTACTTTCAGCTGCTCCTAAAGGACCCAAGCTGTCCATGAGCCCCAGTAAAGCCAAGGTGGGAGACACAGTGCGGATCACAGTCCAGGGCTTCCAGCTGGGACCTTCTGCAGTGAGTTTCCAACACAGTGGATCTTTGAGCATGGAGCACTTGTGAATTCCTAAAAGGCACCAAAGGGTATAGGGAACAGGCAGTTTAAAAGACACACTTTTGAAAAGTTTTTAAAAGTGTACCTTAAAGGAAAAGTTCGGAATTTTGGACATAGGACCTCATTTCCAACTTACCCGAGGTGATATAGGTCGGTGGAGACCGTTTTCAGCACAATTGGTCCAGTCCTTATAGTTGCACAAGTCACTGTTGCTAAACTGGTGTTGAGCTAGCGCACGTCAACGGTAACATCCAGCCTGTCTCTAAAAACAGCTTTAACTGCTCCGCAGAACACCCGAGACAAATGTATTATAACATCGGACTATCGATGTACATGTCAGTGTTGGTAGAATAATTTTAAAAATGTTTATAACGCTGCTACGAGTACTAGCTGTCACGACTGTAGGGCGCTTAGGTTTCGTTTTTACGCACTACTACTAACACGCAAAGTAAAATTCCGCTGCTGCTGAGAAACTAGTCCCTCAAAATGTTTTATCATTGAAAATGCAAGGTTGGTTTAATTTCTAAAATTATTCTACCAACACTGACATGTACATCGATAGTCCGACGTTATAATACATTTGTCTCGGGTGTTCTGCGGAGCAGTTAAAGCTGTTTTTAGTGACAGGCTGGATGTTACCGTTGACGTGCGCTAGCTCAACACCAGTTTAGCAACAGTGACTTGTGCAACTATAAGGACTGGACCAATTGTGCTGAAAACGGTCTCCACCGACCTATATCACCTCGGGTAAGTTGGAAATGAGGTCCTATGTCCAAAATTCTGAACTTTTCCTTTAAGGTTGAGTAGGTGATTCTATTCAGAAACACTTTCTGTTATATTACTTGAAACCTCGTAACATACCGATCAAAACAGTATGGCCGGAGAAAATAATTGGGCGGCCTGCTTGTCTATCAATGCTTACTTCCTGACTGCATGCTCTCTGCTGATCTCAAGCACTCGTTTGGTGTTCTGGGGGAGCAACTTTGAAAATGTCATTACATGTATCCTGTCAACCAATAGGCATCTTCAGTTCTGACTGACAGTGACAGTATGGGAAAGGGTTTGGATGAATGTCTCTCCTTGAACCTTGAGATTGATACATTCACATTACAAGTTGAAGAGATTTGATTTCACACAGACTGATTTCAGACTTGTTTTGTATTTCCTTCTAAATAAAGCAGAGTGGAGCATCAGCAGGGAGTCTACCCAAAGACAATTTATATGGATTAACATTGTTATGATAATTAAGGTATTCCACAACACATTTGATTGAAATGGGAAGCCCATCTTTAATGTGCCAGAAAAACAGTATTTCTCAGTGACATACAAGAGTCACAATACGGCAGTAGGTGCCACTGACTGAATTTGCTAATTTGCTTTTGGAAGTTGCTAGAAATGTTAGGAAATCAAGGGATTCTGTCCACTAGAATACTGCTTTTAATTTGTAATTGATACAGGAAAAGACAGAGGTTGAGGTAGAGATAGAGGGGGTGTAGATAGAGAGTATAGATAAATAGGGTATAGAGAGGGTACAAATAGAGAAGGTATAGATGTAGAGTGTATAAATAGAGATGCTATAGATGTATAGGATAAAAATAGAAAGAGTGCAGATAGAGAGGGCATAGAGAGAGTGTAGTTAGAGAGAGCATAAATAGAAGGGGTTTAGATACAAAGGATATACATAAAGATGGTATAGAGAGGGTACAGATAGAAGGTATAGATATAAAGGGTATGGAGAGGGCATACATAGAGAGGGTATAAATAGAGATGTGTAGAGAGGGTATAGATATAGAGAGTTTAAATAGAGAGGGTATACTTATAGAGGGTATAAATAGAGAGGGTGTAGATGGAGAGGGTAGAGATATTAGGGTGGGGATATAGAGAGTCTAGATACAGAGGGTATCGAGGGTACAAATTGAGAAGGTATAGATATAAAGGGTATGGAGAGGGCATACATAGAGAGGGTATAAATAGAGATGTGTAGAGAGGGTATAGATAGAGAGGGTATAGATATAGAGAGTATAAACAAAGAGGGTATAGATACAGAGGGTATAGATATAGAGGGTATAAATATAGAAAGTATAAACAGAGAGGGTAAAGATACAGAGGGTATAGATATAGAGGGTATAAATATAGAGAGTATAAACAGAGAGGGTATAGATATAGAGGTTATAGAGTATAAATAGAGAGGGTATAGATATATAGAGTATAGATATAGAGGTTATAAATATAGAGAGTATAAATAGAGAGGGTATAGATATAGAGAGTATAAACAGAGAGGGTATAGATACAGAGGGTATAGAAATAGAGTATAAATAGAGAAGGTATAGATACAGAGGGTGTAGATATAGAGGGTATAATATAGAGAGTATAAACAGAGAGGGTATAGATACAGAGGGTATAGATATAGAGGGTATAAATAGATAGGGTATAGATACAGAGGGTATAAATAGAGAGGGTATAGATACAGAGAGTATAGATATAGAGGGTATAATATAGAGCATAAACAGAGAGGGTATAGATACAGAGGGTATAGATATAGAGAGGAAATAGATTCAGAGGGTGACAAAGACACCATTGTAACAGTAAATCATTAGCTTTAGTGGGTAGAATGTTCAGTTATTCATTAGTTTTTCAGAAGGGTGTGCCACAGTAGTTAAGTGTTCATTACAAAAAGCTTCTGATATGAAACTAATCATTTCTCTCGACATATGATTGCTCTTGTGCAATGTTACAGACTAGACATGGCTCTGGAGATCAGGTTTTCACCTTGTTCACTCAGCTCATTGTATGACTTGACCCTGCAACACTCTGCTCACACACTGTGTGTGTGTGTACACATCCACAGAGCGAGGTCTTCCCTGAACCTATATACACCTGGACCAAGGTGGGTGGGCATCTGCTCGATGGCAGAGAGGAGCATGACGGAAGGGAACTTGTCCTGGAGAGAGTTCCTGCTGAGCTCAATGGCTCCATGTTCCGCTGCACGGCCCAGAATCCTCTGGGCTCCACCGACACCCACACCCGTCTCATCGTGTTTGGTGAGGGCAAGTGTTCCAATCATTTATCATTTATTGGTGAGCTCATAGTACATGTTATATCATTTGGTGTTTCAACAGACAACCCAAGTCTGAAGAAAGGAAGAGAACATTTGATTGGTAAGTGATTCTAACCTATAACGTCCTGGCACTGATACTCTCATGTGGAAGCATCGCATTAATGTAATAAACACAGTGTGTCTGAGCATTTCTAACACTTGTGAATAATTATAGTAATTTTATAGCCCCAAAATATTCAATATGGATGAATTAAGGAAATGAAATAATCGCATTAATAAATTGTGTAAAATGTATAAATCTAACTATAATTTGTGAGCTATTTTGAGAAATTACTAAATCTTTAATTCCATCACTTAATTACATAACAGAGACTTTAGTTTATTTTGAGCACAATAGCAAGATACAAACATGTCTTAACATGGCATACCGTTGTGTGATAGACTAGCATCGCTCCTTTGTTGGTCATCTTCTATTTGTGCTGCTGTCTATTTGTTTGGCATTGTTTGTTCACTATAAACACCAACCGGAGGATGCCGATTCATACTCTGTATGGAGGAGCTGGTCGCTGCTCAATCTGACGACTATACCGTTAGAGAAGGAGGACGATCCGCAGCTACATTCAGTGAATCTGCTCTCATTAACAAGCTTTTCATTGTTAGGAGCGTGTCTGTCTGATATAAAGCTCAGGACAGACAGACATTGACAAAACAAGCTTCTCCTCCATGTTCTACTAGCACTCTTCTGAAAAGTTCAGAGATTTTCAAGAAAGGAAAAAAAAGTAGACAGCCACATTCTCTCTCTCCTCATTGATAACAGCTGAACAAAGAGGCTTGTGTGGACGGAGTCCTGAGATGGACATGAATCTCTCCTGGTTGGATTATCAGAACAAGATCTAATGCAACTCATGTTAAGGTGAAGATGGAGATGACCTCTACCATGTTTACCAAAATTGATTTATTTTTTTGATCGTTTGTTTGTTTCCATTTTGTCCATATTCAGTAAACATTTTAGAATGTACCTGAAAATGTTTGTCGAGGTTTAAACTCACCTCGTTGTTAAATTCCAATTAGAAATTAATTTCTTGTATGGAACTACTTTTCCAGGCGTAATAACATTGAGCATGAATGAATGATGTTCAACTTCTCCCAGTACGTCTTCCCCAGGATCCCTCTTTCAGGATGTACAGCTATATATATATATATATATATATATATATATATTATATATATATACAGATTGTCCTGTGATGTATGCTGACTTGTTTGTGTGCAGCCATCGATGCAGCAGTTGGTCAGGGCTCCTTCACGTTGACCTCCATGTTGCTGCTACTGTGCTTCACCTGCGAGATGACGTGACCAGAGGCTCTGCTGTCCCTCCACAAACCACAAACCACGAATCCACATCGACCCGAGGCGCCCCAGCAGTAGCCACACCCCCATCCAGCCGTTCCAGCAGCGCTGAACATTAAAGGTGCAGTAGGACTTCATCCCTGGGAGAAAAGAGAGACACTGAAACAGCCGGCCATCACACTGTTAACAACTTTACTGATGTGTTACTGCACCCTGACTGATTAAGAGTTTGGAAGAGACACTTAATGCATCATATTGAGGGAAACAATGAATGCAGAGTGCCTGATGTCACCTGTAACTGTGTGCAGGGTTTACACCAAATCCCAGGGACAAAAGGTGCTGACTAATGGTAGTCATCATAGGCTGAAGGCTGGCCAATCAGCACAGCCAGATTTCATGCAGACACCAGAGCAGACAAAGACATTTTTATCACCAGTGTGCCCTTTATGGGACACTACTGGAAGCAATATTACAACTATAAAGGCATCTCTTGGCTTCACTCCAATTGCACAGAAATATGATATTATCATGAATCACCAGAGCTCAGATAGACCCACGAGAAAGTGATCAATGATCAGTGATCCCACAAGGGCTGCTCAGACCCATCAGACATCGCTTGGTCATGGCTGGTATTCTATGGGATCTGGTGAAGGAATTTTAAGGCGAGTCCACACCGGAAGAACTGCCCGACTCGCGTCGGTAAATGAAGTCGGGCTACTTAATATGGCCGACTCCAACAACGACATGGGCGGTTCACACCTACGGGATTACAGCCGACGCCATACGTTCCGCGCTTGCGCGAGATGTAATGTCTCCAAAACAACAGGCGGCGCTAATCTGTATTGTGGGCCAAAAAACACGAAAACCGGAAGTAGCCGGTCCTCTCTAGACCATAACACAGAGCACGCTGTCCTCACCAGTCTGTTGTCAGCAGAGTGAGGTTGTAGACTGTAGTTGTGATTACTCTCTGAACGGAAAAATCTAAAATGTTGGATGATGTCGATACGGAGACACTGGCCTTGTCAGCTCTCGCACTTATTCTTATGGAAGAAGACAGTCGTAAGCGAAAAAGAAAGAGAACAGTTATTAGGCGCACTAAGTGGGTGAAGCCGTGGATACAATCTGGTATCTGGTATGTTTACCATCGTTACTTCCGGGCTTCACTGATTCGCTAGTCAAGCTGCTAGCCTCCACCAATCAGAATGGTAAAAGAATGACTGACTCGAATGGCGGATTATACATTTGAGTCGGCTGAAATGAACGCCGACGTTGCCGATTCGAGCGACCACACCAAGTAGACTCATGTCACGGACGCCGACTCTCTCAAAGACGCCGATTTTCGGTCCGGTGTGAACTCGGCTTTAGAGTTCTCGGAAATTGACACATTTGGAAAAGAGCATCACTCGTAGCTCCAGAGTGGCTGAGCAGGTTTACTAGGGTCATGTCTTTACTCCCCTTCCAGCGTCTCTGACAATGCTTCGGTAACAAGTGTTTTCAGTCTTTTTTTCAGGGATCATAATGTACTGTACCTACCGATACTGAAGGATAACTCCCTCCCTCTCTGAGAGTAAAAGGACTTTGTGCCAAAGGCACAGTGTTTCCTTGTGTAAATGATAGCAGATAAATTGGGAATCTCCAAATGTGTCACTGGAAATAATTAAAAGGCTCCATGTTACCTTCAGATATTTAGCATTTGGTGTATAATTCATAGTACACATTTGCTTCCAAATGAATGTATCCTTCTAGACTATTTGAACGAGACAAATCGTCTACAGCCATGCTAGCAGCTTTGTGAGGCTGCACAAGGGTCTGAGGACCTCGGGTCTGAGGACCTCGGGTCTGAGGACCTCGGGTCTGAGGACGCCAGGTATATGAGCTACCAAGAGACACATGTGGGACACGTCACCGCCATTAGCTGTCTTTTAAAGGTATATTATGCAGAAATTGTTGCTTAATGTTTGTTAACACAACATTCAGGCCCTCCTCCTTCCAACTCAATGACACCAGAAGCTTACCTCCACCGCAGTTCCATGATCACAGTGTCCCACCTGTGGCATCGTGTCAAGGCCGAGCAGGGGTGGACCCAAAATGCAGGAAAGAGAAGACAAAGGTTTAATCCAAAAATGGGTTTGGTACACAGGTAATCAAACAGTGATCACACAGGAGGTAAGGACACAGCGGCAGGAAGTGACGGACTTAGCTGGCGAGATATGACGCATCACATATGGCAGCAAAAATCAAGGCCGACCCCACATTCACTCTCATATTGGAACAAGCTCTGCCCCTCAGGCGTTTCTCGCTATAGCGAGCATATTTTGTAACTTCTTCTTGGATACTTGCTCATGTGTGAGGGATACACACCGAGTGCCCAAAGGCTGACGACCAGAACAAAATACAAACTACCGGTACATTCATTCACATTCTCACTCCCAACTTGTCAACTTTGGCACTCGGTACGACCTACTAACAACACCAACGACTCTGGTGATAAAATGTGAACGTTTTAGTTTCCCACAGGACATAAAGGGGGTTGAAAAGATGTATATATAAAATATATATTTTAGCAAGAGGGAGATCAGCTAGTAGGCTAAATAACATGACAGGATGCCTAGCAGCTGTACCCGGGGCAGAGTTCTCCAATAGAATTACTTGTACATGGATTTTTCAGGCAGGGGTGAGACAGGAGGGACAGGAGGTCAAAGAGAGGAGGATAGTAAGAGGAAATAAAGAAAGAGATGCACCAGACAGTGGAGAAGAGGAGAGAGGAGGAAGAGAGAATGAAGTGACAGATGTAGAGAAACAGAGAAGAGGAACAGAGAGAAGAGGAAAGCCTAAAGTTTAGCATGCTTCTGTAATGTAATTACATTAGTGGTTCCCAGAGAGGTGCCATTGATTTAGTTTGTTTTGTTTTTCTAAACAGACCTGCTCTGACCTTTTTGTTTTCTGTATGAGGACACAGTTGATCTTTTTCTTTGTAGGCCTGCTGATATGTTTTGTGCTGCTTTATTTTGATTAAATAAACACTGAAACTATAATAGATGTATTCATTCTGGAATCTTCTTCTATATTACAGAATTGGATGTGATGACTGTGTGAAGGCATGAGAGACCGCTGATTTTACCACTCCAGCTCTGGCAATAAGCACTGCTTGTCTGAGATAGTTATAGTAGATGTGTTTTGGGGTTGAGGACTGAAACTCCTGTGAGCACATGACCCGCTCCCCGGATTCAGGGCGTCAACCACATCCATCCATCCTTCCATCCATTGTGTACCGCTTATCCTGTATTCAAGCTCGCGGGGGGGGGGGGGGGACATATTGTCTGACTGGGATGATCATCACTTCGAACCTTATCTGAGGTTAGAAGGCTGCCTGACTTTCCAAGGAAGGTCTGCCTTCTTTGTTCCCTCTGTTACAGCCAAGTCATCAATACACTTGATTGAGCATCTCAGCTTGAAGAATCTGGAGGCCCAGGTAGCAAAGGGGTGAATCTATTATGATTTAAAAATAATCATTTCAACTGTAATAACATATAATAAATAAATGTCTGTTGATGTTTTTTCGAGTGGGGTTGCATGAGATCATTCTTTACAGTCAGCTTATTACTACAGTAGATGGAGCTGAAACAAGTTGATATTTATTTTTTGTGTTTGTGTGCCTTTCCTCTGCCACCTCTTTCACTCTTATTATATTTCATATGAGCAGAGCATCATATCACAGACTGTCACAAAGTACTTTTCTACATGTCAGAATGACTCCGCCGTCGGTGTGTGAATGTGTGTATGAATGGGTGAATGTCAGTCATTACTGTAAAGCACTTTGGATAAAAGCGCTATATAAATGAGGACCATTCCACATTGACGACGACAGCATATACCACTCAACTTTCACAGTAAAAGCCCTAGACATACACGCAGCATCACTGTTAATTATGGATGGTCTGCATCCCAAGATGGCTGCCATGTCAGTCCTGTGTTTGTTTGTCTGTGACTGAGGCTCACATTTTATGTGTTTAAGTGTTATATTTTATGGAATTTGGACTTGAATGAGGCGAGTATTCCAAGTTCTATGTCTTCCTTCAGTCTGGGATCGCTAAAGGTCACATTTTTATAAGATTTGATTGGATTGTCAAGGCATTCCAAATCTGGATTGTTTGAGGCCTTGGCCTACATGGAAGCCACCTGTTGTACTTCACCAAGGGGGATTGACAGTTACATCTGCTAGCTCCAGCCTGGCCTCCTCTACTAGCTACAACCTGGCTTCATATTCTAGCTCCAGCCTGGCCTCCTCTACTAGCTCCAACCTGGCTTCATATTCTAGCTCCAGCCTGGCCTCCTTTACTAGCTACAACCTGGCTTCATATTCTAGCTCCAGCCTGGCCTCCTCTACTAGCTACAACCTGGCTTCATATTCTAGCTCCAGCCTGGCCTCCTCTTCTAGCTACAACCTGACTTCATCTTCTAGCTCCAGCCTGGCCTCCTCTTCTAGCTACAACCTGGCTTCATCTCCTAGCTCCAGCCCGGCCTCCTCCGGTTGCTAGCTACAGCCCGGCCTCATCTGGTTGCTAGCTACAACCTGGCTTCATCTCCTAGCTCCAGCATGGCCTCTGCTTGGTACAAACTGGCTTTATCTGACAGCTTAATCTGCCAGCTCCAGCCTGCCCTCCTCTACTAGCTACAACCTGGCCTCATCTGCTAGCTACTATCTGACCTCTGCGAGCTAAAGATTGTCATAACTGCTAGCTACAGCCTGGGCTGGACATTAAGAAAGTGGCTGGCCCTGATAAACTTGATCCCTTGTTAGCAATAAATCCCCCAATTCTGGAAATCTGCCTTCATTCTTCCGCTATTGAAGGGGGGTGAACCGTCAAATGTTAATAATCATAGACCGATCTGTGCATTTTGGCAAAGGTATTTGAAAAGCTTGTCAGTAATCAACTCAAGGACTTTCTTGATTTTAATGATGTTTTATCCAAATATCAATCTTGTTTTAAGAAAACAGCATAGCACCATAACTGCTTTCCTCAAGGTGATAAATGATGTCATCGAGGCATTAGACTGCACACAAATTGTGTTACTCTATTTATTGACTTGTTGAAGGCATTTGACACAGTTGACCATAGTATTTTGATCAATATGCTGCATCATATTGGCATATCTAAGCATGCAGCATCCTGGTTTGCAACTACTTGTCTAATAGAACACAATGTGTTCAGATGTCTGGTTCCAACTCCTCTTTTCTGACAGTGTCAAAGGGTGTGCCCCAGGGTTCTGTGTTAGGACCTATAATGTTTTCCATCTACGTCAATAAGTTATGTGAAAATGTATCAACTGCAATGAATAATTTCTATGCTGATGACACTATTGTAGGGACCTCACCATCAGGACTACACAATGCACACAGAGGCCCAGAAGCCTTCACATGCGGTCAAAACAAAGGGACAAAGGGGATAAAGAACTACAACCGCCATTTTGGTGGCAACGTCACACAACTGGTGCCCTATTGGCTGACAACCACGGGTACCCCAGGGGGTCCCCGGGAGCAGCCGTGAGGTATAAAACCTGGCGCCGCCTTGAGAACTTTCTCTTCCATCGCGACACCACGTTGCAACAGGGGGTGAGCTCCTCCACCGCAGCACACCGCTGCAACAGGAGGCGAACTTTTAACGTCTGCAGCGTTTCCTTTGTCTTAGGACACAGTCTTTTCCCAAACTCGCTGGACGAGCGACAGACTGTTCTCCCCCATTTTCCGCGACTCGCCCCTTTTCTTTTACTCGTTTTTGGATCCTGAGAGATCGCCGCAACCACGCGATTCTTTGTTTGCCTGCAGAAGAGGAACAAACGGTTCCTTTGTTTCAGCGACCAACAGGAATGATAACCTCTGAGCCCCGCTCCTGTCTGAAGTCAGCTGACTAAATCGCCAAGCCATGCGATTCTATTGTTTCCTGCGGAAGGAAGGAACACGAACTGTTTTCTTCATTTGAGTCGATCATCGAGAAGCATAACTGCTACGCCCCACTCTCGTCTGGACTCAACCGACTCGTCGCGTCCCCCGCTGCCACCGAGGACTCGCGAACCACATCCCGCCGCCGGCGTGTCAAGAAGCACCGCCGCCGCACAAGACGGACTTACGCACATCGACAAAGTAAGAGGCTATCTGTCTGGGCAGAGACATAAGTTTGATAGTGTAGGATATGCTTGTAATTCTTGTTAACGTGTTTTAAGTTTCGATCACGGACTGCCGAGTCCGTTGCTTTCTGTGTTGTTGTATTTGAATGCTGATTGTGTACCCACGCCGCTGGGTTTCATTTCGGTAACAGTGTGTGTCCAACCTCGGACACATTCACGAGCTCAGTAAGTGATCTACCATCAGTTAAAGGACCGGGGTCCCGCCGAACGAACGCCAGTTCATTCACGAGCTCTCGTGTGATGGTAATAGCTTACTGATCCTTTGTAGGTTACGTGCGCATTTCCTCTCTCTTTGTTCCGGCTAACACACATGTGCACACAGATACACCGCCCCCACACGTATCCTACGCCAGCTGTTTCCGTCTCCGGACGCTAAGGACATAGCTCCATCTGGTGGCTGTACCCGGCCATCTCTCCGTCTCTCGCTATTCTATCTGACGTCAGCAGCTCCGCCCCTGAACGCTGTGAGGAATAGCTCCACCTGGTGGTCGCGCCCGGCCATCTCTCTCTCTCTCTCTTTCTCTTTTTCTCTCTCTCTCTCTCTCTCTCTCTCTCTCTCTCCATGCACACAAACACGCACACACACACGCACGCACACACACTCCACGTGTGTCTCTTCCTTTGTTTAGCTTAGCTTTGTGTGTTAGGTAATAAGGCTTTGTTAATTGCAGTGTTATTGATTGTGATCATTATTACTGATTTTAATAAAAATTATATTATAATTAGCGGTCTCTTGTGCTTGTTGTGTATATGTCACTGGATTGTTGTGAAGGCTAGTGCTCGAATTGCACGCCTTTTTAATCGTTCGATTGTTTTTGTACTTCTATGCCAATGATCACGATGATTGGCATGCGAGTATAAAACCTTTATATTGAGACTGAATACAGTTTTAGGTTATCTTTTCCCTGATCCCAGGGTGGTGCCCCGTATATTCATGATTATATCATAATGATATATTAAATATAATTATTAATCATATTGACATTAATAATTAGCTGTTGATAACCAAATCTGCTCCTGCTACTACCCCAACACTATAATTTATTGCTGTTCATCTTCTATTGTAAAGGCTTTTGATGTATTGCAGTCTTCATTTGATGCTGTGCAGTCTAGCCTGCTGAAGCTAAAATTGGTGTTGAATTCTGACAAAACCAAACTGATGCTGTTCTCAACAGCAAGTGAACTACCTTCAAATCGTCCTATCATTTAAATTGCACATTTAAAATCTCTCCAAGCTAAAGGTGAAGTTAGGCTTCTATTTCAGAAATAAGTCTTTTCCTTTAGAGCAAACAAATGATCCCAAAAAATGACTTTGATATGATCTTGAAGGACCTTGAATTTTAATAATTTGGACAGTGTATTTGATCTCTTGTCTTGTCTGTGTATTTAATCTTGTGTCTTGCTGTTTGTATGTCTTTGTATACTGGCTCTGACTTGTGCTGTTGCCTTCTTGGCTAGGTCACCCTTGTGAAAGAGATCCTCGATCTCAATGGGCTTTTACCTGGTTAAATAAAGTTTAAATAAAATAAAATGTTTTAATTGTGTGACAGCAGTGATGTAAATAACGGTCCATAAGATTACCTGTAGTAGTGTCCCAAAGCAGTTAACATTATTATATTATTTTACAGATGAGCTCAATATAGTCCTCTCCATAGACCTCAACCTGAAATCTGTTATTACTGCTGATCACTATAGAAAACACAGCGGACTATATATATATAAGGATTATCACTTTACTCTCATGATTCTCTCAGAATTTAATATCCTGAGAATCATTGTGACCTTCACCCAAACAGCTGTGTGTGTGCGATGAAAGAATACTGTTGGTCTGTACATTCAAGTTAGGAAATCACAGGTCCCACCCAGCGAGTGCTGCAGTCGTGGTGCTTTATTAGAAGTAGCGTCCATGTGAACATCATTTTACAGGACCGCACATCCACCACAGTCTGACAGGCCCGTCTCCAGCTCCTCTCTGATACACAACCCAAACTGAACTCAAAAAAATCTCATCCGACACCAAACCAAATCCCAAACACCAACACTTTTTAAGAAGTCTTGTACAGTTAGGAGTGAAGCCTGGTTCAAAGCTAGAGAAGGAACTCTGGATAGAAAGAACCAGGCTCATTGAAAAAAGGGTTGTTAAATAATAGAGACATGAGACCTGGAGGTCTGTGATTGGAAAAGGCAGCTTCAGTGTGTGCGAGGCAGGAAGGCTGCAGGGTCCCGCATCCCACCCCCAACCCACCCCGTGTCAGTGCAATTGACCCCTCAACTTATAGTCTCTTATACACAAAATAGAGTTGCAAAGGCAGTTTGTTACATTTCACATTATCAGCTTCCGTTGTTAATCTTCATACTTCATAATTAATACAGTATGTACACTGGTTTATAGTATTGGTATGTAGCTCTATTTACATTTCTGTCTATTCACAAACATATAGAACACCTGCAGGATCATCAGCAGTCATATAAAGACAGAGGAACAGTGTTTCCTACTTATACAGTCACACTAGCACTGCCTTGTATCGGGTTTTCATGTCATGTGCATGTATGTGCTCCGACTATTCCCTTTACTGCAGTTTGTCAAACACTTTAAAATACCCAGGCCTACAAAAATCAATAAAAGCCATCAAATTCTGAAAAGTTGTGTGATACTCCGGACTTCTCAGGACTCCAGCAGCAGACAGTCTTCGTTCTCAGTGGCAGGCAGCATGAGCTGCTGCTCGTAGTATAGACTCTTGGCATAGTTGATCTCTTGAGAGATCTTGATGGCGAGACTCTCGCTCTTCACATGGACCTGTGGAGAGGAAGGTTGATTACTATGGGTGGAAACACTGACGCTGTGATCAGACGTGTGCATCCTGAACTTGGATCACGTGCTCCATGAACCCCACTGTTCCTGTTCCCAGCACTTCCTGTCTTATCGCCTCGGTGTGTCAAGTGTGACGCTGGTGAGAGTCTACACTACTGAGTTGATCAGTCTAAGTTTCCATACATAATCCACTATGTGGGCTTTTCTTTCAGGCTGTGGGAAGATGAGCAGTGGTTGACATCACAGGTACGGCTGGGACTCGTGTGGTAGAAACGCAGGTGAGAAGAGGAATCAAACAGCTTCACAGCAGAGCCACATCAACCTAGTTGGCAGTGCTATCCCCCCACCCTCACCCACCCAACCATAACAGGATCACCAGCTGGTTGATGGAAAAGTTGGTGAATTCATAAAAACGAAATGTAACAAAGTGCGATAGAAACAGAGAATACATGATGACGTAAATTAAGCTAAACTGAACTTTTTAATTGTTTCAAAGCAGCAAAAGTGACATTATCATGGTTGAGGTAGAAACGTATTGTGGTTGAGGTGTTTTTGTGTAATTTGAGTCCCAGTGTCTCACCATGGGTTTCTGGTGGGAGGGGCCAGGGATAGCCACACCACTGCCAGTGCCCTCAGCCTTCTTGGTGAGCTGCACATAAACCTTCCCATGATCTTTAGAGACCAGGCAGTGGTAGAGGTCGTCGTACTTGACCTCTAGGAAGATGGCCTCGCGGTCCAAGTACTCCCCCGGCCTCAGGAAGTAGACCACCTTGGACGAGATGAGGACACAGTAGCTGTCGATGGCCTCCACGGCGATGAAGCTGGTACAGAAGGAGATGGCAAACTGTGAGTGTGATGGAGCCGCAGATGATCAGGACATATCAAAATAATAATGTAGTGAAACTCACAACTCAGAGTGGATGTTATCAGTGAGGCGGAAGAGCTGCTCCTGGCCATCAGCCTGTGTGGCGGAGTGTCGGGGCAGCAGACCCTGAGGTCCCTTACAGCAGCGAGGCTTCCTGACTCGCTGCACACCGAGCCTGATCAGCACGTCACACACAGAATGAGCATTCATCATGTTAGTACCGAGCACAGCTCTGACATCACAGTTAATTAGGGCTGAACGATTTATCGTTTTCTGACCGAAATTGCGATTTCAGACAACGCGATCATGTGATCGCCAAAGCTGCGGTTTTTGCAGCGCTCCTGACTCACCCAGGATCAGTTGTCAACTATTTTACACATGCCGTCTTCCGACCATCCTGCCAAGCTCACCAATCAGACTACACGTGAACAGGTCACGCTAACCAATCAGTATTAACCTGCTCCGTATTTGTAATTAGTCAGAAATTACTTCAACTGGACCAGAAGCAGAGTTTAGGGGATTTAATCGCCACGAAAAACAGCACGTCCGTCATTGGGAGTATTTCGGGTTTGAGGCTGCAGACCTGCACCAGAAACGGGTACTGTGCAAAACCTGTCGCGCTAAAGTTGCGACATCCAGCGGAAACACAACCAATATATACCGGTGATATAATCTCCCGCGAGAGGGTGCATTTCACGGCAGGGGCGCTGATTACGGCACAACACCGGCACTTGAAAAATCACCACAGACATTTGCATGACGCGTGCATGACGAAAAAGTCCGGTGAAAAGTCTGGTGACTATTATGATCAGGCCCACTGTAGCAAACAGACTACAATTACAGCATCTTTTGCCAGTGTAACTCTGTATGATAAGAGCAGCCGAAGACACCGGAAAGACGGATTTAAAAACCTCCTCCGCACGCTGGACAGAAGATATACAATTCCCTCCCGCACCGACTTCTAACAGGTTGCCGTCCCACAGCTATACGCGGAGTGTAAAGAAAAAGTGGTAAGCCATAAATTAATGACCCACCTATTTTAATGTCTGACATATTTTTTAGAAGGGTCATTTTATTTCAATAACAGTTTTTGTATTTGATTTACAATTAAATTATTACAGTTAAGGATTTTTGCACATTTTTAGACAGTCAAAGATGGCTCTTTTAGTTCATTTGTAATAACTGCCATTGGTCAAGGACTTTAAAGAATGAACATGCATGTTTCTTGTTAATAAATTCATTTGGAAGCAATTTTTAACTTTAGTCCTTGCATTAGAGTAATAGCATTCAATGTTTTAATGTTACTGTACATTGTGAATATTGCACTGAAGCTTGATTTGAAGGAAATCGTGAATCAAATCGAAATCGCAATATCTGTCAGAAAAATCGCAATTAGATCTTTTCCCAAAATCGTTCAGCCCTACAGTTAATATCCATGTTCATAGGATGGCTGTCTTTGTCTGCCCGCCCATTTCAACGTTCAGGGATATGTTCAGTAGAGGACCATGTAGAGGTCTATGTAGAGGACTATGTAGAGGACTATGTAAAGGACCATGTAGAGGTCTATGTAGAGGACTATGTAAAGGAGCATGTAGAGGTCTATGTAGAGGACTATGTAAAGGACCATGTAGAGGTCTATGTAGAGGACTATGTAGAGGACTATGTAGAGGTATATGTAGAGGTCTATGTAGAGGTCTATGTAGAGGACTATGTAGAGGACTATGTAGGGGTCTATGTAGAGGACTATGTAGAGGACTATGTAGAGGACTATGTAGGGGTCTATGTAGAGGGCTATGTAGAGGGCTATGTAGAGGTCTATGTAAAGGACCATGTAGAGGTCTATGTAGAGGACTATGTAGAGGACTATGTAGAGGACTATGTAGGGGTCTATGTAGAGGACTATGTAGTGGATTATGTAGAGGACCATGTAGAGGTCTATGTAGAGGACTATGTAGTGGATTATGTAGAGGACCATGTAGAGGTCTATGTAGAGGACTATGTAGTGGACTTTGTAAAGGTCTATGTAGAGGTCTATATAGAGGAATATGTAGAGGTCTATATAGAGGATTATGTAGAGGTCTATATAGAGGAATATGTAGAGGTCTATATAGAGGATTATGTAGAGGTCTATATAGAGGTCTATATAGAGGACTATGTAAAGGTCTATATATAGGTCTATGTAAAGGTCTATGTAGAGGACTATGTAAAGCTCTATAAAGAGGTCTATTTAGAGGTCTATATAGAGGACTATGTACAGGTCTATATAGAGGTCTATGTAAAGGTCTATGTAGAGGACTATGTAGAGGTCTATATAGAGGTCTATGTAGAGGACTATGTAGAGGTCTATATAGATGTCTATGTAAAGGTCTATATAGAGGTCTATGTAAAGGTCTATGTAGAGGACTATGTAAAGCTCTATATAGAGGTCTATGTAAAGGTCTATGTAGGGGACTATGTAAAGCTCTATATATAGGTCTATGTAAAGGTCTATTTAGAGGTCTATATAGAGGACTATGTACAGGTCTATATAGAGGTCTATGTAAAGGTCTATGTAGAGGACTATGTAGAGGTCTATATAGAGGATTATGTAGAGGTCTATATAGAGGTCTATATAGAGGACTATGTAAAGGTCTATATATAGGTCTATGTAAAGGTCTATGTAGAGGACTATGTAAAGCTCTATAAAGAGGTCTATTTAGAGGTCTATATAGAGGACTATGTACAGGTCTATATAGAGGTCTATGTAAAGGTCTATGTAGAGGACTATGTAGAGGTCTATATAGAGGTCTATGTAGAGGACTATGTAGAGGTCTATATAGATGTCTATGTAAAGGTCTATATAGAGGTCTATGTAAAGGTCTATGTAGAGGACTATGTAAAGCTCTATATAGAGGTCTATGTAAAGGTCTATGTAGGGGACTATGTAAAGCTCTATATATAGGTCTATGTAAAGGTCTATTTAGAGGTCTATATAGAGGACTATGTACAGGTCTATATAGAGGTCTATGTAAAGGTCTATGTAGAGGACTATGTAGAGGTCTATATAGAGGACTATGTAAAGCTCTATATAGAGGTCTATGTAAAGGTCTATGTAGAGGACTATGTAGAGGTCTATATAGAGGACATTGTAAAGGTCTATGTAGAGGACTATGTAGAGGACTATGTAGTAGACTATCAAGCTCATTTGTAAAAAATAAAATGAAGGCTCAGGCTGCTTTATAAAGGGTTGACAATTGACAATGTCGTACATTCTGTCTTCATAGGAGAAGTTAGAATCAAAAGCACTTAAAAATATCCTTATCGTTGCTTATGTATGATTTGCTAAATGTCTGTACACCTAGTAAACCTGGTAGTGTATAAATGTAAGTGTGTGTGTGTGTGTGTGTGTATATGTATACAGTACAGACCAAACGTTTGGACACACCTTCTCATTCAAAGAGTTTTCTTTATTTTCATGACTATGAAAATTGTAGATTCACACTGAAGGCATCAAAACTATGAATTAACACATGTGGAATTATATACTTAACAAAAAAGTGTGAAACAACTGAAAATATGTCTTATATTCTAGGTTCTTCAAAGTAGCCACCTTTTGCTTTGATTACTGCTTCGCACACTCTTGGCATTGTCTTGATGAGCTTCAAGAGGTAGTCACCTGAAATGGTCTTCCAACAGTCTTGAAGGAGTTCCCAGAGATGCTTAGCACTTGTTGGCCCTTTTGCCTTCACTCTGCGGTCCAGCTCACCCCAAACCATCTCGATTGGGTTCAGGTCCGGTGACTGTGGAGGCCAGGTCATCTGGCGCAGCACCCCATCACTCTCCTTCTTGGTCAAATAGCCCTTACACAGCCTGGAGGTGTGTTTGGGGTCATTGTCCTGTTGAAAAATAAATGATGGTCCAACTAAACGCAAACCGGATGGAATAGCATGCCGCTGTAAGATGCTGTGGTAGCCATGCTGGTTCAGTATGCCTTCAATTTTGAATAAATCCCCAACAGTGTCACCAGCAAAGCACCCCCAAACCATCACACCTCCTCCTCCATGCTTCACGGTGGGAACCAGGCATGTAGAGTCCATCCGTTCACCTTTTCTGCGTCGCACAAAGACACGGTGGTTGGAACCAAAGATCTCAAATTTGGACTCATCAGACCAAAGCACAGATTTCCACTGGTCTAATGTCCATTCCTTGTGTTCTTTAGCCCAAACAAGTCTCTTCTGCTTGTTGCCTGTCCTTAGCAGTGGTTTCCTAGCAGCTATTCTACCATGAAGGCCTGATTCACACAGTCTCCAACAGAACAGTTGTTCTAGAGATGTGTCTGCTGCTAGAACTCTGTGTGGCATTGACCTGGTCTCTAATCTGAGCTGCTGTTAACCTGCGATTTCTGAGGCTGGTGACTCGGATGAACTTATCCTCCGCAGCAGAGGTGACTCTTGGTCTTCCTTTCCTGGGGCGGTCCTCATGTGAGCCAGTTTCTTTGTAGCGCTTGATGGTTTTTGCGACTGCACTTGGGGACACTTTCAAAGTTTTCCCAATTTTTCGGACTGACTGACCTTCATTTCTTAAAGTAATGATGGCCACTCATTTTTCTTTACTTAGCTGCTTTTTTCTTGCCATAATACACATTCTAACAGTCTATTCAGTGGGACTATCAGCTGTGTATCCACCTGACTTCTGCACAACACAACTGATGGTCCCAACCCCATTTATAAGGCAAGAAATCCCACTTATTGAACCTGACAGGGCACACCTGTGAAGTGAAAACCATTTCAGGTGACTACCTCTTGAAGCTCATCAAGAGAATGCAGAGTGTGTGCAAAGCAGTAATCAGAGCAAAAGGTTGCTACTTTGAAGTAACTAGAATATAAGGCGTATTTTCAGTTGTTTCACACTTTTTTGTTAAGTATATAATTCCACATGTGTTAATTCATAGTTTTGATGCCTTCAGTGTGAATCTACAATTTTCATAGTCATGAAAATAAAGAAAACTCTTTGAATGAGAAGGTGTGTCCAAACTTTTGGTCTGTACTGTATATATATATATATATATATATATATATGAAAAAATAAAATGTTGCATGTTCAGCCTGAGATGAAACAAGCAGGCAGACTTGTTCAACAGACAGGGCTCCACTGAAAGAAACCACTCTGCATGTTTTAGGAGGCGGACAACATTTGCCAACATTGCCCCTCCCGCCGGCTGCATTGTTGATTCGTCGTCATTTTCATGACATCTCAGTGCTGCGCTACGCAGCAACCGGTGAGAGGGGAGGTATAAATGGGTTAAGCAAATTAAATCCAGTCATTATATTCCATATGAGACAGACACCTATTTAACATACAGGTTTGTCATCTCACTTTCCATAGATGATATAAAATGCTGAAAGTCAGAAAAATTCAGCTTTCAATGTTTTTTCGCCATAGAGATGTAAAAGCCTCTTTGACTCCAATATAATTCAGTCAATAGATCCAACCCACCTGTGGTTACTGAGACTAGCCATGTCCCGGACCGTCTGTGCAGTCTCGGACGCAAAGTCCAGAGCTCCAGCCACCGGTTTGGTCACCGTGCCGACCAGACCTTTCCCCAGGCCTGAGAAGAAGCCACTGACTCCGCCCTCCGTCTTCACCCCCTCCACTGTGGAAGTGATGATGCTCGTCATGCCTCCAATGATACCTGGGGAGGAGGGCGAGGAAGATTGGCATCAGGCTCTACATGTTTACAGTGATGGCGAGAACACATAGAAACACGGCGGCAGCTTCGGAGCTGATTCATCCCTGAGTGCTGACACAGCAGGAACACAAGAGGCCCAGAATCATTCCACAGCATTTCATGGGTAGGATGGGATCCACATGAAGTTTGGAGGTCTGTAGTGATTGACTCTGCAGAAAGTTGGTGACCTCTGTGCACTATGTGCCTCAGCATCCGCTGACCCCGCTCCATCATTTTACGTGGTCTACCACTTCTTGGCTGAGTTGCTGTCGTTCCCAATCACTTCCACTTTGTTCTAATCCCACTGACAGTTGACTGGAATATTTAGGAGTGAGGACATTTCATGACTGGACTTGTTGCACAGGTGGCATCCTATCACAGTACCAGGATATATATATATACAGTGTTTCCCCTACCATTGTACAGGAGACCTGCCGCCAGGCCAAAAAAAAAAATCAATAAACCAAAAATAAGCCACCTATCAATTCATTCATAAATCAATAATCATTTACATTAGGAGCGCCTCCGCGCAGCACAGTAGACTTGCTCCGCAAGACGCGCGGCCACAACAATCCACGCCGCGCGCTCCCGCTACGTTCTTCTTCGTTTACTTTGCTTGATGTTGTTCTGATGCCGCTCTGCCTCGTTAAACCAGCACGATGTCGCTTTCTATGAAAACACGGAAAGTTTACATTGTATTTTGATAAGCTGTTGCACTCTTCAGACTCGTGGTGTGAGCGGAACCGGACCGGACCGGAACCGGACCGGTACCGGACCCGGAACCGGACCGGTGCATTTATAAGAAAAATGCCGCTGTGTGTCGCCGTCCAAAATCCGCTTTCCTCGCGCTGCCTGCTCGCACAGATCCGCTCATGCGCACATTCGCTGATGCAGGTCGAGTATTGTCGAGAAATAAATGCAGAGACGGCGCTCCTTAAAAACAACATCAAGCCATGCGTGTGAAGTATTAGGATGTGATGACGTATGTACAACCGGCTAATGGGCCAAAGCCCGTTTGGGCTGGAGCCGAGGCACGCTACTGATCGCGCCCTTAGGCAGCCTATGTTAATAAAATAAGGATTGTTTTTGATAAGCTGTGGAACTCTGAGTTAACCTATTTCTACCTGAATTTCTATGAACTATTAGGCTGTTGAGTAAACCTATAACTTATATTTTACTTGATAAAATAAGACAATATATGCACTCATATGTCGTTATAGTGTTTTACAGTATCTGTAGCTATTAATGTGATGCTCCTCATTTTCCAGACATATTTTTCCGGCCCATAATTTTGCATAATTTCCATCAACCGGCACCTTAATAAGTCACTCTCTCCTTGTGATCTTGAATACACTCTGGTTGAACAAAAATGTTGAATGCAAATATAATAATTGCAGAATTGCAGACTGCTTGCTGTGCCACCTGACTTAATCCAACTGCACCAATACACCATCCCACACGTCTCGTCTGTTTAGGGTTTTTTCGGTGGGTACCACCGGGCCTGAAAAAAATTCTAGGGGAAACACTGATATATATCTATATATATATACACATCCTATCACAGTACCACACTGGAACTCACTGAGCTCCTGAGAGCGACCTATTCTTTCACATGTTTGTAGAAACAGTCTGCATGCCGAGGTGCTGCTTTTATACACCTGTGGCCATGGAAGTGATGGAACAGCATTTTTGGCAATATAGTGTATGTATATATTTGTCCTGACGAGTTAAGGAGCAATACCACTGTTGATTTCATATTTGATAGGAGACACTTTCCCATGAGTAGGTCATTTCCCGTTGAATCAGTTGGGGATGCACAAGCAGCAGGGAGGAAGAAAACTCAATGCTATGATTTTATTCATAGATATTTAAAAGTATAAAGTTATAAAGTTAGTATCTCAGATCATCAACAGACAGCAAGGTTAAAGCACAACCCCCCCGAACACACACAACATTAGCATGTGAACGTTTATACACGCTCACACACTACATGCATCACCACGGCGACGGGAATGGGAGAGGTAAATGAGAGAAAATAAAAAAGATCCTTTTCTCATCTGAATTGTTTTCTATCCTGAGTTTGTCAGGATAATCTTTCAACGTTCTTAATGTTTCTGTTCATCTGTGAAACAGGTGGATATTAAGATGTTATAGAATTAAATACATCCACAAAACTCCATTATCGGGATCATTGTCAATCTTGTCCTTGAACAAGTGAAAAACACTGCCTAGTGTGATAAATATACACAAATATTGTTCAGGTAAACATTTTGATTATTTGTGTCTTATCTGTGATTCAATAAATGATTTGTTACTTAACTAAATGAAAGTGTAGTATGTTTTAGACTTATTTTAAGAGTTTAAAGCATATGTTGATGATTATCAGGTTAATCTCATGAATCTGAATTGTTGGACAGGATAACGTGACGTGAAATCATCCTGTGCTAGTAACCACTAAATGATTCTGTCGCCCGCTAGCTGATCTGTAAAGGCTGTGACCACACACAGACGTGGACCAGTCTTACCATGAGCCAGACCATGGATCCCCGCTACCAGGTGCTCTCCGCTGGTGGCGCCATGGTATCTGATGTACTCCCGCTCGCTCTGGTGTCGGTTGTCCATGGTCTTCCCCAGCCCATCTGACAACGTCCCTGCAAACTGACAGACAGACGGCTGTTCACACCACAAGGCTTCTTCTCTTAATGCTCACAATTCCTCTGTACAGATTTAAGCTCATGTCTATACAAAACAGCCAAGCAATACACTTAAACACTATGTTCCAGTGTGATGAAAGAATGTTGTAAAAACAAAAGCAGACAAACACAGAAAGAGAATCACCTTGGCAGCAGAGTTGGACACGCCGTGGGTCACGTTGCGTATGAGACCGCCCACGTTGCCGTACTTGATGAGCTCAGACACGCCCTCGGTGACGTCGTTAAGGAGGCCCATGGGGTTCCCCAGGAAGTCCACAGAGCCCAGGATCTGAGCCGCCTGGCTGATCAGCTCCTGCAGACAGGAAACATTTCACAGTGATGACCTGCACTAACCAGGCACCGACCGGACCAAGACCGACCCCGACCAGGCACCGACCGGACCAAGACCGGGCACTGACCAGGCACCGACCGGACCCTGACCGGACCCCGACCGGATCCCTACCGGACACCGACCAGGCACCAACCGGGCACGGACCGGACCAAGACCGGGCACTGACCAGGCACTGACCAGACCCGACCGGACCCCGACCGGGCACGGACCGGACCAAGACCGACCCCGACCGGGCACTGACCGGAATCCCGACCAGACCCCGACCGGACCCCGACCGGACCCCCACCGGCTATCGACAGGACCCCGACCGGAGAAGAGAGCATGTGATAAAATGCCAGTTTTTTGGTTGTGGGGTGTAGATTTGAGATAATAAAAATAGAGTATTAGGCAAGAAAGAAAATCATGATTTAGTTGTGAAATTGACCCAGAATGCAGAGGTGGATGCAGTTAATGGAGCAGTGACAGCTGGAGAAATGATTTGGGATGACTTGTGGAAGGGAGGAGGCCAAACAACGGTGTTTCTCATCGTGTGAAGACTCTTTTCAGACTGTGACTGGGAGGCCTCGTACCTCTCTGAAGTGCTTGAGGATGTCGTTGATGATGATCTCCTGGGTCTCGTAGGGGTGCACTCTGGTGAACGGGTACATGTTGATGACGGCGTCTTCAAAGCGAACCAGAGGGAAGCCCAGGGTGCCTTTCAGAGCCTATGACAAGGAAACACCCACAATGTGTGACAACACGTCGAAACAGCAAACATTTGGCATCCCGCTGAGATACGTTCACCAGGGCAGACACGACTCTGCTCCTGCCTGATGACACATTGTGGTGGCAGAGCAGCTGTAATAACAGGAAGTCATTGCAGGACATGCTGAGAACTGAAATCTATTTGAACCAGAACCTCCTGTTAGTATCAGTGCAGTTTAGAAATCATGTCCAGATACATTGAATAATATTTAGATTCTTATTAGAATACCTTAACATTTGAAACTCAGTGGACACTCTTGTTAACATAATGTCCACAGTGAGTTTTCACTGTGGACATTATGTCATATATGTATATATATATATATATATATATATATATATATATATATATATATATATATATATATATATATATATATATATATATATATATATATATATATATGTCAAGTGACATATTAGTACATATTAGAACATGTACATTAATTAAAGTGCATAATTTGCATCATTCTGACCCAATTGTAAATATGATCTTAGTACGGTACAGATGTATATGTATATAGTGTCTCTTTTTATTCTATGTTTTATTTTTAGAAATGGTCTTATTTTCATTTTTTTTACTTTTCCTTATGTTCCTGACTGCAGTGCATGCTTTATTGTTTACTGTTTATTGTTTGTAAATATCTTGCACACTGAAGACCAAGGCAAATGTCTTATATGTGAAAAGGTATTATAACATAACAATAAACTCCTTTCTGATTCTGAAGTGATTTTACTGGCTGTTTTAAAGGAGGGAGAGTGATTTTAGGGGAGTTTGGATGTTAACGTTATCATTTCTTTATGTGTGAAGGTTACATCATCGCGTCTATGCTCACTAATTGACACACTCCACATGTGCAGGTGTGCTCTGATACATCTGATAGCTGTTTTCAGTTTGACTGCATACTGTACCAGCCCCAATGGAATAAACCATACATTCATATATTTGGGACTCTCAGGTATAGAGAGAACACGTGATTTCCCGTCTGTGACCTGACCCCCTGATAGGACAAGCTGCTCTCTATCAGATGTGATGTTACTTTGCTTCAGCTTGGTGCAGGTCTAAGAAGCGAGGCAGCAGAAAGAATGATGTCATGTCCTGTTCGGTTACCTTGAGATCAGGAGGCAGCTTGTGAGAGGTGAAGACACTCAGTTTGACCTGAGGGAGGCTGATCTTCAGGTTCTCAAAGTAGTAACGTTTGGGAGGGCCTGCATCCTCGTTGCTCCTTTCATAGATGTTTTCATCCAGCTTCTCCAGCTCTACATTCACCACAGGGTTTTTAAAAACAGCCTTCTTACTCACAGCATCACACACACATTCAGAATGACTTTTAACTGATGACCCACCGGCTTCTGTCTGTCCGTATCCAAAGAAACTGAGCAGCTTGAGCAGCAGCTTCTCCTCGATGATGACTGTGAAGCGCCGCGCCGTCACCATGAGGTGCTGTGAACACATCCGGGTTACATCATGAGTCAGCAGATTCTAGTATTCTCTGGTACAAGAAGCCAGATGGCAGTTTGAGGTCCCGAGTGACCAGAAACTTCTTTCACTATTCAGGATTGTTTAGACTTCAGTAACACCAACATTTGTATCTGCTACTGATCTGTCAACAGAAGTGTGACATTTAACACATTTTTTTCCATCCCGTGATGTAATGTGAGGGATTCAGTGTGTGACGCTTGCCTTGAAGAGATCGGTGAGCTGGAGGCTGCTGGGAACCTTGACTGAGTTGACCTGCAGGGCCGGGCCGCTGTCGTTGGCGCTGCCGTCACTGGAGCTGGGAGTCACACACAGCATCACAGGCTGGGTGGTACCCAGCAGCTGGTTGTCCACCTGAGGACCACAACATGACAGACTCCACTTCACTTAATGCTACTGTTTAAAAAAGCTTATTACTTCCCCCCAAAGGTATAAAGAATGGAGCTTTAATTAAATGTCATTTTCTGAACAGCTTGACGTGGACAGATAAATCCTCAGACACATCCTTTTGTATGGATGGAACTAATATGGATCTAATATGGATCTTGTGATTTATGTCTTTTGCTTAGGGGGCTGTGCTTTTTGTTTTTCCATCATGGGGTATCTGCTGGGGGGTTATGTTTTTGTTGGGTTGATGTTTATGTTTTGTGCTGTTAGCTGATGGTGGATCACTAGCTTATCCGGATAATTCCATGAGGGAAGGGTCACCAGCCATGAATCAAAAATAGTCCTTCATTAACGAGCAGAAAATACATCTGCATGAGTATTAATCATATTGTCTGTTCACGAGAAGCCTCTGGAAGAGAAGATCCAGGCAGAGGGCAGATATAAGCATCCTTGGGTTTCTTGAAAGGCGCTATATCAATTAAAGTTATTATTATTATTATTATTATACAGACACCCCCACACCGTTCTAGTGGCTCAGGAGTGAAAGGGAGTTTTTTTTCTATCAATAATACATTGTTTTCTAGGAAACGGTTTCAGAGCCGTGGTGAAGCTCACCTGGATGTTCTGAATGCTGAGCTCCAACACCTCGTTGGCGGCAGTGCGGGTGAAGTGGACATCTATACCAGACAGTGTCGTGAACACGAGCTCCTCAGGAACCTTGTTGACCAGAGAAACGCCCACACCTTCCTCCAAGTTCACCAACACCTGGGGAGGAACACCAAGCAGACAGCAGATAGTGAGCTTCACCTGCTCCCAGATACAGATGTGCTCTAAGTAGCACATATGAAGGGAAATCTACTGAATGAACGTGTCAGGTGATTTCGGCCTGTCATAGACAAACTACGGTGCATGTGAGGACGTGACTGGTACCTCCAGCTCCTGCTCAGGCTCCTTCTTCTTTACTTCCTCTTTGGCCTTCTCCTGTTCTGTGCTGGAGGAGCTCCGGATCATTCTCCTCTGGTTGAAGTCGCTGATCTACAAGCACACAGACGTCTGTGAGCAGAACAGATCATGAGCGTGTTCTAGTCTGGCTCTATGTGTAAAGTGTCCTGAGATAACATTGTTGTGATATGACACTAAATCTTAAAGGCATACTTCACCAGTGGAAACATGGATCTGTATTGAAAATGGGTCATATATGTAGTCGAAATGCAAAATACATTTTGAATTCGGTGCCTTCTTGACCGAGAAAAGGCAGACGGTGACTTTTTGGTGCATGTGGATGGAAGACAACAACTCCCACAATGCACAGCTCCACAGGCCACTCCGACTGATCTAGAACAGCGCCTACCAGAGAAATTGCTCTTCCACAACCCACCTACTGGTCTGTAACAGGTCTGTAGTCTCAGTGGGTCCCACCACTGGTCTGTAATAGGTCTGTAGTCTCAGTGGGTCCCACCACTGGTCTGTAATAGGTCTGTAGTCTCAGTGGGTCCCACCACTGGTCTGTAACAGGTCTGTAGTCTCAGTGCTGCCCCCTATAGGCGGGTTGAAGACATGAGGAACTAGTGTTGCAGTCTCAACACCTCTAACCAAACCAAAGAAATATTCAAAATCACAAAGCATAAAACATGAAATCTGAAGTTTACATTACATTAAGTTTTTACTGAACCAAAGTTGTCTAAATGATGGCACAGAAAAAGTAAAAGTATTTTATTCAAACAAGAGTATGCAAATCTACGTGATTATTTCATGATATGACATGACCTACATGAGGACAGGAGGTTTTGATAAAGGCCCGCTAGATGAAACACAGCATCAGATTCACCAAGAGGCTCAGTATCAGTGCTGTTCGAGTCAAATGATTATTAATCCCTGAATATGGAGATTTGATGGTTTTGGTTCTCACCTGCAGGACACGTGTGGGTCCATCTGGCAGCACCTGGACTGACAGCACACCCGAACCAGGTCTCATCTTCTGGTTGATGAACTGCTGCTCGGGGCCAGGATCCAGCAGCCCGGAGTCTGGTCCCAGCACCACCTCTGCTCCATCATACAGACCTGCCACCCCGCCCTTCACCTGAACGGTACATGTCTCTCAGTGTGAGGGTCAACTGCACCAACACTAAGATCTCAGGACTCTGAACTCCACAGAGGAGACAAAGCCAGATCGACATTCAAAAACAACAACAACATAGTAATAATAATAATAACAATAATAATAAACTGTTTATAAAGCTTAAATTACATAGGGCTTTACATTGTTGAACCAAAGTTAAAACATTAAATATAAAAGCATCCAAATTAACAACAGAAACAGTGCATTCAAATTATTTAACAGCTTTTGGGAAAAGATAAGTTACTTTAAAGATTCTGCAAGCCAATACTGAATGCAAAGTGAATTCCCGCCTCATGCCTCTGAAATCACTACTGTTGCTGCTTTATGTTGTAAAGTCCCAGATACGCTGGGAAACCAAACACCGTCCTGTCTGAGTTCATGACACGTCCAGAGGTGCTGGATTCACTGGATCTAGCAAGACACACGTCAACTGGTTTAACACAGCTGGAGGAACCCACAATAAATTATTTAGCTATGATTTAATATCAATAACCAGATGAAAAGGATGCTGAAATAACTCCATGATGACTTGATCAGTAAAAAGTGTGACATCATGCTTTGTTAGGTCCGTCTGCAAGACGACGACTTAACTACTTTTAAAATGCTTGTTTTCTGAATGGAGTCTGGTTGATGGGTGCTAGGCTATGCTAACATTTTAGCTGCTCCATCAACACTCCAAATAAGGTAATCTAGACATAAATACAGCAGAGACCTTGTTGTTTGGACCACAGACAGTCTCTGGTTTCTCCACATAGTCTGGTCTGGTCTCTGGACTAATGTGAGCTACTATCATAGACCTCTGGGGACCACAGACACTCTCTGGTTTCTCCACATGGTCTGGTCTGGTCTCTGGACTAATGTGAGCTACTATCATAGACCTCTTTCATTTAGAATATTTTTGTCTCTAAGCTGATATGCTTTCGTGTCACAGCGTCACACAAATTTCTTTCTTGAGCTGAATTATTTCATAGATGTAATTCACCTCATTCAGGCCGCCCTGTGTCTATTTGTGTGTTTGCATCGACTTTGCAAGCAATCGCGCCACGAAAATAATTCCCTTCACTCAGGCAGGGAGTTCCAGAGTCGGTCAGCTTTGACCTTGAGCCAGGACTCAGGAACAGCCAGCAGAGCCCTGCCTGAGGATCGTCGGAGGCTGTGTCTCGCTCATAGAAGAGCAGTGCTTTAAAAGGTGATGAGTGTCTTGGTGGACCCACCTGCACCACCAGCCGGGGAAGGCCACAGGTCAGCATGCCTGAGCTGAAGTACCAAGTCTGGGTGGTGCTGCGACGGGAGTCTGGCCTCCTCAGCATCAACGGCTCAAAACTGGGAGAGACAAACAGGGACAGAGAAGAGTCGTCCATGAAAGATGTCCACACCCGACTGTCATGAGAGAAGCATCTGTTGTGTTGCGCTCACAGACACACTGCAGCACCAACCTATTGTCACTGACAGCCGCGAGCCCGGCGATGTCCAGCACCAAGGAGGAGTCCAGTGGGCGGGGCTGTGCCGGCTTGCTCTGCGGCGGAGAGGAGCCTTCGTGACACAGCATGCCGGTCCCGGTCATCCTCCACAGCTGGGAGCGCTTCCCTGGTTCCTGAGTACATGTGACAACACATTCATTGGTGGACTTTGTCCTCATCAACACACGCTGACATTGTATGTTTTTATGGGGGACTTTTTGTCAACAACTTGTCTTCTCTTTTTCCGTCTAAACATGCACAATTCTAATCTAACAGTCCAAGCTTTTCCATCCTTAAATCAAAGTCACTCCGGGTCATTTCAACCCGAAAACACTACCTTCTTCTTCAGGATGACCCGCTGAGTCTTGGTGTCTACATCTAGAACCAGTTCAGCACGGCTCACCACACGCTTCTTCCCGACGGGTCTCTTCTCAACATTCCTGCATCGACAAAAGCATGCTGCTTACCTTCATGAATTGAACTTTTATAAAGGGAAACATAATGATATTAAAGTATGTCGGTCCATACGGTGAGAAAGTGTGTGTGGCTGCGATGTAGATGAAGTTCTCGTAGTACAGCTTGTTGTATTCTCTGAAGAAGTTCATGTCGGATGTGACCTCCGAGGATCCGGCTCCCTTCACAGTCAAGGTGAGGTAGGGGGGCAGTGTGGGCTCATCGCAGGCGAAGTCCAGCACTGAGCCGGCCTTCACCTCAGTGTGCAGACGGATGTCAGCCACACCGTGCTGCCAGAATTGGATCGGCACCTGAAGGGATGTACAGCAGATTAAAACACCATGAAGGTCTTTGAAGGTCTGAACGTGTGCATCGTAGTCTGTACTGAAGCCATTCATTCATGGAGACAGAACGGGGTCCAGTAAGGGATTCGGTGACAGGTCATGCTACTGCAGCAGCAATAACATGGTCTTACCTCAGAGATGTTGTCTATGCGGAAGGGTGGTGGCAGCTGGTCCGTGTCAGAGAAGGAGATCTGGTAGGTGGCTCCCTTCAGGGTGATCTCTGTCCGCAGGAAGAAACAGTTCCCCAGTGTGTCCCTGTTCAAACAAAGATCATATACTCAGAACAATCAAGTACTAGTTAGGAGGAGAATACCATACGTGACTCCAGTGTGTATGTGGCTCACCTCATGTTGACGTGGAAGGACTTGGGTTTGTTGACCTCGAAGCCTCCAGACCAGGTGCAGTTGGCGATGTCCATGAGGCGCACACACAGCAGCTGGTCGTAGTCGTTACGGGGCCAGTGAAAGACAACGCTGGAGCCCGGCAGGGTGGAGATGTAACCCTCAGGGTTCACTGTGCCCTGTAGAACAAAGAACGTAGAGCTGTCTCACTGGAAGTATTACATAACCTCAAATTACAATTGGCTATTCTAAAACTCTTTAACAATGTCCTTAGCTCAGGGATCTTCCCCAATATGTGGATCCAAGGACTGATAACACCAGTCCAGGAGAGAGAGACACACATTCGATCCCAATAAATACTGTGGGATCTACAGACTCCTACATTTCCTTACTGAGCAAATCCCAGATTGTCTTTTTACCAAACTATCGTACAACAGACCACATGATCACTCCCAACACACTACTTAACAAACCAATAAACAACAACAAAACTACATTATTCTCCTGCTTTGTTGATTTAAAAGAAGAGCTTTTGGTTCAATTTGGCATGAGAGTCTGCTGTGTTAGGGGAACATCCTATGAGATCATATACTCAATATGATACAAATAACACATGTGCAGTAAATATTGGCATCACCCTAGTAGCATCAAGATAGTAGCATCACCTTAGTAGCATCAAGATAGTAGCATCACCCTAGTAGCATCACCCTAGTAGCGTCACCCTAGTAGCGTCACACTAGCAGCATCACACTAGCAGCATCACACTAGTAGCATCACCCTAGTAGCATCACCCTAGTAGCATCACCCTAGTAGCGTCACACTAGTAGCATCACCCTAGTAGCGTCACACTAGTAGCGTCACACTAGTAGCATCACACTAGTAGCATCACCCTAGTAGCATCACCCTAGTAGCATCACCCTAGTAGCGTCACCCTAGTAGCGTCACACTAGTAGCATCACCCTAGTAGCATCACGCTAGTAGCATCACACTAGTACCAGTAGACAGTATCTCCTCCATAAATGCAATAATGTGAATTCAATTTTTGCTGTTGCAATTCCCTCTTTAATGATGTAATATTGTACATTTCCCCGACATGGGACTAGTAAAGTTAAATTTGTATTTATAGATTTTACTACAATGTTGGAATGCTACACAGCTCTGTTCACACATTTCTGTTTTTTGGTAGATCCTCACTTATTGAATGATGATCGGCTTTATTTTACACTTGCTTTGGCCATGTGTGTTTCCCATGAAACTTTGAATTGAACTGAAAATGTAATTTTCTCAGTGAACTTCTCACCTTTCCTCTGGCAAACTCTCTCTGAGCGAAGGCCAGCTTGTGGTTGGAGCGGTTGTCCAGCAGGTAGCGCGGGGCAAAGGTCACTATGTGAGTGTCCCTGTAGCGTCCTTTTCCTTTCCGCACACTGATACCTGTGTTGAACAGACGGGGAACAGTCAATGCCTGACAAGCAGGTGTAAATAATGTGCCAGAGACATTTCTGCTGGAATAGCAAATGTCAGCACATCTCTGCTATACGCATCGGAGTTAGAGGGAAACCTGGTGCAGCAGGGTGACGGTGAGGGAGTGCTGCTTGATGCAACACGATTACTATAGATTCAGTGCAACATTTTTTTGTAATAATAGCCAAAAGAGAAGCTGCAGATGAACAAGACCTTCCATAATTATTACTGGAGTCCTGATGAAAAGGCTAAATCTAAATACCGGTAGATTACTCCAATTCAGCTTTTCATTCCTGTTCCTATATGCCTTTACAAAATGAGATACTGTACAGTACGACTGCACTGTCATGAGTTCTGCAGTACAGCAGAAGAAAGCTTATAACAACGATAATAACTTCATTTATATAGCACATTTAAAAACAACTGTTTAGTGCTTTTGACAGCAGAATATGAATATAGTATTTGCTATTATTTGCTAGTATTTTGCTAGTTCAGTTCCATTGCAATGCATTCCATTTCTTCTGTTTGTGCCAACTTGCCTATGTTGTATATGAGGCCAGGCCTGTTCCCGTGCTGGATGACCTTCACTGCCCTGACTCCACGGCCTCCGTCCAGGGAGAAGCCCTGGCACCAGCCTGGAACTCCGTCTGGGTGGATCCCTTTCCCGATCCGCATCGTGCACCTGGGATCAAGACAGACGGGGAGGAGATGGATGTAAGGAGCAGGGCGGCTGGAGCGGGTCCCACGCTAATCAAAGGCTTGGGGATCTATCATGTGGACACGTCAGTGAGTGTCTGAACCCCGGACACAGGTCAGTGTGTCAGTGTGTGTGTGTGTGTGTGTGTGTGTGTGTGTGTGTGTGTGTCAGTTACAACAATAAAGCCGAGGTAGTGCATCGCTCTACATAGAGTCCAGATGCTCAGTCCGGATGGGAGAGAGGATCAGAGTGGTCCGGTCCCTGGCAAACTCACATAGCAGGCTGCTCCTTGTCAGTGTAGCAGAACAGTAACGGACTGAGGCTTCGGGCCAACTCGTGCTCCTCAAACTGGCCTGCAGCGTCCGCTTTGCCGTTGTCCTGGCGGAAAATTAAGGGCAGACCTGAGGGAGAAACGTGGCTTTAGGGAGTGATAACAGACAAGCCGTGGTTGTAAAAGTCGAGTTCACACCAGCAGAGAAAACATTACCAGTCTTGTTGATAAGCCAGTAGGGGGCAGAAATCAGGATCTTCAGCGCCCCCTGTGCTCTCAGGACGATGCGGATGGTGAGGCAGAGCAGCTGCTTGTTGGTGTCGTACAGCCTCATGCGTACGACGTAGTTCTGAGTCCCAGGGGGAATCAGCAGCTCTTTGCACACGGGGAAGCTCTCCAGCAGGACTCCTGGAGGACACACCATGAACACCAGGAGTGAGCACAAGGAACGCGTTTCAACTGCAGCCAGTGACCTGACCTAGCATCCTGACCTAGCTCCATGTTCTGTGAGGTGTCAGCAGCGTGAAGCACGGCCTCCTTCCCCGGCTTCAGAGAGCCCCTGATGGACGAGCCTTTGATGTAGTAGTTGAGGTCGCAGGGCAGCAGGTTGGCCAGCACCATGGTGGGCAGCAGGTAGATGGTGTGGCCTGGCTGTCGATAGATCTGCTTTGCACTGCCAGACACCCTCTTGGCGGGCTGCTGGTCCGGGTAGTTCTCCTTTTTGATGACCACACAGAACCTGCGAGAGGAAGCGTGATGAGGGTGAACAGCGTCACAGATGAGAACGACAAAGAACAGAGAGGAGAATGTCTGACGGACGGAATTTACCTGAAGTTGCGCTTGAGGCTTTCTTCAAAGTCTGCTGACTGACACTCCCTCTTGCTGCTGCTGATATCTCCAGGCCGCTCCACGCTGGTCCAGTGGATGGGAACCTTACAGAAGAACAAGCCCAGGCCTTTGGGCCGGGCCTGCAGCCTCCAGGACGTGAGGTGGAGGGGAACAGCCAAGGCCTGGCCAGGGAGGATAGGCGGCAACACCACTGGTTCTGGCAAAACATTTGGCTTCATTGAGACAGTATAACATAGCATAGGATAAAATAATATGACATAAAAGGATAAAAATAAAACAAAGCACTACATGTGCTTGACTTTTGAATCGTGTTAGTGCTTAATAAATGAAAGTGAAGCAGCATCTTACTGTCAGGAGCAGAGGGGCTGTCCAGTCTGACCTCCATAGGAACATCCAGCCGGTTCTTCACCATGAGGGCGGAGCGGACAGTGATGACCTTCCTGGCGCTGCCCTCCATCGTGATGGAGAAGACCACTCTGACTGGAGGCAGGGCCGAGAACTGAGGGGTCCAAGGGATTCAGGTTGAGCATGTGTGCTACACAACATCCAACAAGGCTAATCACCGTTATCAGAGACAGTCCCTGTGTTATTAGGATGTGTCATCACACGTTAGTTAACCCTAACCCTCAGGTTTAGTGTCCTTCCTTTCTATTATACTGTGCAACATTACAGGGCTCCTCTCTTCTCGACTCAAGTCAAAGCATGAAAATCAGCATACAAATGTTGCTCTAACAAGAAGCCTTGCTGTTTTCTGATGTTGCTGTCAATCAAGGCTGTATACATTCACTATAGTCTACATTATCACAGGACGGGTTCCACCAGAACGGTGATGATTGACCCTCAGGACGGTTCATATTTGACTTCAGGCTAAATTCTAATAAGACAGGTAAGTGTGACTCCACTAAGTGCACTTTTATTGTTCATGCTGGCCACTATTTGAAAAACGGCTTTTATTTTCATGTTCTTTCATTTATGCATTCGCAACATTGTTCGCCCTTCTTCATGCCTCCACATATTTTGTGTCCTGCTGTATAATGAGTGTTCCAGCTCACTGATTTAGAAAGCAGACTTACATAAACATGCGGGTGGATGATGTTGGTTCTGCTGATGGGACTGCCAACCTGTGGAAGACAAACAGAATCTCCAGTCAGAAGCCTGACATCATCAACATTCCTTTTTCTTGTGGAGGTGTGGACTCGTGCTCACAGTGTTGGATGAGTTGTTTCTGTCCGGAGCTGCATAACGGAAGAAAACACCCACTTTGTCCACGGACACCGGCTTGACTTGCTCCCATCCACAGACCCGGACCAGCAGCTGGTGCAGCTTCAGCTCATGAGTGTGTCTGGAGGGTCGGTGATACACAATCATCATCATCTGCTGAACGCATTTGTGGAGTCATACAAGCCAGAGCACTGAATAATGATTAATGACTGAGGACCACATCACTGTTCATGTAAGTCTTCAATTATCAACTGCAGGAAAGAAGACACAACATATACTTAGAAATATACTCTTTAGAAGCTTTAAGCCAGGGGGGCCACATCCGGCCCACCCCTCCTCTCCATCCCCCCATCTCCCCTCTCCATGTTTCTTACATTAAACTATTTTAGTATTTTATACTTGTTTCATATCAATTTAAACTACCCCTTGTAATAAAAACCCAATTATATTCATTTAAAAAAGTTATATAAAAATGATTTTGACTTTGTGCAATACAATGGCAAAGAGGTCATGCTGCATGTCCAGCCTTGAAGAAGCGTGCGGGGCTGTATCTTCCTTTGTTTCACCACAAACAGCAAAGATGTGTCTTTCCCAGCAGAAAGAAAGGTGGGCTGGGAACACACACTGTTTCAACAAAGATGGATGCTGCAGGATTTGTTGTGGCGTTCAGTGGAAATGCTACGTGTCTGATATGTAAGGAAAGAGTGGCGGTTCTAAGGAATACAATATTAAACGTCATCACTGGTGTAAACATGGAGAGCAGGATGAGAAGTAGACGTGGTCGTCCATCAGAAGACTAGACCATCAGCAGCCCTGAGACCCCTGCCTTAAGCATTGCTCCCATTGGTTTTGTTAGCTTCAAAGTAGAATGAATGCCAGACCAAGAGTTGTCCTGTTCTACTTCTACTGTTAGTTGATGTGTAGTTGACACGTCTCTTCCTGCAGTCAAGCTGTAAGGATGACGGTCAAACCCCCCAACAGCTTCAGAAACACAACAACACTGAGGCTGTGAACAGAGCTGTACCGGTGGCGGAGCTTCTCGCGGGCTTCGAACTCAAAGGGAATCTCCTCCCCGGGCAGAACCTCTCTCCACTGGCTCACGTTGTGAGTGTCATCGGTCCCCGGACCGTGGACGTCGGAGATGGAGTCTGCACTGCTGCTGTGGGACAGCGCCACCCTGTGGGGGACATGCGGAGACATTTTTAGGACACCAGGTTTAAACGTTCGTGTCACTTTCCACATGACATACCAATGCAAACAGAAGCATCACAGTTAGAAGCATAACACACAATCATCTCAAGTTATACGAAGTGACCTGGAGAAAATATGACTGTGGTGGTAATCATAGGAAAATGTGTTTAAGAACCACCTATTTATATTTATATTAAAGCAACTATGCCTATTTGGAAATGATCTCCTGTAAGTGTATATTATTTTAAGTCTACGCCTGAGTGACCCTGACCTCGGTGTGTGTTTAACACTGCCTTGCTGTACTTTTCACCCTCTTCCTCTCTAACTGGGAATGTTGTAAAAGATGTTCCTGAAGTTAATAACTATTAAAAGTACCACACAGTAAAGTTCCTGCATTCAAATGTTTACTTCAAGTGAAGAGTGAAATCAGCAACATCAGCAACATGTAATTGTTTTATTTAATTTGCAACCTAACAACTTACAAGTATCATTTCTGTCGGGTAAAACGTACTACAATGTTTTCCTCTTAAGTACAGGTAGACAGTTGAGTTGCATATTTGTAAGTGCTTTGGCCTCTTGTGAGTTATTTCTGGGGGCAATTGTGAGCAAGTTATACATCATGTGTACCTACTTATGAGTATTATCTACTATGTCGAGTTTATTGTGTTTCATTGCAATGCCATGTATGAAAGTGATATGAAGGAGAAGGTATTAAACTCTAGGTTTCAGCAGGCCTCAAGGAGATGTGTGTCATATCAACAGCAGGATGCTTGCTCATATGGTTAACTATATGGTTTACTAGCTTTTGCCAGAATGTTTTGTCTGCCACAACAAGAGAACTGCAGGCCTGTACGTCATATTGATAGCAAGCACTATAGTACTGTCACAGTAAACAATCAGCCTGTTGGGGAGAACTGATCATCTGGGAAAAAGGTTGTTCTTAACTGGCCCAGGTCAGTGCATCTGAGTTTAGATGGATATCCAGTCCAGCCTCGCCTACCTTGTGGGGGTTGTAGTCAGAGTAGCGAACCACATAGTACATCCCGTGTGGTTGCGCAGAGCGTACGGCACAAACGGCTGCCTCCTCTTGGACAGCTTGACTTCGGCTGGAAGCAGAAATGAAAACAGAATCAGAGAGGATCGATCAGCACCAACGTTGTGGAGTGTAGTCAACTGTAACAGTCATGCACCTGCTTTCTTCTTGAGCTGAGCGCCAACAGGCAGAGAAGATAATTGTGTCCTTTAAAGGGGCACTCCACTAATCTGGAACACAAAGCCTTATGGGCCGTTCTGAGCCGTGTTCCTGGAGCCTGATCCATACCAGGGACCGGCGGTCCTTAAGCTGTGCTGCTGCCGCTTTGATTGTGACCGGTGTGTTAATTTGCTCCTAACTTTAGAGAAATCACTGAAGTGCCCTTTTAAAAAAGGACACTTGTTTAGAAATGAAAAAAAGTAATTCTTGTAAACATACAATTATAACAGACTAACGTTATAATTGTCTTGCCTTCTTGAACATACAGTTAATACAGCAGGTGAAAGGCCACACACACACACACACACACACACACACACACACACACACACACACACACACACACACACACACACACACACACACACACACACACACACACACACACACACACACACACACACACACACACACACACACACACACACACACACACACACACACACACACACACACACACACACACACACACACACACACACACACACGTCCAGCTCATGAATTTAGCAGGTGGAGAACACAAAGGAACTGCCAATGTAAGCGAGAGTATACGGTATTCAAATGCACCAAAGCATACTATTACACTACAGTACATCCCACTCTATGTGCAACAGTCTACAAAAGCACATTTTCACAATGGATTCACGACTATGGCCATGCAGTGCTAATGACAACTTAGTCATGCTGATCAGGCAAAATGCAAAGCAGGAAGAGGAGGACGGACGAGATAGATAGAGGCTAGACTCTGAATATATATATATATATATATATATATATCTCAGTGAACACTTATCAGACTGTAGTCATCAGTACTCAAACCAGCAGCACCACACAATAACTCGTCAGTCATCATTCAGCTGTGTAGCTGATTCATCTAGACAGGAGAACACCTCCTCAGCTGGGAGATGTAGGCCTGCTGCAGCTGCTTCTCAACTTTAAAACTACAACTAGTGCAACACTGTGGTCCAGCTGCACAACGCCTGAGTGAGAGCAATGTGCTTACGCTGCTCCACTATGAAGTCCTAAGAGAGATAAGTGTGTAAGTGAATACATGATGACATGTTAGCAGTAGCTGAAATATAATACATTCATATTGTTGAATACGATCTTTCAAGGAAGTCCAAAACCTGGCTAGAATTAACCAAAGTGGTTCCAGAAAGTTCAAGCCTAGTTCACGCATTCAAACTGATCAAATAAATACAGGACTTTCACCCAGGAGACTGCTGGTCAGGTCCTGTGCAATACTCAAAGTAAACGTTGTCATGCCAGACATAGTTACGTGAATCACATTAGTTTTGACTTCTTAGTCAGTGAAGTTAACATTAACCACTTTCTCTAAACCTAGTGGTGGTTTTGTTGTCTAAAGCTAACTTCCTGTGAAGACAGACCTTTATTTTGAAAAGACACTTTGTAACGAGTGTATATTAACACGCCGCCGCTAGAGGAGAACGTAGAGCGGCATAGTTTGAAGCTTTGGAGCTCTGACCAATCTGTGTTTGATGTGAGAACGTGTTGGAAACACACTGAAGAAGGACATCTTGCCCAAACCGTCATTGAGGCACAATGAAAGGTAAAATTGTTGTGCTGTCTTTCATTTGATATTATCCACAAAGTCTAGGCCAATGGAGAGCTGAGCAGGTTGTCATTTCTAGAACTTGCTGCTTACTCATTCAGAGGCCGAGTCATTCTGAACCTACAGCAACGGGTCCGGGTTGGACTTCACCCGGGGAGCATTGTGGTTCTGTCTCCTTAGCAACAGGGTCGACGCATACTACATCTATAAACACTCAGCTGGCAGGAAACATTCAAGACTCATGACTACTTGAATGGATCTGTATCGCCTCACAACGCTGAGCCATGCCGAAGCCCCCTTGAGGCTCCATCCATGATGACTGACTGAGTGCTCTGACGCTGACTGTGCTGCTGAGCGACTAGACTCTGGACTGTACCTCTGGAGTGAGTCTGCTGCTCGAGGCAGGTCAAGGTGGCCGTGCTCCTAGTTCTAAGGTGAGCGAGAAGAGCACCTGACAGCAGAGAGAGAAAGAGTTACTACACAACATGCAGAGGGAGCACTCAGCGGGGCAGAGGGTCATCATCATCATCATCATCATCATCATCATCATCCTCATCACCACCATCACCATCATCACCACCACCAGCACCACAATCATCATCATCACCATCACAATCATCATCATCACCATCATCATCACCACCACCACAGCCATCATCACCATCATCATCATCATCATCACCATCATCACCACCACCAGCACCACCACCACAGCCATCATCACCATCATCATCATCACCATCACCATCATCATCATCATCATCACCACCACCACAGCCATCATCACCATCATCATCATCATCATAACCACCACCACAGCCATCATCACCATCATCATCATCATCATCATCATCATCATCATCATCATCATCACCACCATCACCACCACCACAGCCATCATCACCATCACCATCATCATCACCATCATCATCACCATCATCACCACCACCACAGCCATCATCACCATCATCATCATCATCACCATCATCACCACCACCAGCACCACAATCATCATCATCATCACCATCCTCATCACCATCATCACCACCACCACAGCCATCATCACCATCATCATCATCACCACCACCACCATCATCATCATCATCATCATCATCATCATCATCATCACCATCCTCATCACCATCATCACCACCACCACAGCCATCATCACCATCATCATCACCACCACCATCATCATCATCATCATCATCACCATCACCACCATCACCATCATCATCATCATCATCCTTCTGGACTCAATAGGTTTAACACTGCGGTTCATGCTCCCCTCCATTAACATGTGATCAATGTGATGGGAATTTTTCATTTAGTAGTTCATTATAGTATAATTAGTAGTTTGAGTAGTTTAAACTCATACTATTCCATGTGTGTCATGAGGTAACCTGTATTCTGCACTTATGTCATGTCATGTGTTACATGAGTTGTAAAATGCATCTTGTGACACCAGCACAGCTGGCAAGTCAATATGGATCTATGGACACTGATGAGTGGTTCAAACACCACATTCTGGACAAAGTTCTCCGTCTACACAAACAACGGAACAATGCTTTTCTGATGACACGTCACAAACAACTGTATAAAAAGCCCCTTTTAAGACTGAAGACTTGGTCAGACTCTTAAGGAGTCTGCCCCTATCTGGCCAGATAGTTTGCTCTGAAGCTGTATGTCGGTGATGCGGTCCGCTTGGACACCCTGTTTGCGAGGGCTTTGACTTATTAGACTTTGTCTGTTTACAGTCTGTCTGTAGCGACTGCTAGCCTGTTTTGGACTCTTTATAGAATAAATTACTAAAAGCGCTGTTAGGAGTTGTATTCTTATTTCTCATCAGGTGATCATAAACTGATTTCCACCACAATCACCATAACAACCAACACATTACAGGTCCATTCAGCTGCTGTTCAACTGAGGGAGCACAAGAACTTGGCTGATGAGTCACAGGTTTGTCCTTCATTTGATTGGTTGATGCTAATATTGTCAAATAAACAGAACATTTTTAAAGGCTAGAGAAAAGCAGCAGCTTCGTATGGCTAAGCCTCTTTTGAGAAGAGCAACCCATCAACCAAGTTTCTCTCAGGACCAACACTGAGAACTAAAGGAACTATCCGAAGCCCTTTGCTAAACCAGCCACACAAGGGTTTCTCATCATCGACAAATCCCTGAACTCTGAACTGAATCAGTTACTACTGAACATGGAAATCTGTCAAACAGCTCAAAAATATAACAACGTTACAACAAACGTTTGTCAAAGGACATTTTATTAAGGTGCTCAAATAAACGAGCCAGATTTCCTCCATCTTCTTTTATCAACAGTTCACCTTTGCGCCACATGGGGGAGTCTGAATGTTGTTATTGTTCTGATCATCGTAGCTACATTAAGGCTCATATGAAAGGCTAGCGTTCATTCTGTTCAACTGATGAGAGGAAATGAAAAGGATGAGATAGCCTGTTAATGTAAGAATCTGTAGGTAACGCCACGAGATTTAGGTTCAGGTTGACGTTTGTAGTCGGAGTAGCATTGGTCAATCATGTCGGAGCAGGCACGGTTGTATGCTGATTAAAATCGTTGGGAACATCCGATATCACCTGACCAGGATTTAGCTTTCAATTGGTATAAAATGAGCTTGTCAACCGGCTGCTTGTGAAAGCCATCGTACATGTCGTCTCTCAACTCAAACTCCAGTCTCAACAATGAGCAGCACACAGAGAAGGAAATCCTGGCCCAGATATCCGATGGCTACACCAGAACCACAGAAATGACCCCCCCCCCCCCCCCCCCCCCTAGAGGCCGATAGATGATGGGTTTAGGGATCGTTTAGGCACAAACTCACTCTAGTCGTGATTTATAGTTGGGCCTTTTGGGAATTGGATCACGATGGTTTGCCATCTTTAAAAAGTAAGTCCCCAGAAAGCGTCCTCTAGGGAGTATCTATGGCAGCAGGACAGTGTATGTGGGTCTGAGTCTAAATAGACTACACTGTGTGTGTTCATGATAAAGAGTAGGGATGGGTATCGTTAAACACAGATGAATAGAATAAAAAACTTTGAGGAAAACGCTGCCACCTTTCAGTGCTTTACAGTATTTGTGTCATTGCCTTAGAAGTGGAGAAAACAAGACAAACATCACGTTTCAACATGTGATTCAAAGTATGAAAGAAACGGTTTATCTATATCTATGAACCACCATGATTTATAGGAGCTAGACCAGAAAATATTCAGTTAAAACACATCCTCATTGTTCTCAGTGAAGTCTACAGGAAGTGATGTCATGTAGCCCCGGTGCATTTCATGTGGAGTGAGCGCTGCACCAGCCTCCATTAAAAAAACTGCTTTTTATATGCTAGATTCATTCACCAGCTTTATAAGTGACATAACCTGGTCTCACAGGTTTTCCTGGAGCGTGGTGGAACCTGATCCAGACTGCCGTGGTCCTGTTCGACGCTTAGTGCTACTTTTATTAAGGCAACCGACTATTGATTAAAGAAATTGCTTAAAATTTGAAGACAATAGGAATGTGCTAGCACAAAGATAAAAATGAAGAGTTAATCTCAGTTTAAATATTCCTAACAGTCGCCTGGAGCTTCTGGTCTCTTTACCTCATTTTTATTTTCTATGAATCAATTAACGTGCGTTATCCAGGATGCCACACCTGGCCCTCCATTAAACCAATTCACCATTTTGACAGAGTATTTCAGAGAACTCCCCAGTGTGTGTGTGTGTGTGTGTGTGTGTACTCACTCTGTCCGAAGCTGGGTGGGTCGACTGAAGAGCCTACCCAGGACAGGGGTGGAGAGGACTGGGCGATCTGTTCCTCCTTGTTACAGTAGTCTGCTATCCAGGCGCTCTTGGTGGTGTTGTATTGTTCTGGAAGGAGCAGATGAGTGGAACTGAATGATCTTAGAGAACGTGCTGCTCAGTCAGCTGTGTGGAAGCCTGGAACTCACCCAGCAGGACAGAAGTGATGTTGACGTCCAGCCTCTGCTTGGCTCGGATCCCCATCTTGAAACGTGGAGGGTGGAGACGGCCGGCAGCCTGCTGCTGCCAGGACAGGAAGCAGGGCCAGGGCTCGATGAAGGGCTCCCAGCCTGCCCCACACACACACACACACACACACACACACACACACACACACACACACACACACACACACACACACACACACACACACACACACACACACACACACACACACACACACACACACTTGTTATAATGTTATTCAATGTAGCTTATATTAAGAAGCATTTGTTAAGTAGGACTACTGAACATTTGCATGACATTAATATGCTAAGTATGTTTAATCAGACGTGATATAATATAGAATTATTGACGATACAGTAGTCAGACTTTAGTTGATTGATATTGACTTGAAATCCATAAACAGTTTAACTGAAGTTCATTTTACAGACACATTATTTTGTATTTCTTGTCATTTCTCTTGTATTTTTCTTCTTAGTAATTTCAATACTACTAGTTTATTTCTTGTTTGTGAGCCATGTGTCAAATATTCATGTTTGTTTACTTAACTTAACTTTTTTTTCTTTAGACACTGCATTATTGAACCTTTTAAATCTGAATGTAATACAACAAAAGAAAACTTTGAATAACTAGGAGCGGTAGCAATAAGAGACTTCCTTGAGGAATCTCAGACAGGTTAGGATAGTGCATGGTTCCTGACCCTGCTGGGGGTCCTCACGGGGCCTGATGAACTACCCCACCTCTGATGAGAACTCCTGGAGGATCTCAAAAGTGTTCAGCCAGTGTGGCAAACTGAGGAAGCCCATCCTTTTTTACAGTGTCGTGTTAACACAGTGGAGGGCGGTACTCACATTGGGAACAGAAATCTGGTTTAAGGTGTTGATAGATGTGAACAAACAGGTAGAATCCTCTCATGCTCAGGAAGTAATGACAGAATTGTCCCAAATGTACCTGACAGCTCTCGGTTGTAGTAGTCTCCTGACAGAGTGAAGCTGGCGTTTCCTTCCTGAGTGGAACCAATGCGCTGCAGCACGTAAAGCCCTGCAATAACAAACAACAATAAACAAAGCTCAACTTCCTGTACCAGCAGGTATTCAGCTACTACATTACTTGAGTTTTGTTGTGAATCACTGATCGTTATGCAGTGAGAGACTTTCGTCTACACTCTATATAATGATCACACTATAATAAGTATCATTTCCCAGAGATGCATGTTGTGTACATGAGACTTACTGGAGAAGGTGAGCTCGGCCAGCGGTATGTCACAGTCCAGACAGTCATCGATGAAGCAGATGCACACACTCTCAGCCTTCACCTCCACCCCGGACAGAGGAGCTGAGTGGCTGCTGGAGCCCGACTCAGTCCTGGTTCTGGCATGGCCCGCCATGTTCTCAGCGTTCTCCAGCAGCCACGTGGCAGCCTGGTCCAGCTGGCCTGTAGGGACACGTTATAGAATAGAGCATATTCTGTAAGTTATTGTCATCGTTAGGACAATGAAAAAACGTTCAGCAGCACTCAATTTTGGCAATATACAGAAAATATACAAAGAAATCAAAATATAAAATAAAAATACTTGAGTCCACGAGGGGAAGGGGGTGAAGGGGAGGGGTTATGTGCATTTGACTAAGCTTTTCCCTTAGTCTGTCTGTTCTAGATCTGATTGATCTGTATCTTTTCCCAGAGGGTGGGGGAGAAGAGGTGATGTCCAGGGTGAGGGGGGTCCTTAGCAATACAGCTGGCTTTCTTTTGGACTCGGCCGATGTAGATGGGGGGTAATCTTTGAGGGGGTAGTGTCGTCCAGATGATGCTCTCTGCTGCTCTCACCACCTGCTGCAGGTCCTTCCTGTTCTCTTATCCGTCTTTACATAGCTTTTTAAGAAGTAATGGTGAAAACCTGTCAGGAGTGGGGTCTCACTCACCTTTACAGTGGATCAGGGCTCTTTTGCAGTCCTCTTTCCTGAAGCCAAGGTCTTGTAAACGGGTCAGCTGGCCCTCTGTGGAGACAACATACACATCCATCAGTATTCTTTCTGAGAACAGCAGTAAGCCATCACTGTAACTGAACTGTAGCCAACTTTGAAGCCAAATTAAGATTCAACATGTAGAGACTACAAGAAGTTGATGTACTTTGAACACTGATAGTAATTATAAAGGATTTTGATCTACCATGGAAGATTTGAATCGGTGTATACGCGGTCTTTACATACCTATGAGGGCCTCCGTCTTCTGCCTGAAGCTGTCTTTAGGTGCAGCTGCTGGCTCAGTGCTGCCATCAGGGTCAGAGGGCAGTGGGGAACTGGCAGTCGGGATGGACTTGGCGATGGCCAAGAAGAGCTGAATGTCGTTGTAGGAGAGACGGATGTCCAGAGTAGGAAACTGAATCTGCCAGAGAATGACATCACAATTGAAGGAGGCAACTAGCAGGTTTACACGCCAAGCTCACTCCACTGCTCTTCATCCTGTGAAAACAGCTGCTTCATGTCTTCTGTGGTGGAGGGACTCCCTATTACACATCGTAGAAAATTGTGTTCCTTATGAAATCCAGGCCATTAATAATGTGCAGTGCAGCTTATAGTGCCATGTATAACAGTAATAATGATGTACAGTATGTATACAATGCTAAGCCATCAAAATAATAATTGATAGATTCATATTTTAATTCTATTTTGGAATTTCTACATTTTAATTTATCAACATAATATTAAACACATTTATATTTGCTTATAATAGGTTGTATTCATGTTAATGTGTATTTTTGGACATATTTAAATCTTTGGAAGAAAAACGTTTGGGATCAAATCATTTCGGGACCCTCTGTTGGAGATCTCAGCTCTAGCAGCACGGCCGTCTCAAGCCTCAATTAGAATTTCCACAAACACGGTCGACATGAGTGGACATGGCATCGTGACGAGGAAACCTATGCATCTACATGTTTCATGGAAGTACACCGAGGATGACGAGTTGGCAGATAGGATTACATTACAGCCTGGAGACTAGAACCTTCTGCTTCGTTCTGCCTCAATGCTGGACCATTTCAAACAAGGGAGCGCCTTAGTCACTTAGTACACAAGACCAAATACCAAATTTCCCCGCTGTGTCTCCCACAATCATGCGCCTTATTGTGGTTGAGTATAAACTCCTGACCTCCAGCAGAGGGGGGATGTCCTCCACGTTGAAGGCGTCCAGTAGACCTGAGCTGCTTTGGTAGGTGGGGCTCCCACACATCTCCACCTGAATATTGACCGGGTCGATGATGGACAGCGCCGTCTCCTGCTCGCTGCCCAGCCGACACGAGAACACCTGGGTGTGACAAAGAAGTGGATAAAGTATGATGCCACTATGGATCAGAAGGTAGTAGTAAGTATCACTATGTACTGAGCGTCAAGGTTAGGAGGATGGAGAGGAGAAGTACTGGTTTAGCGATAGTACTATAGTCTTTTCAGTGACAGAATCAGGTAGAAATAATAGTATAGTAGTGTAATGGTAGCAGTATAGGGCAGTATGAAGAATAAGAATCCTGATGAATGGCTGCTGTGGTAGTGCTCGTCGTCTGAGTCGTGTTTGACCATCACCTCTATTCCCGCGAGGCTGCCGGAGAAGGGCCTGTCCAGCAGACGGGGTTTGTAGGTGAGGACAGTGGTGCCTTTTAGGATGATGGCGTTGGTATCCAGACAAGACGAGTCCTCGACCACCACGAACTCCGTGCCTGTAGACACACGCATGAACTGTGGTCACTTCTTATTATTATTATTCTGGGCAGGTCCCCGTATGAGTAACACATCCGGGAGATGGACAACATCTTATTTTGTCACAGAACGTCTTAATGACATATTTATATATATTTAAAAAGAAAAAAGGCTATACATACAATCAGTGGAAGAAAATTCATGTTTCATTTATTCATCGTTAAGGAAGAGACTGGGAGGGGCGGGGCTTAAGGAGGAGGGGCGGGAAGACCCAAGAGAAAAGAGAGAGGAGAGATAGGATATCGCCAAGGAGCAGTAAACGGAGATCGCAAACTTTTGGAAGTATTCTCATTAATTGGTAAAAATGCTAATTAATCAATTAAATTGAAAAAAATCGCCCAGCCCGAGCTCAGCAGCCTCCTGTTCACCCTGTACACCCACGACTGCTATCCCCGACATGAAGACAAAAATGTCCTGATAATGACACCACAGTTATCAGCCGAACTACAAACTACAGTAAGAACAACCTGCTGCTACATCAGGAAAACCAACACCCCGTCTACGTCAGTGGAGCTGAGGTGGATGAACTCTTAAGTTCCTGGGAATTAGTGTCACCACCCAGCTGACATGGTCATCACACATCTCCATCCTGTGAAACAAGCTCATCAGACCTGGAGGTCTTCAGGGAACTTGAGAAGGCTAAAGTCCTGGGCCAAGTTCTTACAAACTATTATGGGATGTTCACGGTCCAGAACAGGAGGACTCTACAAACTCATTACTGGTACCATCTACCAGCATCAGTGTTGGTCAAAGCCCACCCACATACAGCCTGTTCACCCTGCAGCATTCTGGGAAGAGAATCACAAGTATCTGATGAACCAGCAGACTTCAGAGCAGCTTCTTTCCTCTGAGAGACTCCTAAACTCATCCTCCACCCTTCACAGCATAATATAGTTTGTTATTTTTGTGTGTATTTTTCTTATGTAGCAAAAATGGACTACCAACTACATTTCGATATAATATATAATATTACGATACATTTAGTTCCCCCATCCCCTTTAAAATCAATCAAAGCCGTTGAAGCCAGAGTGTACTCTCTCTTCTCTGACCTGTGACGTTGATCTTGACCTCCAGACAGCGGTCCTGGGTGACCGGCACCGTGGACCTCTTTGTGACCACACCGCTCTTGACCGTCTTGGGCATGACGGCTCCGGTGACGGTGCTGGTGCTGCTGGCGGTGGGGCCTGAGTCGGTGCTGGTATTACTGGGCCAGCGCTTGCGACGCTCGGCGCCGCCTGGCGCTTTCTCCACGGGCACACGCAGGAAGTCTCGCACCAGCTGAAGCCAGTCGAAGATGAGAAAGACCCTCAGGTTGTTGAGGACCACCGTGAAGCAGGAAGAGTCACGCGTGGATCTGTGGTAAGATGGAACAAAACTCTTCACTATCAAACACCACTTTAAATCTCTCTTTCGACATATGTTTGGGCGTGGGCTTGAAAAGCCCTCGCTCATACCTGTAATGCAGTTCCAGCTGCAGTGTTGCCCGGTTGGTGCCTGTTTTGGACGGCTGGAGGATGCAGTCGAAGACATTGTGCGTTGCCTCGCCAGACCTACCAGGGCTTGTATTGGGCTGGGTGCACCGAGTGTCATACGCCAGCAGGGAGTGAGACACCAAGTTGACAGACTTGGATCCATTGGAGAAAGTCTCAAAGAGCAGCTTGGATTTCATGAAGTCAAACCTTTGCAAGAGAAATACGAAAGAAATGGAGTCTACAAGTAGTACATCAAAGGTTTCAGATGAACTGGCTAGAAGCTGCGAGGGAAGTTAATTATGGCTACAAACGCAGCATTCTTCTATGAGTAGCTCCACCTGCAGACCAACCGCTGCTGACTGACAGAAAAAGATCATATTCATTTAGAGTTTAGTGGGAATGTGGCCACAGACACGGAGAACCTATTTCTGGACAAAGCAGCAACAAGCACTTTCATTAAAAAGTGCTTGTTGCTGCCTCACCAAAACCCACGGTGAGGCAGCTTTCAGCCACTACGGCCCCCACCTGTGGAACAGCCTGCCGGAGAACCTCAGGTCTGCAGAGACTGTTGACATTTTTAAAGGCAGGTTAAAGACACACCTTTTTAATCAGGCTTTTAACTAATATTTGCATTTTTATTCCATTCTTATGTAGTCATATTTTATGTCGTTCCTCTAGCCTATTTTTTTTTTAGACGATATTAATCTTAAATAATTTAATTTTTTTTATTTACCTATGGTACAATTTTTAATTTTCTTTCTTATCTTACCTATTCTTATCCTTTTAACCGTTCACTTCATTTATTTATCTTTTGTCATGGTTTTTATCCTATCTAATGTCTTTAGTTTTTAAGGTTTTACTCCAGAGTTTCCTCAGGGGGGTCCTCCACGCTGGGAGCTGAGTCCGGGCTGCTGCTAGGGGTGCTGTCCTCGGGTCCCTTCGGCCTGACCAGCTGTTGTCTGTCAGGGTCGGAGGGCCTTGGCACTGGCGCCCCCCGTGGCACGATCTGTGACTCCTCCCAGCGTGGATGGCCCCAATGACGGCGCTTCCTCAATTCTCAGTGCCTTGCCATGTCTCCCTGTTGCCGGTATTGTGCATGTGTGTGTATGTGGGTGCGTGGGTGTGCGTATGGAGGGTGGGAGGTGTCTACTTTATTGTTTTTATTTTTGTGTAAAGCACTTTGTGCTGCGCACTCAGTGTATGAAAAGTGCTTTATAAATAAAGATTGATGATTGATTGATTAGTGGTCACATGATCAACCACCATTGTTTTAACTCACTCTTTGATAGGTAGGAACTTAAAAGACAATTAAAAAGATTAAAGTGTTATGGACTGCCACTTTAAGGGAACGGAGCAACTACTAAAAACACAGAAATTTGGCAACTTTTCTGCAAAGGTTTTGGATACAGGATAGGTACAACCATATTTTAAAAACACAGTTAAACAACAAGGCCTGGAAGAAGGTGAGCTCTAAAATGGGATTTGTTTGCTATGAATGTATGGCCTCAGTGATGCGGTTCGCTGGTTATGGTCGCTTAGCAATGTCAGGCACAACCTGCCTCAGCAGGAAAGTGGGAACAAGAGTCGGCCCCTAGCCCCCGAGCAAGTGTGAGAGAGTGAATGCCACACATCTTTGCATGTGAACTATTCATCTTACAAATCGATACAGCGTATTGACATTTTCTTACGGCACTATATTTTATGTATAGAAAAGGCCCACCTTGCTAATGAGCGTTTATGCTGAGTGGAGGTGGGACTGTCCAAGAGCTCCAGGCTGACATCCATCATGTCCACCAGGAAGGACATGGTGGTGTAGACGTCTCCACTTAACACCGTCTGAACAGAGACAACACGGTCCATGAACCAGGACATAATACAAGATGACTCCTGTGCTAAAGATTGACAATTAAATCAAAAACAGTAGAAGATGAAAAAAACAATAGTTTGCACACGTTTTTATAGAGAGACGGATTAAAGATATCAGTGTTGGCAGGGAAACCATTTGCTACAAACATGTCAACATGTTGCACAGGCTGTAGTAAACTGGGTTCTCACATAGGTGCTGGGGTCCTGGAGGTTATAGGGTCGGAGGAAATCCTCAACAGGCTCTCCCAGGTTGTTCTCCAGCAGCCCTCTGATCAGCTGGTAGTGCTCCAGGTCCAGAGAGCAGTGGACCGATGACAAGCTGCCGTGAATGGACATGTCGGGCACCGCATGGCTCAGCTCCCTGGCAACATTCATGGACACAAGCATGAGTACAGATCACGAGTACGGATCACGAGTACGCTTGTGTCAATAAGCATAATGAAACAAAACAGACCGGAGGGCGAGTCCTCCTCCCCACCATGTTCAGGCTCCTCCCACTGCAGAGTCACACCAATACAAAGTGATAACTAATGCTAAAGAGTGTTTAGCGATGTGTATATGTGACCACAATGGTGGTTAATGGTTGGATAGATTGTTAGGGGGCAGGCTTAGGCCTACAGTATGTATGAAGTGTAAGAATACACAAAACAGAATCCCTCTAGGAGGCACACATATAGATAGTTCATGTGCAGCACCACAGTGCTCGTTATGATTACATTTAAAAAAGAGAGAAGAAAAAAGGCCTCATCTTTTCCCACCAGTAACACAAAAAGCAGAGCATACTTGTCCAGGTTGCGTTCCACTTTGAGCTGCAAGCGGCAGCGATCTTTCAGCAAGTTGTCTCCGGTGCGACGGACAGAATAGGAAGGAAAGATGAGGTCTGAGGACTCTGGAGGTTTACCACCACTGTCCCACGGCTGACAGGGCAGACGCTCGGCAGCAAAGATATCCATCTCCTGCAGGTCCAGGGCGATGCAGTCCAGCAGGCACACATGGTCTTCTGATGGGGAAAAAATATTATATCATGTTTTTTAAATACTTGTTTAAGTGGCTCATCTCCTACATCGAGTACTTGCAGATGCATTGTATGGCTTTTCTTGATTTAAGCAGCGATGCAAACCTAAGCTGTGGGGTTCATCCCCCCCGGGGGCCCTCCATGTGTCTGCTGGGGCCTGTGGCCTACCCAGGGTAAACCCTGTGGAGCTGGAGAGGGGCGTCCTAGGCTTCTCCTGCTCACCACTCCTCCCTGCTGCCCTCCGGACACGCTCCTTTATCAAGAGAAACCAAAGAGAGGAGACATACAACTGTACATTAGGTCCAGCTAGCGATATGAACATTACATACACACAAAAGCAGATGATTACTTTTTAAAATGGGTCAAAGAACCCGCCCCCCCAAAACAAACCCATTAAAATATTGTAAATATAGCGTACACGTTAACTGTTATTGACTGTTTTAGTTGTCTAAATATTTCCAAAACAGTACATTGTTTTGCTCCAAACTCTCGTGTATCTTATCTCCTGTAGGTATAATACACTGACTATGTAGTACCGCATACAACCACACAGCAAAACATCACATCTGTCCCTTTAATGTACAGCATTTACTTTAATTGAGCTTGTTTTTATAGGGACAAGTATGAATACAATGCCACACCACAGCATGTAAAGCCTTATATAGTAATCTGAGAAATCTAAAGAAAACCTTATGAAAAGTCATACATCACAGTCAAGGAACTTGGTGTATTCCTTCAAACAACACATGCAACACACTTTGTGGAAAGCTCATCCATCGCATATCCAACTGCAAACACACAAACTGCAAACCAGATCTGCAAAATATTTCATTCCAACTAAAGCGATGTAATATTCAAATACAAGCATTATGAATGAAAAACCAAACCAAACGCTCTCACAAAGTTCAAACTGCTTCCAAATGAAGCTCAAGGTCTAGTGTGTAGGATTTGGCTGTAGATATAAATGGTTCAGTCCAAAAAAAAAAAAGCACATACATTCTTATTTTTGGGTGATTATACACTAATGAAACATAATTAGTATTATATTCCATTTCTGTAATAGATCCACCTGCATTCTACACACTGCACCTTTAAGAATGATGCATAGCAACGGTTGTTTGTAATGTGACAGTTTAGGGTTCTGTGAAATATATTAAACTGTTCTTAGCTAGATATTTTATAGAGAGAGAGAGAGAGAGAGAGAGAGAGAGAGAGAGAGAGAGAGAGAGAGAGAGAGAGAGAGAGAGAGAGAGAGAGAGAGAGAGAGATGTATAGGATGAAAATGTCACGGTAAAACTATGATGACAACCCTTCTCCACACGAAAGTAGCGGCAGGCCAGTGTACCTTGTAATGGGATGGATCCTTGTATGAATTTGCATGCAATATAAAATTCTTCACAAAAAAACACAAGATGCATATGAAAGACTAAATACAACATTTAGCTGGTGTTCTCCTTCCAAAAACACTTCTCTCCCAAACAAATAACAGAGGTTAAACATAAACGTTCATTCCTTCAAATGTGGCTTTAATACTTTACTAATTATACACTATATTGCCAAAAGTATTGGCTCACCTGCTTGGACTCGCATATGAACTTAAGTGACATCCCATTCTTAATCCATAGAGACATATCAAACTTCTCTGATGGGAACGGCCATTTGTGGTTTTTGCACCGGAAAGGTCAAATACCCCAAAGATCTCCATCATCTCCCTCATTAAATAAATCTGCTATTCAAGATGAACTTGAGCCACGTTGTAATAATAACAGGGCCCTGGACTGAACCAGGTAAGAGAGCCAACTAGCATAGTTATCAACATGTTTGACTCTTTCTTTAACAAACTTTACATTCAAACAAATGAAACCCAAAAACCAAAAACAATCAGAGACATCGATGAGGTTTAGTTTGGGTAGTAAACGGCAGGCGATGCTGTATTCATTGAGCATTTCTGGTTCACATAATGAGGTCAGTCCCTCGTGATGAGAAATCATCTGTGCAGGGTTTGGTTGCTGGTACGTTGTATGTCAGTAGTATCAAAAGTCCAGTGAAATAAGTTCAACCTGGACGTCAAAACTACATACCATTCAATGCATGAATGAATACAGTCAAATTAGACCCAAGAGAGATGGCCATGGTGCACTACATGGAAGGAACGGGCAGCGTGACTCACCAGAGAAGGGAAAAAGGCATGTGCCATGGTGAGTTTCTCTACCTTGTCTCGGAGGGAAAAAGTCCCATGAGCCCCAGCTGGCAGGAAGCAGTTCTGCACCCTCAGCTGGCCGAGGTTGGCCACAATGACCCTCGACGAGCACGAGCTCTCGGGAATGAGGATAACAGGGGCGCCTGCCTCGATGTCCAGCAGAACCCTGGAAGCCCGCTGGGGATGATCCCGCACCTGCAGGGACAGACAGGAGGACATGGAGACAGTAAGACGGGAGGACAGAAGACAGGAGGATGGGAAGACAGGAGGACAGTAGGACGGGAGGACAGGAGACAGGAAAAAAGAGACAGGGACAAGAGGACAGGAGACAGGAGGATGGAAAGACAGGAGGACGAGAGGACAGGAGACAGGAGGATGGGAGGACAGAAGACAGGAGGACGAGAGGACAGGAGACAGGAGGATGGGAGGACAGGAGACAGTAGGACAGGAAAAAAGAGACAGGAGAACAGGAGACAGGGAATGGAGAAGGGAGAGACAGGTAATGGAGAAGGGAGAATCAGGAGACAGGTAATGGAGAAGGGAGAGACAGGTAATGGAGAAGGGAGAGACAGGTAATGGAGAAGGGAGAGACAGGTAATGGAGAAGGGAGAGACAGGTAATGGAGGAAGGAGGGAATGGACAGGAGAAGGGAGAGAGAGAGAAAAGACAGTTGAGGGAAGAGTAGGAGTAAATTAAATATAACCAACGAGTTGAGCAGCAAGCAGCAAAAAATGCTTATTCTGACATCAAAAATATTCCTTCCTATTATTAATATCCAATATAGCACAGCAGTTTGGAATCTGCTGTTACATCAGTGTGTTTCTTATTTTCTTCAATAAGGAGTAATGAACGGACTAAAGGAGTATCATTGTATGTATCGTATCTTAACCTTTACCATAATACAGCTGCTCTAAATATCAAGTCCACTGATTGAAGAACTGTGATTATGTTCAGCTGACATTCCAGTCCTGCTAACCAGAGCTGTTTCTTGCTTTGGGGGCCCTATGCAAGATTCTGTTTGGGGGCCCCTATTCTGTCAAACTATGATGGGGGATTCCAGACCTTTAAGATGATTCGTGATGATGCATCAATCTGTTACAGTGTGTAACAGATTGATGCATCATTGTGAAACACAAAATCTGTTCCAATTTAAATGGAAGCTTCCAGTTTCTTTCTTCTATTCTCATTCAACTGTTTCTCCAGAGATCTTTGTCTGGTTGAACCATCGGACAGCGTTTTGTTGTCCAGGTACTGAACTAAATCAAATCTATTTGTGAAGAGGACTTTCTACAGGACCATTCAGACCTATAGAGTAATCCTCTCAGCCTTCTGACTGGACACAATCAAGCTTACAGTCGGTCCTAGACCTGTATGCATGCTATCTGAATAAAGCATCATCATACAATCAATTGATTTCGGCAAACTGGAATAAAGTCATCTTTATTACAGTATGAGACCCGACAGTGATGAAGGGGCCCTGCAGGCAGCACTCACAGCCTGGCCCTCCATCGCAGCCCTCTGCCTGCCGAGGACATCCTGCAGCTGGGTGAAATGCTGAATGAAGGCCACCACCTCGGCCTGGAAGCGCTGGGTGTGGACGTACTGCACCGAGGCCATCTGCAAAGACACCTTGATGTCACAGTCCCGCTCCAGGTAGGGATCAGGCTGGCCGTACCTGAGCGGAGCAGAGGAACAAACATGAGGAACAGAAAGACTTTCCCGTATCAAGAATCAGAATGCCTTTTTTGTGATTTATACTTATGGATGTTGAATATAAGAGCCTCCCCTCCTCGTGTGGTGAAACGCTCTCGGTAGAGATCGCCATGTGGGGTGAGGTCACTCAGGGACAAACTCCCTAGACTGCCCTGTAACGCCAGGTTGCCATCTAAGATAGAAGACAACATGTGGTAAAATAAGACGTCAACTTGTTTTTTCATGAGTCTACATGTTTGTTTAACAGACAGTTGTGCATGTGTGGAGGTTCTGGTCACATTTTCCATACGCACCCAACATTTCCAGATGAGCAGATAATTTGGACACACTAGCTCGGGCCAGCTCGTTGAGCTTCTTGTTCAGGACAAGAGACAAAGAATGAACCTGAGGATGAAAACATGGACCGGTTCAATCACAAAACCCTTCAGACTGATAAAAGAACAAAGGCAGAGAGAAACGTGTTCGGAGGAATAAATGAGTAGTTACCATCATCCAATAATCAGATGACAATGATACAGAATGACTACAGTCACACAGACAACACTGATCAGAGTGCAGCGTTGTACCGAAGCAGAGCCGTCTCCTTAAATGCTGTGAAATACAAACTATACACAATGGATGCAAAGCTGCTGTCTTTTATGATGTGAAGAATATACTGGGATACAGTTAACAACTACTTTCATTGTTTTTCACTCAGAACTGTACACCTCCTGTGTTACAGTCGCTGTCACCATCTGGGCACCGTACATGTCTCTATCAGATCTAACAGTGTTCCCCCTATAACCATGCATTTCCGCATGTTTTCCCTATTAGACCGAACCATGAACCAAAAAACAAATAGATTTCATAGAATCATAGAAATAAAACAGTTTTCACAAAGTATCTACAACTTTTCCCCCTCTTGTATATGAACATGTGACTTGACATGCATCGTTTGAACAGGATGCAGACAGTCCAGTGCCCTACCTTCAGGTCCACTTTGGTGTTGACGGCCTCTGTTGTCTCCTCCTCCCCCATGTCTGTCTCATACAGAGGATGTCCTGGCTCAGCTGGAGGTGACATAGGGGGCACCTTTACTGCATGATTATTGGCTGTGGAGCCAATACCAAAGAAGTCCAGGATAACCACCCAGGTCTGCAGAGTAATCAACACGTCCAGGCAGTTAAAGTCCACGTCCACGCTCCGCCCCACTCTGCCGTAGCGCGTCTTGAACTCTGGGTGGTTCTGATCCACCAGCAGAACATTGATATGAACCAAGGAGTCGTCGAAGTCTGGGGGGGGCTGAGGGGACGGTGTCTGGTGGGTAGGAGAGGGGGGTGGAGTGCTGGGACAGTCGGGGTCCCTCTTGGACTTGCGGCTGCTAGCTGGGGTACTGGGATGCCTCTGGTAGAGCTGGAAGACATTCTGAGCCTCCTCCATGTGTGCAGGCAGTGAGCGGGGCATGTCCGGGTACAGGGCATTCGATGCTGATGGACAGCTTTGGGAAAGGTACTCCTTTGGACTGAAGGTGGAGGGCTTAGGAGCTCCACGAGACACCATCAAATGTTTGTATTTAGACTCAGGGTTCTGTTCCAGGAGGTCCTCCATCAGCAGCGAGCGCAGAGCCAGCTGGACTGCCAGTAGATGAGGGTGGTCTTTACTAAAGTCTCCCTCCAGGTCTTGGAAGCGCAGACTGACCAGGCCCTGGGAGCCCTGGGTCAGGTCTGCACTGAGCTGGACCTGCAGTTCTGCCACGTGTAGGGTTACTTTGAACTGAGTGAATGAGGTGTGAAGAGCGGGTTGGTGAGACTGCAGAGGCAGAGGGGAGGAGAGTGACGCGTGGGAAAAGCTGATGTAGGGGGGGTCCCTTGCAAACAGGCCTCCCTGGGGGTCCGGGAAGCGGTGAGGTCTGGTGGAGGAAGGGGTTGGTGGAGGGGGTGTGGGCGGTTGGCTGGGTGTGACACGTTGCTCCTCAATCAGCGACAAATTGTCCAGTGTCTGGAGGACCTGCTCATACACAGGCTTGCACAGGAACACCTATAACCAGCATCAAACACAGATATCATTAGTAATAAGCAATCAATAACTCCACATCAAAAATGTCATTTAAAGGCCCATATTCTGGCTGATTAGACCTCTGCTCAGCTAGAGGGGGAGGAGCTAAGCTGGTTGGTCACCATGTAGTTTACCATGAGGCCTTTAAAAAAACTCCATAACATGTTCATCTATGTAATTGTCTTTTAAGTTCCTATCTATCAAAGAGTGAGTTAAAAGAATGGTGGTTGATCATGTGACCACTAATGAAAGTGCTTGTTGCTACTTTGATCCTATTTCTCCCACTAAACTCTAAATGAGTATAATCTTTTTCCGTCAGCAGCGGTTGGTCTGCAGGTGGAGCTACTCACCGAAGTATGCTGCGTTTACTTGGAATGGGAAATCAGTAACTTCCAGCTGCTGAGTCAGGCTCCCTCTAGTCTAAAGTGTTTGACCAGGTACATTTCATTACTGCTGACTCACAATGGAGGATCAACCGGCAGAGAAAGAAGACCATTCAACTTCCAGTCCAAGAAAAAGAAACAACAAACTAATGGAAGTGAAGAAGGAAAGTCATCAAGAAGCAAAGTGACGCCAACGAGGGGAAACCACAGACCTCCTTTCAGTGTGGAGCATTTGAAGGCATCACACAGATGAGAGACAGTCACACTGTTAGTGAGGGAGATGAGTGCCAGAGGCTCGCCTGCAGTACCATCTACCACCAGAGAGGCCGCTAGAAGCAACGTAGCTCAAATCTTATGAACTGCCACTATAAGTTCCTTTGTATTCTACGGTACTATACTGTACTGCAGCTAAAACGATCAAAGCATGTCTAGAGTATTTATTGACTTCAGCTACAAGGAGAACAGTGCCTTTGTCTGAGACAGGCTTATGTTGGAGGGTGTTGATTTTGTATCGAAACTTCCTGTTTTGCTGTTCAAATAAACTCAACACATCCTTCACGTTGGGGTCTTGTCTCCATTCATTCAGGATAACGTTCACATCCACTGTAATATCTGAACAATCACTTCCTAAATCATTCCAGTTCTTCTACTTGATCATTTTTTCCCCATTTTGTGTTAAATTAACATGAATGAAACATAGAACAGAAGTTTAACAGTGATGGAAAGAACGGTAAAGAAGTTGCAAGAGAAGAGCAGCAGAGTGGCGAGAATCTGACACAAGTGTTTTGTACTGATGGAATTAATGTTGTGGTTTACTTCATTTATTCTGAGAGCGATTATATCAAGCTTTTTACGAGGCCTGTATTTGGAATGCATGTTTTTTGGTGCAAGTACAAATCCAGTGTCCTTTAGGACCGGTGGGATCAAGGCAATATCTGACAGAATTAAAACAGACGGTTCCACACTCCAAACAGCTCCTGTTTTAAGGGTGTATTTGTTCATAGATTTATCTGCATTATTTGCATTATTATTGTTAAACTTTGAGGAAAACTGCGCCATAATGCTTTTCGGTAGTAGCACCGTTGCTGTAGAAGCGAAGCAAACAAGCAACATCAGAAACCTTTCAACATGTGTGATCAAAGTATGGACGGTGTGTCCTCTATATTCATGCACCGCTGATAAAAGTTGACACAATCATTAACATGCTCTGCTCTGGTGTTTCTGAGTACAGTGGAGCACAGGAGAGACGGGTGGAGTTAATATGCACCGTTCACAAACAGACTCTGTGACAGACCGGCTCACGTCCCCACAGATTCAGTGTTTTTAGTCTGAGCTAGATCAGAGATCCTCATTGTTCTCAGTGAAGATTACAGGAAGTGATGTCACCCCGGTGCGTTTCACATGGAGTGAGCACTGCACCAGACTCCATTTGAAAAATAGCCTTTTTATATGCTAGATTGCTTGTCAACAAACATCCACAACCAGCTTTAAAAGTGACGCGTTTTCTTTTGAAAGTTCTCTTATTAATACTGATGTGAAGAGATGTTCAGGTGGATTTAGAAAATCAACTGATAAATATTTAAAGAAAGTGTAAAGAGTTACATTTGAGAACAGAGTGGGGCAGTAGGTGGCACAATGCACATTTCCTTCTTTTGAAGTTGCCAACATGTTGGTTACCAATGAACCTCTTGCCAGACTGTTAACATAATGAATTGTCATTTCAAGAAAACAGAACGCTTACATAATAAACTATTTTACATGGAGTCGAGAATTGAGCTGCAGTCATTTAAAGAAACATGAAGTAATCAGGCTCTGATGTTTCGTTGTGGTATCGCTTGTTGAACATTTTCAAATGACACACAGCACTATTTGAGACGTGGACATTAATTAAGAAATGACAGTATTAATGTGCCGTATACCTGAACAGGGTTGACGAATCTGCCCTCGATTCGCAGTAACCCTGTGCTCTTGCAGGGCTCCTCCGCAGTGAGGAAGGAGAACTGGGTGTCTTCATCAACGGGAACTTTCTCCAGGGTGAACTGTATCGTGGTGTCTTTCAATATATGGAAAGCTGATGATGAAAATAAATCGGGGGAGCTTGAGTCACAAGCTGCTTATGGTATGCTTGCATGCAAACACATCGAACAGTATTGGGATGAAATGGTGCTCGCCATTCTTACCTTTCCCACGGCTGAGGGATTCAAAGAAGTCGTCCCGTGTGAACTGTGGTTCATCCTGATTGGTGGTCCTGTAGCGCGACGGGGACATGTTGCTGGCATTATCCCCTCTGGGTGCCCTCTTCAAAACCAAGTGACTCAGGTTGACTGAATACAGCCGAATATCTTTCACCAACACCTGTAGTTTCTCTCCTTCCGAGTCTTGCCCAGTAACAAAATTCTGGATTGTTATGCTTCCCAGGTGACCGACCAACAGCTCCGGGTGTCCAGGTTTACGTGGAATGGACACCACTGGTGATTCAATGCTGATATTAAGGGTCAGCTTCACCAAGAACGTATCTAAGGTGGATTCAGGTTCCTCCATGGGGAGATCCTCCTCATCGTCAAAGGCAGGATAAGCCCAGCTCTGACTCTGAGTCCGACTTCTCCGTGAGGGAGTCTCAAAGAGTGAAACCATACCGCTGTACTCTGCTGTCTTGGTGGCTAGAACTGTTGACACTTTGGTGGCAGCACTTTTCAACATGGTGCGGAAATTGTCTTCTACTTCATTGGCAGACAGACTCAGCTCCTTCAGGAACTTGGCTGAGTGGTTGTAGTGCAAGGACGCCATTTGAAGCTGCAAGGAACACTCCCCGTGGGATTTCTCCATTAGGCGAAAGTCCAAAGCTTCTGAGGGAGAAGCTCCTGCGTCAGCAAGGAACGGTAGTCCACCCGGAGTCGAGGAGCTGTCAGCACTACCGATGCTGACCACAAACTGGCTTCGGCCTCCCTCCTGAGTCAGGTCCACCAACTGCATGGATCCCAGTGAACCATTGATGTCCAACCGGCCGCCCATGGACACGTTGACCTTGGTGCCGGTGATGCTGGCAGTGGCGATCTTCAACCCTTTCTTCTCAGCGCCCAGGACAGTGCCAGTGGACACGGTCCGAAGGAGTAGCAGGTTTAGACGGTGAATCTCCACGGTCAGCTCTTTGTTCTGGTCATATGTGGCCTGATATGTGCCCTCCTCTCCCTCGCCGCAAGGCTTCGTTGCATGCTGTTGCACTGATGGCGTCCAGGTGCTCTCTTCTTTGGGGAAAGACTTCTGGAGGAACTTGAGCAGCTCCACCATGGTCTCAGGGTTGAGAATTATGTCCAAGTTATTGACCTGCATGCTTGTCACCTGAAGGGAACTGTCCAGGTTCATGGAGGGGCAGTCGGAGCTCACAAACTGGTACTCCAGCTTAATTAGGGCCTCCTGGTCTTTGAGGAAGGAACTGAAGGGGGAGATTTTGTCCACGGGAACACCAGAGGACGACTCGGTGTGCTCGGGAGACCTGCCACCGGGCGACACAGGAGACGAGGGCTGGCTCTCTCTGAGGCTGCCCGTTGGTATGTCAAAACTGAGGTTCTTATGGGAAGCCACAAGGAGGTCGAAGTCTGAGCCATAGGTCTGCAAGGTGTCCACCAGCAGAAGACCGTGGACAGTCAGAGAGACTTCAGCGTCATAAGGCCGCTTGACGAAATGAGCATTTGTGCCAAACACCTTGAGAACAGATATGTAGCGGCCATCACTTTCTACACCAAGCTGCATGTAGTTAATGTTGAATTCAGCCAACAGCAGACGGGATTCCACCAAGACTTCCCGTGTGTGCTGCTCTAAGGTCATCACGCTCTGGGTCAGGTTCTTGGCGGACCCATGCAGCTTCCAGGAGCTGTCCTCCCTCTGAAAGATCTTGTCATGGCGAAGGGTAAGTGGATCCGGAGACCTTATATTTGGACCTCTCTCTTGGCTTTTGTCACCTTCGCTCGCAGATGGACTGCTGAGCCTAGCCAGGCAACTCCTAAGCGCGGTCATCTTCTCGAGGTTGATGTGGACCTTGAGGTCCGGTAGAGTTCCTGACAGGACCGCTCCGGGGAGCTGGGGGTCTGATGTGTAGCGCAGTCTCTGCTCAAGCTGCAGCAACACATTAAACTTCTCGACCACGTGAGTAGGCCCCACCTCGCTCTCCTGTAGGTGTTTCCAGTTGTCCTTGCAGCGACCAACCATTATCTGCAAGTCCTTAAAGGACAAGGAGTATTTTTCGTAGAGCTTTCTGCTGTAGGCCTGTATACCTTCAGGGGATCTGAAGCTGGGAAGGTCAGGGCTTTTAAAGTGTTCTTTCAAATGCATGTCTAGTTCAGGTGGTGGAGACTCCGGCGGGGTGGCGAGGGGTGTCTGGTACTCATCATCACTCAAGTCTTCTCTTTCAGGCTGAGTGGCTTTTGAGCTGGCCTTAGTGTCATCTTCAAGGGGAACAAGAAAACAGGTACGAGCCAAGTTAGAAAGCTAGAAGATATTTGGGGTGTATGCTTTTAGTTTTGAGTTGATGTTTTACCTTGAGAGTTTGTGAGGAGAATCCTGCCTAAATCGACAACAACTAGCATCGGGTCCTCTGACTGAAAGTCATCAGGGAAAATCACCTGGGGTGCACAGATGTCCAATTTCATGGTCCAACGCTTCCCGTTTTCCTACAAACACACACATCAGTGGCATTTACAAACCATTCAGTCGCCGGTTATTTCATGTCACCATGCTGTGAGTCTTACAATAAACTCGCCCACGAGTAGCTGATCAATGGTTTGTCGGATCTCGGCCTTGGTCTGCATCTTCAGCTTGTTGTACTGCCTCCTGGCAGCCTCGGCCACTCTCAGCTCCAGCTCTGACTGGTAGCCAAAACCTGGAGGATCACAGAGACACGCCTTAAATACAAGAATCTGCTCAGAAGTACTACATGGTTGGAAATGTTTCTTTGAAGCGGTGGTGAAAGATTTAACAGACCTCGTACAAGTAATAATAATAATAAAAGGAATGTGTATCTGGGTCTGTGATGTTTGCTACAGTGATGCTGTGAAGCACATGCTAGTCTTCAACCCGTTGTCATGGGGTCAGTGCAGAAACGGTATGTCTGGTTTCCCTGAGCGGTAATTTAACACAAGTCCTATTCAGCTGAAAAAACAAGAAATTACGTTTTGTGAAAGTACGACCAGAAAAACTAAACTTCAGAGCACAGAGTTCCAGTTAGAAGTTACAAAGTCCTGAGAGCAGAACATAGAGACTTTAAACGTCTTAGCTGCTCAGACGTGATGAGCCTCACAGAGGGGAGAAGGGCGGCTGTCCCGGGACTCTCCGCCCCACACAGCTGCTGCTGATAGACGGACAGAGAAGCTGACGAACTGGAGTCGGTGTGGATTTAATGATCGCTTGTTAGCGCCGCTCACGTCTACGGTTGTCTGTTCATATTACTTAAGAGAAACAAAAACTCAGGCCAGCAGCAGGAAACTTCCCGCCACCACTAGACTGGCATGTGGCATCTAGTTGTTTGGGACGACGTGTCGACGCAAATTATTTGTGTCGACGTATTAATGTAGTCGATTACGTGGGCAAGTCGTCCCAGCCCTAATCTGCATAAGAGTGACGTTTGCCCAGAATGTGTGATTTCCTGCAGCACACCATGAAGGAGACGCCTGGTCTGAAATGAAGAGCGGCTATACTCATGTCAGAAGAATTAACAGCATCTGTCTGACTGAGCTCAGCAGAGACATCGATGGATTACATTGCATGTTCACTCTGAGGTCATCAGATCAGGAAGTCACAATATAGAGGAGCACAGTGAGGGTTCAGCGGTCATGGTTAACTTTTTTGGGAACACTTTCTGTGAAGGTCATGCATGTAACGCATCATAAGCACATTTATAACACATCATAATGCATTTACTAGGCTTCATGAAAGCCTTCTGAAATGGAGTGCTGAGTAACATCCAGGACTCTTCTGTCAAACACTGGGCTCACTTGGACATGCAGAGCGTTATGAATGCTGGACTTATCATACATTATGTCCACCACTTATAATACTTTGTAAACCCTGTTATAAGGTGTTATGGATGATTATAAACATGTATAACAACTTTATGAAGCCTCATAATTGCATTATAATGTGTTAGAAATGTGCTTATGATGCATTATATAACTAAACTTCATAGAAAGGGTTTTGGTAGACCAGAAGGAATGCAGCCGGTTTCATTCCTTACCTGAGGTGTGAACTCTTCCTTTATAGAAGAACTCGGTCACTTTCTTGATGGCTTGTGGGTTATAGATGATGTTCAGTGGACTCGTGTTTACTTCCAGTCTCCTCTCAAACTTACACCTCACAGGGTTACGCTCATAAATCATCTCAAACACTGGTGACGAGGAGCACTCTGCACTGCCCCCTGAAGACACAGAAACAAGCACAGCATGGCATTTATTAAGAGACTACCCGCTACTAAATTCTGATTATTATTAATATTACCACATCCATACTGTCCAGAGAAGAGAGTCAAAAACCTGTATGCACTGTAGAGAATGGCTTTGTCGTTACACCACAACATATGATCGTTTCAGAAGGACCGAACATTGTGATGTTAGGATGTCGATGAACATTTTACAATCTGTCTGTCTGTCTGCACACAAGAGAGTGCTTTTTGGATTCTGGTTGTTGAACAAGCGACATGTTCGATAGTAAAGTGTAACATCACCTCACCCCCTTTATGTTGGGTTCCCTCTGACAGGTTCCAGATGGAACCTTTATTCAAGTGTTCTACCAGGCCAATGGGGACAAGCCAAATAACCTGATAGGGTTCTAGTTAGTACCTCTAGTTCTAAGAGTGGTTTAGGGATGAATGTTTTATTTAAAAATAGAGCAGAAAAATATGTAACGACAAGCAGCTTCATATGTAATGCTCATTTGTTCCAAAGGAACCCGAGAACCAGACAACCAGATGATATGATCTAAGCCTAAGAAAAACGTTCTATAATGAGGCGTATATAAAAATCAGATTGGTACACCTCTGATGGCTTGAACAAATCAACCCGAGAGTATCTGATAGTCACAACACCACAAGCTCAGAGTACAGATTACAAAACGTAATACTGCACCAGTTTAACAATATTATTTTTAGGGCATTCAGCAGATGCTTTTGTCCAAAGCGACTTCCAGTCAGTACATTTGTCAGGAGGAAGTGAAACGGCAATATATGGCTGTCGGTACAGTCAGGATGTCACTAGAACAAGTTTCAAACACTCCAATTGCTAGCAGCTAAGTACTATTTTTAAGTTAAGTTAATGCAGAAGTTTGGGGTATTTTTGTTGGGGGAAGGGTAGGAGAGGTGGAGGGGGGTAAAGGAGGGAGGCTATGCTCTGAACAAGTGTTATTATTAAAAGAGAAAAGACAACCTACCAGAGGCACTGCTGGACCCACCGGATGGCTGGTTCATGGCAACGATCACTTTGTCCTACGACCAGTGAGAGAAGGTGAGAGTATGAGACACGTGAGAACACACAGCAGAAAAGAACCCATTCCTTCACACGAGGAGCTCTCTGCCCAGCTGTCTCCACCTCGACTCACCGTTTTGGGAGACACTAGGACGGGGAAGATGGTGCCCTGAGTAGTCAGGTCCCTCAGGAACAAACCCCCCAGCTTCACGGCCAGCAGGGAGGACTCGGAGCGAGGGAGAGACTCCACGGTGACCTTCACCCCTGTGGACACGACTCAGTGTCAGGTCGATCGCAGCAGCTCGTTGACTCTAACAACTACACATTTTTAAAGACTCATCTTTGTTTCAACCAATAGACCTGTAGAATGTCTTGGACTGTAACTAACCATTAATCAATTAATCTGTTCATTATCACAGTCCAAACCAGTTTACCTTGATATTGTAAATCTTGAAAAAGTGTAGTGATAACAGGATCATTTAGTGCATTGTTATAGTTTTAACCACATGATAATTATCAGGATAATAATGAAAATATTAATAACGTGAAATTATTATTATTGGCCAGGATAATCACCACGTGACATTTTCATATCATCACATGCCTAGTTCCTTTGATAATAGATCAATCAATTATCAAAATGGAACATTGAGGATAAAGGAAACACCCATGTGAATACATAAAAGGTGAAACTTGTCTTCATTAACAACTGATCCGGTGATCTGGATCACACGAGCGTATAGAAGAAAAACACTCAACTGAAAGAAGAAGCCTGTTTCCACGTGTTTAAACACCGTTTACCTGAGAATTCCAACTGGATGACGCCGCTCTCCTGCAGTGTGCCTCCCCTCCTGTGCTGGTGGAAAAGCGTCACTGCCCCCTTCTCCAGTAAGAACTCCAGCCGGGCAAACAGGTGATCTCGCCTGGTGAATGTGTTCAGAGTGTGCGAGTCCTCCAACGGGTCGAACAAGTCTTCTGTCTCTGCTGGAGAAGCGTTACATCACGGGGTGAGAGAGGATGCGACACTGCAGGAATACGATTTCAACTCCACATCATACTGCATCGATTTTAGTCTAGACTCATTCCACCAAATATATGATGGAGCAGAACATGTAATCCAAATAAAACCATTCCTGAGCCTCACACCTAGTATGTCCCAGGAGGATGGACTTGACAGGAGCTCTTCAGGCCTGTCTGGGTCCTGGGACTCTCCATACCAGCCCCCCCAGCCTGGGAACCAGGACTGCAGGTACTGGATCATCCCTGAGCTGCCGCTCTTGGGGATGGGTGTGGTTGGTGAACAGGGCTGGGGCTCACTGCTGGGCTCTCGCACATTCTGGAAGAGGAAGAGCACAGGCTGAAGCTAGACGACTCATTGAGGAGATCAGCGGCCGTTTGATCAATGAGCGTGTGTTTGAGTTAAAGACCATCCATTTGTGGGCGTGAATGAATCTTCTCGGCTCACCTCTGCGATCTCTTCCTGCTTTCGGAACCAGTCGTGGACAATTTCTCGGAGACTCTGCAGCTCCTCCACCATCTGCTCCTCTTCCACGCGCTCCAGCTCACTCTAGGGGATGAAGACGAGCTCAAACATCAGTTCAGTGGTGTGTGTTCAAAATATGTTAATATTATCGGAATAGTATTATTGACTTAAGTGTCTGCTGATGCGTCGGTGCGGTGCAGTACCTCTTCCTGAGGACTCAGCGGGACTCCTTTCAGCCTTCTGAAGTAGAGGCTGGTGTAGGTCTGGGCATCCTGTGCCCGGTGCAGGGCGAAGTCCCAGCTGCCTCGCCGCCGCTGCTCCCTGATTTCACTCAGGTTGGCCTGGATGGCAAACATCCACCACTGCCGGCAGCTGCAGGGAAAAGCAATGGTGGAAGGTGTATTACATAGACTCTGTGTAGTGCAATAGGATGCGTGTCCTTAAGGCGGATATTTACAACTACAATAAAGTAACAACTTACTTCCCAGAAATTGGCACTTTTGGTCTCCACCTTCGGTAAAGCATCTCTCTCTCCCGACGGTCGAGCTCTTTAAGGAACGCCATGATCTGCTGGTATTGGACCTACAGGAGCACAAACACACACCCGTTACATGAGGCAGGTAGGAGGAACGCTCGCTAGAGATCTGCTCTCGCCTGCCAAGCAAAGTACAGTACAGTCAAGATGGCGGCTTTGAGAAAAACCACTGGCATTATTCTTCTCGTTTGGGGCTTAACTTTAGTGGATCATAACATATCGGATATGGAATCCATCTGCAGATACTCTTTAAAAACGAGACCAAACTTTTCTATGGATGCCGTTTTGGAGCCATAACAAAACCAAAATGCATCCTTCAAAAGATCGTTTCCGGCTAAAACAAGAAGCCTTGTTTTAGCCGGAAACGAAGCTGTTGCTGATCACGTTTGGCTCCTCCCAGCCGGTTAAAGGAGCGTGGAGTCAGCAGTTGTGACACAGCTGTGATCCTGCTACACGGTGCTTCGGCAGTGGTCATCAACTCAGTAAACCAACTTGTGCACAGTCCATTGGTTGACAAGGAAGGTTGTCGGGTTCATACAGACCTGGGACAGGCGTAAGGACATGGGCTCCAGCTGCACCTGGCCTTCAATCCGTGGGGTGTGTCGGGACCTCAGGGGCTCCTTGGAGGTGTTTCTCCGGAGCAGCACGGAGGCACACACCGGTTCAAAGATGTACTGATGCTCGCGGCTCTGCATGCACTGGGTCATCGCATCCTGGACAGCAGCAGAGAAACCACAGCACTCGTGAACTTCTATCTCTGTGCAGGTTTCCTAGTCTCACGGTACAAGCACTCCAGCAAGAAGCCCGAATGTTTGGTTCATGATTTAATTCATTAGTGAAAATCATCAGTTACAGTTGGGCATTAAATCATTCAATACACCTGGAAGTACAACAAGTCACTTCTAGTCACGAGTTGAAATGACAAATCCCTATCACTCAGTGCTGTGTGCCACGCTGTCGACGCCAGGAAAGGTGTGGTCAGGTGTTCATTGGGATGAAAGGAGCGTCGGTAAGCCCTAAAACTCTGGTCGGCTCCTAATTGTTGAAGTCACCGAGTCTCTGACCTGGATCTGACTTGCAGGCAGCTTTCCCAGCATTTCACACTCTGTATCCCAGTAGACGCTGAAGTCTTCTATCTCCAGCTGCTTCTGTCGGAGGAGCTTCTGGACCTGCAAATACAAAGAGAGTCCCTGCTGACCCAAACTGCAGACCTGTGGTCACCCTGAATCACTTACAAGGATTACAATGAATATAAAGATAATACCACATATGGAGCTCGTAAATGAAGGGCACTCCGATCAGGGAATGTTGCATCCATTAGTTGAGAGCAGTATCAGCTGACATGTAGCATTATTTATTCATGAATCTATTCTTAACATTATCAGAATCAGAAAGGAGTATGAATTGCAAAGTACATAACTGAAAAGCACCATGCCAGTCTCTAGGTTTGTGAAGGGTATGTGAGGATTTGGATTTTAGTTTAACTCCAAAGGCCCAGGTGACTTTATCAGAATGCATAGTATCCTGGATCCATGTAATAACTGGCCTGTAAAAATAAAAATGCCTCTCTGGGAGTTTAACATAGGGGTGCCCATACTTATGCACCCTGTATTTTAATGAAGAACATGTATTTCTTTACCATACATTATTCATTCACAAAGAAAATTGGTGTCCTAAAAGGTAGGATTTTTCCTCATTTGTTTAATTAAGGCATTAAGATCAATTCACAAAAAAAATATTTTTATTCCTCTTTTTAGTCAACTTTAGCATGGGGTGCCTAAACGTATGCATAGCACTGTATATGCAGCCATATATCCACAGTATTATAATAATATGTAAAATTGGCAGTTGTTCTAGTATTATCATAGGCAGGTGTGTGTGTGTGTGTGTGTGTGTGTGTGTGTGTGTGTGCGTGTGTGCGTGTGTGTGTGTGTGTGTGTTCCACTCTCTCTCTCTCTAAGAGACACAACGGAGCCTTTTTAATGGCATTTTTATTCTTGTGTGTTTTGTGTCATCTAGTATTCTAGTACCGATCAAACTACTTAGACCCAATATCACCTGAAGCATCATTACCATAAATATAAAGATAGATAAAGATAAAGAATTGAAGTTCCCACTACCAGAAAACTTCCTTTGGTGAGCGTGGTGACTGACCTACTGCTTGCACTAAAGCTGAAGGCTGAGATGAACAGGAATGACGTCACGGTCACTTACAGTCTCTTTGGAGGGGTTCTGAGCGGAGACATTCTTGATGCAAACCCCAAAGGAGAAGGGCTTCTCTGGGCTGGAGAAGTCATCCTCAAATCGAAGATGCACATCTTGGATCTTCAGCTACAAAGAAGCCAAAACATTTTAAAAAATCACTGTTCAGTCTGAAACTCAACAATAACATCTACCTGATTGGTGCAGTGTTTAGGAAGCAGCAGCAACAGGAAGTGCACTGTCCTGACATTGTGGAGAGTTGCATTGCATCACAGACACTCAGTTGCCCGTTTACTTTGAGTCAGGGTTTACGTGCTGTAACTTCCCATCTAGGTGATGCATGTTGGAAGATAGATACTCTGCCCTTGATAGGATTCTGACTGCTGCCGCCTCATATCTTGCCCACCATCACTTACATTGAGGTCACTTTAGGAAGAGATCTTAAATAATATTTTGTATCCTGTATAGTTTTTAAATCAGGCTCTACGTTTCCCTTCTTTACCATGGTAGCGAGATAGACGATGATATTCAGGATCATCCCCGTAATAGAACTTCACCACGATCATCTTCCTGTGAGAGTTTGTTATTACGGTCCGTGATAAAATCCTATGTTGTCCCATCCCTAGGCAACGCATGCTGTTACCAGTTCACCATTTGCTTAACATCCTTTTATTGCATCACTCCCATACACAAGCATCACTCCCATACACAAGCATCACTCCCATACACAAGCATCACTCCCATACACAAGCCACTCCCATACACAAGCCACTCACACAACATGCTCTTTTTCCATTTTGTTTCCTACTTGCTTTAGTTAAATGTGCTTCAATTAGTTCCTTTACTGAATGGTAAACAACATGTCTCTTTTTTCACATCCTTATGAATCAAGTTGTGCTGAGTCGTAAACAACAGCCCTGCGATAAATCCTACTACGAGTTCTAATGTTCAGTCAAGAGGTGTTGGTTCTACTGTGTGATCGTTTTGGAGGATGCTGTTGAACTGTACTTTGTTCTACACATCCGTTTCTATTGTTTAGTCTACCTTTATTCATCCAAAAATAATCCGGATTGTTTTTGATACAGTCCAAGATTCTAATATCTAACGTTGGACGGCTTACCTCAATGTTTTCCACAATCCTGGTGACCACCGAGGCCGTGGCAGAGTACCAGTACGACTCTCCTCTCTGTTCACACTCACACTGGAGAGAGACACACACACACACACACACACACACACACACACACACACACACACACACACACACACACACACACACACACACACACACACACACACACACACACACACACACACACACACACACACACACACACACACACACACACACACACACACACACACACACACAGTTTATAGAACATACACTGTCAAAAAGTACAAGATACAAGTGAAAGGAGGCATTGAACACAGATGAGGAAAAGAACGCCGAGCTGCACTTTGCCGTCTGTTCTCCTGATAATTAGTTAAAGATAAGACAGTTGAAGATGAATGAACAGACCAGACATTTGTATTGCTAGATGGGAGTAACATGAGAGAAGACTTTTTTTTTTTTTTTTTTTTTTTTTACTATTAGTGGGCTAAACAAAGAGCTTATTCTATAAATGTCGATCCACCTACTTTGAATTTCTCTTCAAGAGCCTTGAGGAGGCGTGCTTTGCGCTCTCTCTCCTCCTCTCTCTCCTTCTCCCCGTCATATTCCTGCAGCTGGGCGGGGCCGATGATCAGGTTGAGCTGGGACATGGAGATGACCCATGGGTCACTGTGAGGCCGGTAGAAAGGGATCTGGAGAGTGATCTTCCCGATGAAGCCTGGTGAAAGACAACACAATGCTTGGCAGGGGAACGGACTGAATAGGAGTTTGTCGGCCATCTTTGTTGAGGTGTTCCTGAGCCACATAACATGGTCTTCGTAAAGGTTGATAATGTATTTTAATGTGGGGGAGGTTTTGTCTTGACATTTAAACAGCTCATTTAGTAATAGCCTTATATTACAAAGCATTACAGCCTTTTAAAATAAAACAAAACACAAGACTAACATCCGTTCCTGTATATTACTAAACAGTTCTGGAGGTTTGCACCTCGAACAAGGAGCTGCTGGCGACGCGCGGCTCATATACGCAGACGCCGTGCCGACCGACAGCATCGTCATGGCGACGTAGCGCCCGGTCCTCATTCCTTCACAGCACATGTCAACAGACAGGAAAATCCTGACTCAGATCTGTTGTTATGGACAACATGCACCGACTGGCTCCATGAAACAAAAGCAAGAAACACTCCACTGAGATCGTCTTCCAGCATCTGAAGAACAGTCTTCATCCCTCCAGTAGAAAACGATACCTTTCTACCATTCTGCTCGTCCTTATGTTTGTCGCCCATTTGAAGGATTTCTTTGTCATTTGGATGAGTTGACCTTTTAAGACATTTTCACCTTACCACATCACTTGACAGTGAATACTTTGTTGGGATTAGTCTGTCAAACTTAAAACATGTTGCACAACTCTTCTCCAACATACCTTTTCTTTATTCACCAAACATGTTTGGCCTTCGCCCCTTTTTTCCCTTTTATTCTTTTTCACTTGCCTGGTCGGACAAATTAAATCTACATTATTACATACAGAGTAAAAGTGATCGTTTGCCCTTCAGCTCATTAACGTTGTCTTTACCCACCACCGTTATTTCAGTGCTCGATCGTTGCTGCACATGTGCAACTCTCAACAGAGATGAGAAGGATGCGAGATGGCTCACTCCGTAGCTACTTCCATCAACATCACTGGATAAAAACAATATGATCATTCTCTTTAAACACTTTCCCAAGAAGGCGACCCCAGCGTGGTATTTTACTTGCAAAGGGCAGTCGGGCGACACTTATTGCTGAGTCCTGAGCTAGATATCATGTTATTTCAGACTAGTTAAGTTTTAGTTCATCACTCCATCAGCTTTGAAACAAAAAAAAATACAGCTCCCCTCCTACACAGTTTCCAGTCATAAAGGGTTGGTGAGAACAGTTCAGACCCATGCAGTCAATGCCTTTTAAAAGAGGTCTCTATTCCACTTTGGTTTTAGTTTCGGTTAGTTGTGTTTAAACTCTGCGAGGTCATCAGTCAGTGTGTCTCACCCGCTTTAACTTCAAACGGCAGGTCAAACTCTCGAAGAGCATCTTTCCTCAGAGGGAGGTTCTCCAGCTCCACTGCACCTGAGGGACGAGAGGAAACAGACGTCTGTGCCAAGCTGGCTCTCGATTTCAGGCATTGATGATTACTTAACCCAAGTGTTGAGTGTATGCAGGCCGATTTTTAGACCGAAAAATGGAAATATTAAAATGATCAGCAATCATCTTCACTGAGCAGGAAGATGGCTGCATGTGTGATTGATTACCTTTCAGGAGGGCTATAGAGAGCTGATCTGTGTTCAGGTTGCTGACATATTTCCCCAGGTATGTGTTCAGCACCCAGGCAACAAGGCCCTCCAACATCCTGGTGGCTCAGAGATAATGGCCGCTACTCCGACGTGTGGGAGGGAAATCGGATGGAAAGCAGGACCCTCACAGGGGAGCTGTTCAACGTCTAACAAACACAGTACATGGGGTTTACTCATCTGTGGAGATGTCATACCGGCAGTAAATTACAAAATTATCTCAAATATTCTGATCTGCATCAAAGTCCATTCTAATATCGAGCCTTTTAGAAAATCACATGGTTACCAGCCACAAGTAAGCAGCAGCACGTTCAGAGTCACTGTGGACAACCTCGACCTTACACTGCTGTTACCACGTGATGCTGACTTTGGGAGGATTGTCATTTCTACTGAATCCAGTCTACTTCTATGAGGCATTTACGTGCCGATGTTTTGTGAGGAAATTGAATGTTCGTGGATAACATTATACTCTTCTTACTTTCACGAGGTAGGCAACTCATTTAATTAGCAACAATTTGGCGGCAGACACCAAAGTGAAGCTTCCGTGTCGTCAGTGACAGTGTTACAGTTAGTTCAGAGTGAAAGCAGTGACTGTGTCTAATGGCTTACCAAAGAAGACTGCCCTCACTTATCCGACGTTGGCAGAGTGACCGTATACCAACTAAAGTTAGCATTCAAGCGGCATCGTAACGTGACCTTACTCCAGCGACCGTAAACGCAGCGCATTAACGTAATGTACAAACAGCCGCCTTACTTACCGTCAGAGACGACAGTTGTAGCTCTTCATCGACCCCGCGTTGTTCAGTCCATGCCGGTCAAAAGCCACGATCAATAGGCGATCGTGTTTGGTCTAAACCACTAAGGACAGGACTACTGGACGTTCGTGTTACATGAACGTCACACCGGGGGCTGCCGGTGTTCGAGATTAACTGGTGGCTGAATTAACTGGTGATATTCTTTATACTAGGCAGATGTTTGGGAGGCGTGTCCTTCTGAGGACCCCTTGTTGACTATCCAGGAAATAAACATTTGATCGCTTCTTGTCTTTATCACGTTCATGTGTCGGTGTGTTTGGAAACATTACGGTCCGCTGTAACATTATAACCGTTCGCCAGCCCGTCGGTGAGCTGCCGCTGTCAGGACTCTCCTAGCAGGACTAGCGAATGAGACAGTAGGTGACTGTCCCGATGCCTGTTCAATACACTGCTAACGTTAATAAATCTGTTGAAATGTGTTCTTGTCGTCAGTCTCATATGTTTAATCACACATGGTTAGTAAACTGCTGTCCAGACGGCCCGATAGCTGGTTCTGCTTTAACCCACCCTGCAGGAGAAGCAGTTTCCAGCCCGCTCAGAGCGGTGAGGAGACTGTGGTCAACTGTGGTCTGCTCAGATTAACCTGTGATACAACATCTGCTACCTACCTGAGCGCTCTGCTCAGCTTTCTGCTCAGCTTTCTGCTCGGTCTAGACAGAACCGCTTGGTACCATCAGACATCTGGGCTGTGGAAATATGTTGTGTGGCGACAGAAAAGAAACAAAGACATGTTTGGCGGAGTTCAACGCGGCACATGTGAACACGACTTGGCTGTCAAGTAGCGTCAAGACCCGCAGATACCAGCGCACTGACCTGTGTGGACCTGCTCTGTCATATAAACACTTCCAAATAAAACATGATGCAGCTAAATGTGAGTTTACACACTGTAGTCATGCAGCACACTGCCAGAACTACAATCAGTCATTACTGTAGCAGAAGGAGACACAATGGATCAGTAACAATTCAGAATCACTTTTATTGTCCAAGTATATGTAGACATACACTAAAAATACAAGGCAGTAGCATGTCCTTAATGTACAGAAATGTGACAGACATATCTCATCTGCCAGTTGAGGTGTGTTCCTGTCCTGTTTGAATCCAAACCAGACTGAATTAGTCTGTATGTGGAGTCTGTTCTAATGTTCTTCCAGACTGGACTATTGCAGTGTGGAATGGGATCAGCAGCTCCGGAGGCAGGTTGGACCTCCAGAAGTAGCCAACACGGGTCTGTAGCTTCCTTATAATTTTCAATCAAAGTACACACGCAGGACAAAAATAGTTAAGGTCTGCTGGGGGACTTCCAACGCAACTTGTGTGGTACCACAGACTGCATGTGGTACACTCAATCTGAAAGGGAAAGAGATAGATGTTTAAATATCGACAAACATTTATCCTGATACTAGGGTTAATTCTTAGCTGTGGGCCTGTATGTGGAGTCTGTTCTTATGTTCTTCCAGCAGTTCCAGTGCCTCCAAAAAGTGCAGACATGCAAGTTAGGTGAATTAAAGTAGACATTTTCAATATCTGTTCAATTGTGACTGTTCACCCGGTGATGTTGAGGTGACCCATCCAAAGTGCATCCCAGTCTTCCAGCCAAACTCTGGGCAGGATATGAATTAAACTTCTTACCCAGTCGTCAATGTCAGCTCCCGAGCTGAGCTCCCCACAAGCTCGGCACAGCTGGGATAGGTCATCTGTTAAGGGGGGAAAAGCCATTAATGTAGTGCAGTGCCAGTATGGACACATTTCAGTGTAGCTGGTACAATCCTGAATACCTGAATTTTCCACCAGAGCCTGTGCCATGTTAAGCCGTAGTGTCGCCACCCCCTCCTGGTCCACACGATACTGCACAGTTTCATTTAGAAGTATCTGCTCTGCAAGCTAAAGTGATAACAGGGAGTACAATTCTGAAGGGGTTCCAATTATGTCAGAACATGCATGATCAAATTGTTACCTTGCACACAAAGACTCCACATGAGGACCCATCAGTCTGTCTTGGATGCTCTATGGTCGAGCATGTCCACCTTCCTACAGCGGGTCGTTTTTTGCGAACCAGTGCCCTGCACACAGAACGATTACAGTTTGGCAAGTGTATCATGAGCCCCAAAGAGATCATTTCCAATTAAAGATCAGCTGAATGGTGAAAAGGCTTCGTGTTGCTACCTAAAGACCAGCCAGTTGGCATTTAATTCACCTTGTTACATCTTTGCAGTGATTTATGTGTTCTGCAGAGGCCCCAAATGGGTCCAGGTACAAGGACCTCATCTCCTTCAGATACATGATCTATGGAGAGGCAAACAAGATGACAGCCAAGCCTTCATACATCAGATGGTCTCATAGTTTCATCTACATCTGTTAACTTTAAGATTACTTACAATGAGTGTCCAGTGTCCACCGTGACAAACCGCTCCAGCTGCCACAGCATACTTTAAGAGGTCCAGCTTACCAAAAAAGTACATAAAAACAAACATTATGCATGTACTGTGGAGGGAAACTGACAGACAAAGAGACTCACCGATCTTAAACTGCCTGTATTTCTTCCTTGCCAGAGTGAGGTCATGAGATACGAATCGATGATGAGTGCCCCAGCTCTCTGGCCCACCATCATCAAATACGCATTTATGATCTATGAGAATAATAATTAGTCGTGACAATGTGAAAGACAAATATCAGGCCAATATAAATGTACCTCTCCCTCCAGCAGCTTTCCTGGGGCCAAGACCAGCAGATCTTCAGAGAACAATTTGTATGGGCCGATCTTGGACCACAGCGTCTTCCTCTTCCTCCCACTCCATATGTCTCTGATCACTGTAAACATAGCAATACCAGTCATTTGTGAAATTCATATTTTATATGTACTTTGTCAGGTTACTGACAAGTTTCTGCAGGATTACAGTCATCCTGTGCCTTGCTGGATGAAGGTGGTCTTGCTGGCAGGGCACTGGATGTGGTTGGCATCTCACGGTCTTGTGGACCAGCCAGAGGAGAAGGATCCAACACCTTTTTTAATTTGGCAGGGATCCTCTCCTCTGGCTGGAAGTAATGTGTCAGGAGGTCTATATTCGACATAAGTTTGGCCTTCCCCTTTTCAGAGGCCAGGACCACATTTTTCCCCTCGAGTTCCATGATCCGGTATGGACCCATCATGTCACTCTCCATCTTGCCCCCTTTCCGTTGCTCCCGTCTGATGTTCTTTTTAAGAACTACATCTCCAATTTTGAACTGGTCATCTTGGCCCCTTTCGCGCTTTCTCCTTCTCACCATTTCCTGGCTTTTTGCGATGTTGGTCCTGACCTCTCTGTACGTGTCCTGCTGCATTTTTAGTCCTTCTGGAAGCTCCTCTTTTGTGACCAGCCTTTCTACTTTCTCTTCGGTTACCTGGCACAAATCACAGTTAGTATGTAGAGGACATAGATGAGCCCCTTTTTTAAGGATGAGAACATTAGAGCAACTTACTTCATACTCCTTTGGTACCTCTGAAGGATACCTGGCCTCCCTCCCAAACATCAAAAAATATGGGCTATACTTTGTCGTCAACTGTTTCTTTGTCCGCAGACCAAACATAGTTGACTGCAGAAACTGGTCCCAGGATTGTGGTTTCTCACCCACCAGTTTGTTCAGGGACCTCAAAAAGGAGACAGGAAAGAATTTAGATACTCATGCACAGTATGACAAAACACATATTAGTTTAGCTCAATATTTCATGAAGAGCTTAAGTTATTGAACACAAATATACCTCTGTATGGTGCCATTAAGCTTCTCCACTAGGCCGTTGGTCTGGGGATGGTAGGGGCAACAGAGGCTCCTTTTTATGCCCAGCTTCTTGCACAGGCCGTAGTTGACCTTGAAATGATCAGTTGGACTAACATTAAATAGGTGAGCACAGCAGCAGTTACATATCGGGCAGTCATAATGCTTCATCATGGTACCTTGTTGCGGAATTCTGAGCCCTGGTCTGTTAGCAGTCGTTTAGGTGCACCAAATTTGTAAAAGAAATCAAGAATACAACTGGTCACCTCATCTGCTGTTTTGCTCTTTAGTGGGTAAGCCTCTGCCCATTTAGTGAAATAATCAACCATGACACATATGTACTGGTTGCCACCATTGGTTACTGTGAGTTTACCCACTAGATCCATCCCTACGAGCTCCAGAGGCTCAGTTACCTGGGAGGAAAAAAAAAAACACATTATAGTATTTCTATTTCAGTGTTGTGATTGAAAGCTGACAAAATGTGCCATTGATTCCCTTACCTCTATCGGGTTGTATTCCCTCTTCTCTTTCACGTTCGCTCTCTTGGCCTGGCACTGTGGACACTGAGCAATCTAAACATAACATGAGTTCCAACAGCATGATGAATGTGTTCACACAAATGATTTCATGATACATTATATTGAAAACTAATAAAACATACTAGCAGTATATGAACAAACACATCACACTCTACTGTACAAGCTGAATGAGTGTTCCACCTCATTTTAAAGATACAAACTTACCCACTTGCGAATGTCCTCCTCCATGCCAGGCCAGTAATACCGGCTGATGATGGCACTGTGGGTTTTTTCCACGCCACAGTGTCCTCCAAAATGGCTGCAGTGGAATTCTTCAAATATATCATTTGCTTCCTCTGCACTTAATACAACCTTAGCAAGGTGCTCAGCTTTATTTTTTCTGCGCCTGCAGATGTAGTGCAGATCTCCATCTGGTGTTTAAATAACATAATGCTACATTTGTTAGTTTTACCATGGCAGATGATCACTGTGTTCTGAACTTCAGATGGCAAGCATTCTTACCTTTAATCCGGGAGGTGTCCGCTCTCCTTTTGATAACATATTTTTGTTTGGCCGTTAACCCCTCAGGATACTGGTTGTGGAGCTTGAAATTGAGCACCTCCTGCACAATTTTGGGATCCATCACCCCTATCTGTCCCTAGCTCCTACCTCCACCTGTCTCACCTGCTCCAACCTACCTACTCACCCCTTCACACACAAACAGATACACAACAAGATACAAACAGGACAACCACAATAAAGACAAATAAACCTCTCAAACACACACAGCCACACTCTACTACTCACAGCAACCACTCAACTATCGACTACTCACTCACTCAGCTACTAACCAATCACCTAACTATGTCTGACTTATATGTTTTATCTCTCTCTATCTCTCACTATCTCCGTCTCCTCACAAACCCACAAAGTTGGGGCATGTCAGTTGGGTTTATATAGTCTGTACCATGTACCAATGAAACCTGCTCCCAACCACCCACAGGTTAATTTAATAACACTGATTAACTGTAACTCCTGATTAACTCCTGCCCAGAGTTTGATTGGAAGACTGGGATGCACTTTGGATGGGTCACCTCAACATCACCGGGTGAACAGTCACAATTGAACAGATATTGAAAATGTCTAGTTTAATTCACTTAACTTGCATGTCTCTGCACTTTTGGAGGGCACTGGAACCGCTGGAAGAACATTAGAACAGACTCCACATACAGACTAATTCAGTCTGGTTTGGATTCAAACAGGACAGGAACACACCTCAACTGGCAGATGAGATATGTCTGTCACATTTCTGTACATTAAGGACATGCTACTGCCTTGTATTTTTAGTGTATGTCTACATATACTTGGACAATAAAAGTGATTCTGAATTGTTACTGATCCATTGTGTCTCCTTCTGCTACAGTAATGACTGATTGTAGTTCTGGCAGTGTGCTGCATGACTACAGTGTGTAAACTCACATTTAGCTGCATCATGTTTTATTTGGAAGTGTTTATATGACAGAGCAGGTCCACACAGGTCAGTGCGCTGGTATCTGCGGGTCTTGACGCTACTTGACAGCCAAGTCGTGTTCACATGTGCCGCGTTGAACTCCGCCAAACATGTCTTTGTTTCTTTTCTGTCGCCACACAACATATTTCCACAGCCCAGATGTCTGATGGTACCAAGCGGTTCTGTCTAGACCGAGCAGAAAGCTGAGCAGAAAGCTGAGCAGAGCGCTCAGGTAGGTAGCAGATGTTGTATCACAGGTTAATCTGAGCAGACCACAGTTGACCACAGTCTCCTCACCGCTCTGAGCGGGCTGGAAACTGCTTCTCCTGCAGGGTGGGTTAAAGCAGAACCAGCTATCGGGCCGTCTGGACAGCAGTTTACTAACCATGTGTGATTAAACATATGAGACTGACGACAAGAACACATTTCAACAGATTTATTAACGTTAGCAGTGTATTGAACAGGCATCGGGACAGTCACCTACTGTCTCATTCGCTAGTCCTGCTAGGAGAGTCCTGACAGCGGCAGCTCACCGACGGGCTGGCGAACGGTTATAATGTTACAGCGGACCGTAATGTTTCCAAACACACCGACACATGAACGTGATAAAGACAAGAAGCGATCAAATGTTTATTTCCTGGATAGTCAACAAGGGGTCCTCAGAAGGACACGCCTCCCAAACATCTGCCTAGTATAAAGAATATCACCAGTTAATTCAGCCACCAGTTAATCTCGAACACCGGGCAGAGTTCCGGCATCCACTACCAGTGACGGTGACAACGGGTGTATTGAGAAGCTGTCACCATCAGCACACAGGACAAAACCCAGCGGGACTGTGGTGACGGACGGGGCAAGGTTGTGATCCTACTTAGCTAGCCACTTTGCTAAAACTAGCTTGCGAAGGTTGAGTAACGTTACTCACAGCCCAAAAAGAGACAGTTGGCGGTAAAACGGACAAAAGACGCCAACGACCGCGTGCGTTTTCATTTAAAACACTTGTAATCCTCCGAGAATACGTGTGTGATTGTTGTATTTCGAGACTTGAGAGCTCTGTATCGCTGCATCGTAAATAGACACACACTTCCTAATAGCTTGAACGTCGAACACTTACTTCCTGTCACGTGACGAAAACAAACCGTTTCTCTTGTGTGGCGTTTAGGTTAAAATCGGGAAAACCGGCATCTTGCACTGAACTGCGAAATGTAAATGGTATATGCTTAATACTGTAAAACTGTAATATATGGTGGTACTTTTGGTATTTACGAAACTTTAAATTATGGTTGTGTAGTATTTTGTTGAGATATTTATTCAACACTTAAAACGTGTTTTTCTGGCTGAGAGCAGTGAGCATATGTCCTGATGAATGTATACTTAGGTCGAAGCGAACAGTACTTTACAAGTTAGGAGGCTCGTTGGAGGTGAACTGAGCCTCGCCTGGAAAGTAGAGCAGAGCAGGCGGCAGGAGGCGGAGCCTAAAAGCTGCGTTCATGTTGACAGTTTCCATCGGCCAAGAAGATTTGACAGGAAGTCATAGAAAAAGTTACATTAGACGCGACCTGTAGGCTATCTGTAGTTTGCGGCCACCTTAACATTTATTTATATCCATCCATCGTCTACCACTCATCCTGTATTCAGGGTCGTGGGGAGGCCGGAGCCGATCCCAGCTGACATTGGGCGAAGGCAGGGTTCACCTGGACTGTGGGAGGAAGCCGGAGAACCCGGAGAGAACCCACGCTGACACGGGGAGAACATGCAAACTCCACACAGAAGGAATCCGGACCGGCTGCGGCCCTGGCCCCCGCACAGGGGTGGTGTATACTAGTCCTTAACTCTCTTAAAGCTCTAGTCTACGATTTTTAACTTGAGCCAAACTTTAGCCAATAGGGGCCGTCCGGTCCGCATGGCTACTATTGGCTAAATGTTCCGAGCCAATCCTCGCTCACTCTCCTGCTCCTGCTCACGACTCATCCCGACTCACTTTGAAACTACGAGCAGACGAGACTCTTGTTGGCCTGATCAGTTCAGGTATGGAGCGGGGCTCTCACGTGATTTTGGCTGAGGCTGCAGCGTCAGCGGGGAGGGGAGGGTGGGTGGGGGGGGATTGTGGCGAGCGATCGCTGAGCAGTTTTGGATCGGGGACGTTCTGCAGTCGGTGTGAGAGAGAAATCCGACCGGCACCCGCTGCATTTACACCGATTATGTTTCATCATGCGTGGCCGTAATAAACACTATTACTGCTTTGTACATGTTGTGGAAGTCCCGGACACAACGGCGGGAAACTCAACGTCCTGCCTGAGTTTACCTTTACCCGGAGGAATTGTCTATGTAAGAAGCCGTGCATGCCGTCGCGGAGTGGCGAGTTTCCAGAGACGCCGCCGCCGCCCGCAAACTCTCGATTATCTTTTAAACTGACTGGTGTCGATCTAAAATAAAGACAGATTCAGCAACTGCATAGCTTATTTCTCACATAAAATGTTTTCAGAAACACATTTTGGTGAACTGTTTTCATAAAATAAGAGGAAGGTGGGAGGCTGCGAGGGGAGAACGATACGAGGAGGAGGAGCACAGAGGGGAGGGGAGGGGAGGGGTGTGTTAAAGGGGGGGATGCTTTTTTTAAACCATTCAAATCATAGACTACAGCTTTAACTTTTCCCATTCATTCTCTGTTAGTCCTTAACACTTCTGATGTAATATACTTTTGTCCACAAGGGGGGTTTTGGGGGCGCTGTTTTACCCTTTTGCATACAAATAAGGAAATTTGAGCGTTTTGACATTTGACAGCAGTAAAGACGCCCTAAATGTCATTCTTTTAGCCTGAAATTTGATCATTTTTATCAAATTTGACCTGTTTCTATTACAATGGATTTTAGATCCACTAGTGTGGGTCAAATCAAGGGAAATGGTGGTTTAAGGTCATTTTTAAACTGTAAAACTGTATAAGCCATGTCTGTGTGTATTTTTTAGGGGACAATGGTGACAGAGTTCATGATCATTTCATGAGAACTGTGTGTTCCCATCACATTTCAATTTATTTTATTTATAGTGTCACAACATGGCAAAGGTTCTTGCAGGAAATGATACACATGCGCAGGAAAAGCCAATGATTTTCAAAGTCAATTTAAGAATTTGCCCAGGTTCCCACAGAGACGGCACCCGCTGTTCTTTGAAGGGTCATGGGGATACCTCGTAACAGTGAAAGAGGAAAACAGCATATAGTGATTATAGGAGTGATATATGATTCACAGGAGAGGTCAGAGGGTGCCCGACACTAACATGCAATCTTTACCTTCAAACTCAAGCTCACCGCAATGTAACAAACTAATCTAAAAATAATTAAAAAAATTAGAATCCATTCATTCTGAGCTGACTGAGATCAAAACAGGGGTCAAAAGAGGTATTAGGGAGGGGGGGGATTACTCCATTAATTGATACCAGACAGGCTATTTAAACAAGATGTGTAGTTAAAAAATGGGTATTGACACTTATTATGATGAAATTCTTGGCTGGGGTCAAAATTGACCCGTACCATACTGTGAAGACATGGAATATGAACAGTATGTATTAAGACCTATGCAGAGGAAGGCCTCCACAACCCTTGGAGGTCTTTTGAGGACTCTGCTGCATCTCCGTTCTTTGAGCGGGAGCTGGAGGTCACCAATAAAAGAGGTGCAGAGTGGAGGAAGGTGGCAGAAGAGAGGGCAACGAGGACGTCAGCGGTGCAGCGGCCAACAGGTCACATAGTTAATAAAGAATAATATAGCATTAGTTGCACTATAATAAATATATTTATTGTACTAGAATGAATGTTATTGCACTACAGTGACAGTGGTGTCATTCAAGATGAAAAAAAGCATTAACATAATGATATATAAATAGTAAATGACTACACAATGTACTGTATATTTACTGTGTATTTAATTTACTGTTAATTTGTTTTATGTATGACGTTAAGGGGCATAACAGTTTGGACTTTGTGTGAAAGCATCACTGTGACTGTGACATTTATGTTTTTATGCTCAGCTGTACATTTACAGATCTCTACAATAAACATATATGGTTGTACCTTAGTGTAAGTAAAACCTTGAGCAATATAATTGGAAATGTATATGTTATTTTTTGCCTTATTATTTGAAGGGTTTTTCTTGAGTTATTATTACTATTACCATTATCATTAAATACAAACTAATTGTTTGCACATGATTGTTTTCCATATGATTTAATTTAACTGAAAACCTTTTAAGAGATAAATGTAACGTTTTGTATTCTGCACACATCCTGTCGCAAACCATCCTGAACCAAATATGGGAAGTTGTGTTTGGTAAAGGAGGGAACCGAACCCTGACATTTTTGAAGAGGCTCTGGTCAAGAAAAAGTCTCCTACGGGTATCCACGGCTGGCCTCTCGCTGTGAGGCAACAGTGCTATCCACTACACCACCTTGCAGCCCGCATTTATTTATATTTGTACATAAATATCTGGAAATCAGAATCAGAATACTTTAGTAATTGTACAGCTGCAGTTGCTCCATAAGCGTCAGGAAAGAAAGAGTCAAATAAGTATAAAACTAAGTATAAGTATAAAACTATAAAGTATAAAATAATGCCACTAAATATATGTAATGTATGAACATAATATATGTATATAAAACACTATATGGTATATTAGTGTATTTGCTGTTGAGGCAGTATCATAGAATCTAGTGCACTAAGTATTATTGCACATGTAAGTATGCAAGTAAAGTTTGACAGTTATACTCTACTATATTTAATGTGTATTCCTGGCGTTTTTTGTTGTTGTTGTTGTTGTTTTATATAGCCTACAGATCGCGTCTAACTTAATCATGATAATGGTAACTTTTTCTATTACTTCCTGTCAAATCTTCAAAGGCCGAAGGTAGTGCAGCTTTTAGGCTCCGCCTTCTCTCATACCTGACAAGGTAGGGTAGTCAGTCCATCACATTCACCAACGAGCCTAATGCTAAAGGTTGAAACGACGTGATGGCATGTAATCATGTTTTCGACACTATCCGTTTTAGGTGAGTACATGGTAAACGGACACCTTATAAACGTGATGCTTATTAAGCTAACATTAGCGTAGCCACATGTTAAGTTAAGGCCCAGGGGCCTCTACGCCCTAAAGGACATACATGCATTTTATTTCCTCCGTTTTACCGTGATAACGAGATAATTTTCTGTTTTCCTGTGATAACGAGATGTTGATCCGTTTTCCCGTGATAACGAGATAATTCCTACGTTTTCTCGTGATAACGACGGCAGGGCTGCCAACTCTCACGCACTGGCCGTGAGACACACGTATTAGATTGGTTTCACACTCTCTCACGCCACAACCCTGGTTTCTCACGCTGAAGTTTCCATCCAGCAACAAAATAAATCTATTGTGTTATCTGTTTTCTCGGAGCATCAGCGTCTTCTCTACATTATAAGTGTTTGTCACCGCGCCTCAGCCGAAAGAGAAGAAAAAGTCAGAAATGAACTGATTCACAACTGAAAGTGAAACTTAAATAGCGGTGAGTGGATCTACACATGCGCAGACTTAAGACATGGTGAAAATCCTTGTGGGGATTTGAAAAAGTGGGTGGTATGTTGTGACTCCTCCATAAATGATTGAACATACACTTACATATTTTATGCACATTTTTCTGTGAATCACAAGGGATTAGGACTACTAGAATTTTTCTTCAAAACATTTTTCATATTTTCTTATTGATTTATTGCATTTTTAGTCATCAACCACATGATTACACACCATTTGATGGAAAGAATGCTCATTTTAAGACACAGCATTAATAAAACAGAAAACACGGATCTTGGGGAAAAAATAAACACAGAATCTGGAAAAAATGAAAACGGATTTCATAGTTCAGAAGGGGTGGAGCTCGGATCTCGCCCTGTTCAGCCTACTCTTTGGTTGGAACATACTGTCTATGGTCAGAATTTAATTCAATCTTATTTCTAGTGTCATATCACAACAGAAGTCATCTTAGGACACTTAACACATTGAGCAGGACTAGAATACGCTCATGATGTTCAGAGTCAATATATTTTCAAAGTCCCAACATCACCCAGGGGCAAGCATTACAGCGACAGTGGCCAGAAAAAACTGCCTTAATAGGCTTTTAGGCAGAAATCTGGTGCAGCCCTTGGGTTCCAACTGCATTTGGTGTTAGAAGTAGTATAGTAGCAGTAGCAGTAGGGGTAGTATTAAAAGAAGCAATAGAGCAGAGAACAGAACAAGTACAGAAGTACAACAGAGCACACAGCTCTCAAGGACTTGATTTTGGTATTTGATTACTTTATTTTTTATACAGAATCCCAAAGTAAACGTGCACAAAATGAGCCATGTTGTGTCTTGTATCTTACTGTTGGGTCAATAGGTTCTATTTGTACTCTGAGTTAGGCTAATACATTGAGAACCACTGATAAACAGTATTAAAAAATGTTTTTGCTGTATGGTAATGATGCTGGATGGGCCAAACAAAATATGGCCGTGTATGCGGTAAAATCTTGGTTGGCCCACCAAATCTCACTCCAAGGTTTGTTGAAAAGTTGGCAGCCCTGTAACGAGATAATTTTCCTGTTTTCCTGTGATAACGAGATGTTGATCCGTTTTCCCGTGATAACGAGATAATTTCAAGTTCGGTAAAGTTGGAAAGATATTCACAGATTCGAACTTCGATATTCACAGATTCGAACTTCCGGGATCAATAAATCAGAAGTGAAACGTTGTGCAAACACAAATGATGCCTCTGTCCCACCGTCATATCATAGACTACGAGCCACAAGGACCAAAACCCATTTTTTTTGCATAAATAAGCCGTCCTCCGAGCTGAACGGAGAACATTGATCTCTATGCACAGCCGGCAGCCGGGCGAGTGCTCAGGGACCGTCTGCAAAATTGCAAGACAAGAACAAAACGCTGCAGACAAAAATCAATAACTCCACTGTTATACAGTACAGAGACTCCAAAATCACTACATACATCAAGGGTCTCCTTGAGGGTCAGGTTGGCCGGTTTTGGGCGAAAGAGGTTAGAACCCGCAGATTGCTGCTTGCGGCTATATTTATTATTGTTGTTATTATTATGTTAGAGAGAGCAAGAGATTAGACAGAAACAGAGAGAAAGACAGAAATTAAAATAACAAAACTGACAGGCTACATGTCCAAGACATATCATAACGTCCTCTTATGACAGTCAGGTGGTCTCTATGGTTATTTTTTTATTATTTTTTTTTTAAATAATTGAAGAAATCACTTGAAAAATTGTGTATTCCTAAGTCTTAGACCTATTGAGAGGCTTAACTATAGTTTCTGTTGTTTTTGTGTTGGTCTACATTCTACGTTTTTACTTCCACTGACAGTTTTGCTTGTTGCTTGATCTGAAGTTCTTCTGATCTTAAATTTAGGTTTCTTGTCTGACACTAATCTTATTTGTCTCACTCTTTCTGTTAAATTAAATAGTTTCCTGCAACATAATAGCCTGTCTCTGGTGTCATGCTTTAGGGTTTTTTCAGTCTGCATTGCACAGAACAGCTATTGTAGTATGACAATGAGGAGACCTTGGTGTGTGTAGTGATTTTGGAGTCTCTGTACTTTATAACAGTGGAGTTATTGATTTTTGTTTGCAGTGTCTTGCTCTTGTCTTGCAATTTGCAGACGGTCCCTGTGCACTCGCCTGGCTGCCGGCTGTGCATAGAGATCAATGTTCTCCGTTCAGCTCTGAGGACGGCTTATTTTTGTAAAAAATCAGGGTTTTGGTCCTTGTAGTGTTGTAGCGAAAAACCTTCAACTACATAATTTCTAGGTCCATTTCAGATAAACTAACTATCTAACAGATAGTCTCACAATTGTAGTCGCAGATGAAAAGAAGTCCAGCCAGTCTTTAATCCAAAGAAAAAGAGATGTTTATTAGCCAATACAGGATCCAAACATCACGGGTTACCCCGGGGTAAGCGCCCGAGAGCCCCGTGTCCTCGGTTTATATGCTGTTGAACCCAGGATTTCCACGCCCATGTCAGGTTGCCACCCTCACCTTTTCTACAAATCAGGATCTTATTTTCCTAAAAAACAATGACTGTCATAATTTCCCCACCCATCATTTGGAACTCTCCCAGCTGTCACACTTTGGCAGGGTTTTTCCCCATTAGCTTCCTAAAGCGTTCCTAAACCTCTCCTCACTGCAGCAGGCCTCAAGGCCATTATGACATAATGGTGTACACAGTTTGTGTGGACTCATGAACCCAGGTGCAGGGCCTTTAAATCACAGCCTGACATGGTAACTTAGATATCTTAGATATATCCTTAGGCTGCAGAAATAATTAACCCCTTAGCCACTACAGTAGCTCCTATGATAATTATCTCATTATCACGGAAAAGTGGATAAAAATTGTCTCATTATCACGGGAAAACGGAGGAAATAAAATGTATGTATGCATGACCCTTTAGGGCTTCCGTACTGTACAACGAAGCGAGTTCAACATACCAGGGTATCTTTCAGTTATCCAGCTTAAAGTGATGGTTCAGAGTAAAATGCACCCTAGGTCATTTCTACCAAGACAGCTAGCCAAACACCCCCTCGGAAGCACGCTATCCATGCTCGACTTGCTCGGTTATGCAAACACTTCCAGTGGACGCTTCTTCGTTGGTGTTCAGCGGCTTCTTCTTCTCCGTTCAGCAGACTGGCAACAAACCGCATAAACAAACTAGTGCGGGCATTTAGGAACCGAAAAAAATAATCTAAATTCAAACATCTTCGTAACGGTTCCGGAACCTGACGTTAGGAACCGGTTCCTATTTGGAACCGGATCCTGGTGCCCAACCCTAATTATTAGTGGGGTAATTTACGAGATATACACTATGTACTATAGCGCTAGTACTAAGCCATTCGGCTGATCGCCCTATCTTGACCAATGCTGACCATCGCTAAAAATGCTTCCGAGGGGGTGTTTGGCTGGATGTCATGGTGGAAATGACCTAGGGTGCATTTCACTCCGAACCATCACTTTAAGTAACCCTAACCAAGGCGATCAGAGATAAGTGGTCACATGACCCTGGTTATCAACTCGTTAAGTCAACCCAGGGTTTCCCTCTCCAGCTATGAGTGCGTGTACATGAAAGAGGAGGCGTTGCAGCATTTGACCAGTCACAAACATGGATCGGTCTACGGGCAGTGGAGCGGCATATTTCACTTACGAGGAGTAACCATAATCTTACGCTTTCATAAGTCTCAAAGCTCTGAGAGGATTTGGCCTTAAGGTTCCTTTTAAAAGAGAAAAGGTTTAGTTTTCCTCCATTTGGAAGTTTGGATGAAGAATTTGGCCAAAAGTATCAGGTTGTTCAAAATGAAGTCACTGTTAATGTCTTTCATGTTGATACCAAGCATGTTGTCTTGTGAGAGGAAGTGGTTGGATTTTAGGTGACGGCTTGTAAATCCTCCAAGAAGGCACCATAGAACAAGACGAGCTTCCTGAAAACTTCATTTGACAAAGAACCGACTCGTTTGCTGCCTAAACCCCATTCCGTAAACACTGATACTAGCATTACTGCCTACTAAGCTAACCTTAGCTTAGCCATATATTTAAAGTGAAGATATCAGTTTGCTAGCATAAACACTCATACTAACGTTACTGTTTCTTTAAAAGGTTGGATTGCTGCCTTGCTGGCAGCAGGACGCTGCTGTCTTTCCAGGGAATATACAACGATGGAAGGACAGTGCTGCCCGATGTGCCGAGAAGGTAAACAACAAGAACATAGTTAGCTTACTGTGTCCTGTGGAGGCTTTCAGGGCTGATTTACAGACGGAGGCCTGTTGCACAAAACCTAGATAAGGATTAAACCGGGATTTCCCTTCATCCTGGCTGATGTTTACCGTGATCGTTAGTTGGGAAACAAATGTGTTCATTCCAGTTATTCCACTGCTCATTACATGTACCATCCAGGAAGTAGCCTGCTGTCATTATTTAAACACTGAACGTTATTTGACATTCAATCAGCCTATATTCGTACATGTAATTAAATTCTACATGTGATCGTCATGGTAACAGTTATAATTGTGTTCAGCTGTTCATATTGTTCAGTTATTTGTTGTTCAAGGTTAAGACCAACGGTCTGATAACCAGACTGTGAGCCAGAAGTATTCACCCATCCAAATAATATAAATCAGGTGTTCCATCACTTCCATGGCCACAGGTGTATAAAAGCAGCACCTCGGCATGCAGACTGTTTCTACAAACGTGTGTGAAAGAATGGGTCTCTCTCAGGAGCTCAGTGAATTCCAGCGTGGTACTGTGATAGGATGCCACCTGTGCAACAAGTCCAGTCATGAAATGTCCTCCCTCCTAAATATTCCAGTCAACTGTCAGTGGGATTAGAACAAAGTGGAAGAGATTGGGAACGACAGCAACTCAGCCAAGAAGTGGTAGACCACGTAAAATGACGGAGCGGGGTCAGCGGATGCTGAGGCATATAGTGCACAGAGGTCACCAACTTTCTGCAGAGTCAATCACTACAGACCTCCAAACTTCATGTGGCCTTCAGATTAGCTCAAGAACAGTGTAGAGAGCTTCATGGATGGGTTTCCATGGCGATCAGCTGCATCCAAGCCATACATCAGCAAGTGCAATGCAAAGCGTTGGATGCAGTGGTGTAAAGCACGCCGCCACTGGACTCTAGAGCAGTGGAGACGTTCTCTGGAAACAATATCATCTTGTTTATTTCATGCTTCACATCAAGAATGTAGTGTTCCATACTTTAAACTGCTTCCAACTCACCTTGTATTTCTGCTTCATGTTCTCCCACTTCTTCTTTGTCCATCTGGCTCCACCTTCCCTCCATCTAATGTTCTTCAATAAACATCCTATATGAAGAACAGCACGTAGAAAAGTGTTACAGTTCATTGATGATTTCTTGCTGTTCAACAGAACGTTTCAGGTAGACATCTCAGGAGAGCAGGACATCTCCCATCTATATACGCTGGTGTTCAACCTTATATCATTGAGCAGCTAAATATGCAACAGTAGCAGTTAAGCCCTGCATATGAGAATCACAACATTTAACACCACATTTTTTAAGTGAAGCCTCTCAGAGCAGTATTCCTCCTGCCGGTGAACGTCTCCTCATCGTTCCCCCCACTGAATGAGGCGCCCGGTGTCTGCATCCGTCCCTTTAACGGACAACGGTGCACGGCGTTATTAACCACCGTTTGTAAATATATAACCACATTTTAACATAAGCACCATCTTCTTAGTTAACGTCGGTAAAAACGGCACATTTGCCGATCCGCCTACGCTCGCTAACCTCTATGGTAAATTACCGTCAGTAGGCTAGCCGGCTGGCAGGACCTTCGATTCGTAACGTTAGCGTACAATTCCAACAACAATAAAGTCACGTTCATTATCAATACGATTTAAAAGTCAGCTGGAAACATAAAAGTCATGTTACAGTATACTTACATGTGTACGCGGTTTGTGTCGGGCTGTCGCCAGAATCACCGCAATCGTCCGCCATTATCCAAAACTTGTGAAGTCAGACGAGCCGCAATGCATTTTGGGGAAGTTGAGTAGTTTAACCAAGGTCCGCTGTACTCAGAAATTCTTGCCAATGCAGTATACATCCGGGCATTTCTCACGTACACAAATCCACATACTATTGTATGTGAACGCACTACGTACTCAAATTTACGTCACAATTAAGTAAGAGTAGGACGTTAGTATGGCATTTCGAACACAGCCAAAGTGTGGGAAACACTGGTTGCTGACCTCTTTTTCTGTCTGAACAGGTTTCCATGTTAGAAAAGACTGCACAGTAGATTTTGGGACAATCTGCCGGCCCTGTGACGACAAGACCTTCATGTACCGACCCAACGGCCGGAATAAGTGTTTCCCCTGCAGCTCCTGTGACCAAGGTACCTCCTTCCTGTACCCATGAACTGTTCACCCCCATGTAGCACCCCATGCTCCACGGTGTCAGGCTGTGAATGGAAACATCCAGCATGCTGATGACTTGTACGCCTCCAGATCCGACACGCTGGCCCTTTAAGTTTGCCTGAACGTGTTTGCATGAACATTTAACGGCGGTGTTTCTGCTTTCAGCTCGCGGCCTCTTCGCCCTGCACGAGTGCACGCCAACAGCTGACACCGTGTGTGATGTGACAGCAGGATATTTCTGCAAAGCCTTCATGGAAGATACAGGATGTAGTTTGGCACAGAAGCATACAGGCTGTCCAGCTGGTCACATGATCAAAGAACCTGGTGAGAAAGCTTCCCTTCAGACTAGTCTGACAGGAGAACAGGGAACCAGTGTTCATGTAATGTTCCAGTGTGAGAGGTGATGAGGATTATTGTGGATCTTGTGTGTTTCAGGAACCAACAGAAGTGATACGGTGTGTGAACCTTGTCAGCCAGGATCCTTTTCCCCCCATGGTGTAGACTGCACTGTTTGGACTAAGTAAGACTGTTCTTCTAACCGCCGGCTCTTCTGCCCTGGAGCTCTAATGACCTCTAGCTTCCTAAAGCCTAAAGTCTTTTGTTTTCAGGTGCCCAGAATCCCAAGTAGAGCTGACAGAAGGAAGTACGACCAGTGATGTCATCTGTGGAGCTCTTCTAAGAAGACATTTACATTATATCCCTTTCTCGTTGTTCCTTGTTACAGTTGTTGTCCTTGTGATCTCAGGTTCGTGATCCTTCTGCATCCATTAGTGGAACATTTGTTTCTCCTCATTCGATGCTCACTTCTGTTTTTATGCTTTTCTGGCTTTTGGATTTCAGGATGTCGACTCTGGGTAAGAATATATCAGGTACGTACGTCGATTTAAATTCTCTGTTGGTAAATGTGTCTCAAACAGGCGTCTTATTTAATGTCTCTTCTGTTTCTCCCTCTATGTATCGATCACTTCATGTTGGCAGATGGAAAGTAAGATAAAGGAAAGCCTCGTCCCTTCATCCCACCAGACTCCTCTGCAGCGTCTGATCAGCACGCACACATCCAGGACCCAGCGAGGTCCGGGACTCGCCTCGGTACGGGACCCAGCGAGGTATGGGACCCAGTGACATCCAGGACCCAGCTAGGTCCGGGACTCAGTGAGGTAGGGGACCCAGCATGGTAAGGGACCCAGTGACATCCAGGACCCAGCGAGGTCCGCAACTCTGTGAGGTAGGGGACCCAGTGACATCCAGGACCCAGCAAGGTCCGGGACTCGCTGTGGTACGGGACCCAGGGAGGTACGGGACCCAGTGACATCCAGGACCCAGCAAGGTCCGGGACTCGCTGTGGTACGGGACCCAGGGAGGTACGGGACCCAGTGACATCCAGGACCCAGCGAGGTCCGGGACTCAGCGTGGTCCAGGACCCGGCGACACCAAGGGAACACTTAAAGGTCACTCCCACTAGACTATCCGGTCCAGGTCCAGGCAGGATTGGGCCCATACTCCGGATTGTGTGACTAGTGTTATGCTCCGTACCGAGCTTATGAACGGTAGCTTCCTTGACCCGGTTGGAAGAGGTGGATTTCAGCATGTCGAGTGTTGACTAGAAACATGTGCCGACTCGGCAGTAAAGTTCCAGTCAAGTTCTTCTTGTTCTCCTGACGACTCTGAGACGGAGCTTCTTGGAACTACGTGAAGCCGTGATCATCACTTCATCATCCAGGATCTGGTTCCACACTCAGGACCTGTAAAAGATGTTGAACTGACTTGATGTCACAGACTCTGGTGGTTCAGAATTCACTTCATTTCTTTGAGATGTTTTTTTATTAATGATGTTTTTAACCAGCGACTCCTTTTGTGTAAACGTTAACATTTTATAAACGTGTGAAATTCATCGACATAAACTTCATTTCAGCTGGCCGGCTGGTACCACCATCGCTGAAATCAAACAAATGTCGCTCAGCAAAGTCCAGACTCTTCTCTGTTCTGGTCCTCAGTGGTGGAACGAACTCCCGACCGATGTCAGGACAGCAGAGACACTGCCATCTTCCGAAAATGGCTCAAGACTAACCTGTTCAGACTTCACCTCGACTCTGCATAGCATGACCCACTAACACCCCCATGTTCTTACCTATAGCACTTTGATCATAGCACTGTTGTTCTTAAGGTATGTTTGCTGAACAGCTACTACTTTACTCAGACGAGGACCTAACACTTGTTCTATTTTTTAAGCTCTTACTCTGTCAGCAATAATACTATGTGGTTTCTTTGATTCCTTCTTTTGACAAATGTACTTATTGTAAGTCGGAACAAAAGCATCTGCTAAATGACCTAAATGTAAATGTATTTTACTTGAAAATCATATAAACATTTCATTTGTACATAATTTGTTAGAGTTGTTTTTTTTTAACCTCACGACTGTATTTTTCTGTCCACTCTCTTAAATTGATGGAGCTCATGCCCTAAATCATCAAAATCACATATAAACATTTGTTTTGCACAAGAGTGGGACCAAGTGCAGGAGAGGGTCATACAAAATGAAAACTACAGTACAGGGTACAAATACAGTGTGTCAACCATGTGAACAAACTCCAGGGTTCAACAAAGAGTACAACAATGAGCCATTACCTATTATGGAAGCCCCACTACTGTGTACAGTTGAGTTATGTGATCTGTGTTTCAGGTGTTCTACCTGTGAGGCGACAGTGTTACCCACGACACCACCGTGCAGCGTTGTCATGAAGTACAGAAGTGGAAATAAAAAATAGGAAAATAGAAGAATTCCATTGTAAGAAAAAACAATGCTGCTCTTTTTAAAAATGAATTTCTCCTTAACCCTTGTACTCTCCTCAAAAAGACCCCTCGTGGACAAAAGTGTCCACATGCAATTTCACCATAAAATCCTTGTATATTGATCATTTTGTGTTTCACTTGTTTTTTTCTTTTAACCAACTTCTCTCCTCATTATAAATACAAAATATTCATTCATTTATAGAATGTTAACCCTTTAGATTGTTACTGAATGAAGTGAATGGGAAGGTCATGGGAAATAGTATTTTCTTCTCTCTCACACACACACACACACACACACACACACTCATTTCTCAATTCACAGATTCACACCACACTCTACATCCATAAGAACAAGCCAACGCCATTTCAGTTGAATACATTTATTCCATTGGCCTGCAGTGCTCCAGAACACAGTGGGAAGGGAAAACAGAAACATTGTGTGTAATTTCTCCATAGGAAAAAAAAGGAAAAATGATATGAAGTGCATGTATGCCCAAAAAGGAAAAATCAGCTGAGATATAATAAAAACTACCGTACAATTTTGAAGCCCTAGCTTCAGTTTGAAAGCCTTAAAAAAGAAATAAAGATGTTTTTGCTGCAGCATCGATGGGATGAAAAAATTTTATTATACTGGAAGTCAATGGGACAAAAACGTCCAGAGAAGGCTGTATGTAACAATTTTGATTATACAGTAGATTAAAAACTTAATATATTGCGTGTGTGTGTATGTATGTGTATATATATATATATATATATTCATATCCTCGCACTTAGGAACTCTGGATATCTTCAGGTTCCATCGCCTGGAATATGCATCCATGTCGCTCACCCTTTCCGTCAGCTTCTTATTTTCAGCCGACAGAGCTTTGAATTGTGGCTCCAAAGGATCCACTCTTAATGACAGCTCCTCTACCTTCTTCTCTGTAGTTTGGAGGGAGGTGGAGAGAGTTTGGATACTCTCCAAGTTTTGGCGAACAGTCTTCTCTATGGATACCAGTTTCTCCATGAAGCAGTGCTGAGACTCAGACAGTTTATTAATTGCAGCAGGGCTGCGTTTGAGTCAGTGGGACGTCTTCGTCAGCATCCACATTTTGTTGTTTGGCATAGTCATGTACTCGTTTCAAATTGTCCACTGTCCCTTCTATATCCATTTTCTCCTCAGTAGTCGACATGTCAGCAGAGTGAGTTATATTTTAATTAAGGAGGCCAAGCTAACAGTCAGACGTCAAGCTAATCGTCAGTCACTTAACTTAGCTTAGCAACGTTATCTCAACGACGAAGTTCAGAAAAAAACTCACAGAAAAGTCAAAAATGGGTCAAAGTTTCACAAACAAACCTCATAACGTTCTTCTTAACAGTAGAAAACTATTTACATGCCTCTTGGCATTGGGCAATTAAGTCCAAATCTTGAATGGAGTTAGAATTCGCCAGAGCACCGAAAATACGTCTTACAGTGGCGCCATCTTGGCCCCCTCCCTCCCGGTTACTTTTTGATGAGTCGGGCCTGCACAGAACCGATCGCCGGTGATCGCCGCACAATGCATGCTGGTTAGTTTTGTGTTTTTTTTGTAACTTGTAATAAATTTATTGAAGACATTTGTCATTTTTCTGACAAATACATACACATACAACACAGACACACACACAGACCACAGCAACAACATAAAAACATAAATAACAAACAATTCATAAACCAGGGAATCGACAGAGATCGTTTAGGCTAATCAATACGCAGACAAAATTAATTACATTCAGTTCTTAACTCCAATACACCAACGAAACCATCCTTAAAACAAGAACAGAAATCTGAAATCAGATGAGTTTAGATGAAGTCAAAGACAGCGGACTTCTCTGCTTAGTAAGTACGTATTTGGAAGGCCAAACTTTCTTCCAAGGCACATTGTCTATTAAACTGTTCCAATATGGAATTATATAAAGAACAGTAACAATCTCTTTATGGAATAAGGCCAGTTAGTTTTGTGTCCAACGTGATCCTGACGTAATTCCCTTCATGAACAATGTCTCACGAGATCAAGGCGGCCACAGGTTTTGGAGCCAGGCGTCGCAGTTGCTCTTAACAGCAAGACCTGGGCATGATGGGAAATGCCTGGCTCCTGCCTCTGATTGGCCCTTAGTTTTTACAACAAACCCCACATGCTTAGAAGAAAATGCAAATGTCCTGTGTGATTGTATAAAATGCTAGATGGTGGGATATTAGTCTCTACTTTATATTTGTATACTTATTTGACTCTTTCTTTCCTGACTCGTGTGAAGCAACTTCATCTGTATAACTTCCCCGAGTATTAAATGTTGGAATACAGAACACAGGTAAATAACAAAAAAAGTATGCCACACGAGAAAACTATTAGAAAATAAGTTTGTCAAAGATGCTGAGAAAAAACCCACTGTAAGAATACTGAAGATCAAGCTTGTCTTGTCAGGTTGATGAGGTGAGAGGAACCAGAGAAGCCAGCCGAGGAGCGTGGAGCGGCGATCGGGTCTCCCCCGCCCACTTGGGAATGGACTGGTCGTTGATTGGACGCTGGTTGGTTGTGCTGGGGATTGTAGGATTTTGATGTTGGGATTTGTAGTTTTCTAATGCGGGGCCCGGTATTATGATAGAAGTGGGTTTGTAGGGGATTCTTAGTCATTCTGTGCTATTGGGATTTTGTGAGTGTAGACTGTGACCTAATTGGACTTATTTCCCCCACCTGGCCAGACAGCACACCTACCTGGGAGGGTGGGCAAGGACCTCACACGCCCCCTTATTTATGTACATTGCTGTGGGGTGTCTGCATTTGGGAGAGCCGGGGGGCAGGACAGTGTGTCAGGACACAAACACCTTATCAGACTGCCTCACTGAACTACAGGTCAACCCGGTACTGGTTAAATGGATCAGAGACTTTCTACAGGACAGATCACAGCATGTAACGGTCAATGGCCAAATATCCACCAACATTATCATAAACACAGGGGTCCCACAAGGTTGTGTCTTATCACCCATTCTTTTCTCCATCTACACAAACAAGATAACCTGCAACCTGGACAATATGACACTTTTCAAATATGCTGATGGCATGGCCTTGGTGGCTCACCTGACGGACTCTAACAGCCTAACAGCATATCACCAGCAGGTGGACTCACTCATCACTCTCATTGAGGAGAGCTTCTTAGAGCTTAACATCTCTAAGACCAAGGAGCTGTGCTGCTGCAGCCCACTGCAGCCACTGAAGATCAAAGGGCAGGAGGTGGAGCAGGTGGAGGAATTCAGGTATCTGGGCATTGAGGTGGACAGAACCTGTCCTTCTCTGTCCACACTGAACACACCTACAAAAAGGCACAACAACGTCTCTTCTTGCTGAGGAAACTGAGGAGTTTTAATGTGTGCAAAGAGATTTTAACAGTTGTTTACAGATCACTCATCGAGTCAGTCCTCACTTACAACATCTCATCCTGGTACACCTTTCTTTCCGTCAGAGACAAATCCAAACTGTCACGCATCATCAAACATGCAAGTAAAATAACAGGCACCACACAGTCCTCCCTCTCAGACCTCCACACACAGGCAGTCAGACGTAAAGCCACCTCCATCATACATGACCCTTCACATCCACTCCACAACTCATTCCAACTCATTCCTTCAGGCCTTCGCTACAGGGTCCCACTAGCTTGGACAAACATCTTTTTTAATGTCCTCATTGTACGTATTGCACTCTATTTATTTTTATTATATTTTGTTGCTGTTTTTATGTTTAACTGTGTTTTTAAATTGTTTTTTTTTTTTTTCTATGTACATCTGTGAACACGTCAAAGACGAATTTCCACTGCTTCTTGCAGCAATAACTTTTAAATTTCTGATTCTGATTCTAAATTGTGTGGTGGGTTGCAATTGCTATGTAACTCCTGGAGTTTGCCCTGCGTGGGGTGAAGTGGCGTGCACAGACATTTTGGGGGGCAGGTGCTCAGTGAAAAATAAGGGCACTTTATGCGGCATGTAGAACTGACGGCTGCCTTATTATAGCAGTGTGAGATTTAAAAAATAAATAAACATTACAGGCACATGTTGAACGTTATATGCTATTGTTTTATTTCCCACAGAGCTGCTCCTGGGCTGCCTGCTGTAGCTCCCTTTCTTTTTCCCTTCTTATCCTCTCCTTTCTAGGCATTATGCTGCAATTGGTAAATAAAAAGAGACCAAACAGTCTTATTCATATGAATAAGACTGTTTGGTTATATTTCAACAAGGCACAGGGCTACTTTTTCTGCAGGCAATTGGGTATTGCCTGTTTGTCATTTAGCAAATACATTACTGCAAGTGTTAATTATGTAGGCCTAGCCTAATGTAAACCTACACAATAGCCTACTAAATATTCATCTTAAGTAAGTATACAGATAGATTCACATGCTGTAGGATACCAATGACAAACTCTTTTTTTTGTTTTTGTTTATTAAGGTTTTTTCACAATAAAACACATAGATACAGGAACACTCAGAACAGAGTCCCCACCCCATGAAGTGAAAATAAATGAATACATAAATAAATAGTAATAATAACGATAAAAAAAAATTAAAAAAAAACAGATGAGTAAATCTAAGACAATGTATGTTAGGCATGTCATAATAAGGGACATATTAACAAGAAAAGGAAAGAATATTACAGAAAAACAAGAAAACAAAAAACATTAAGTACAGTACATACAGGATAGTATTTAAGCGGGTTGTCATCTGGACATAGTGAAGTCAGTGGTTGTCCTAATTAACTTGATTCATCCAGCTGTGATTTCTCTTCCACATATCTCAGAAAGGGTTGCCAAATCTTATTGAATTTACCAGTTGAACCTCTAAGCGTGTATTTTATTTTTTCCAATTTCATATAATATAAAATATTTCTGATCCAAAGTGTGTGGGATGGAGGGATGGCATCTTTCCATTTCAGAAGGATTAAGCGACGGGCGAGCAGGGTACAGAAAGCCAGAAAGTCCAGACTGTCCTCCTCGAGAAAACGACCACATAGGTCGTGTGTCAAGCACCGAATTACGACCATATGTTACGTTTCAAAATAGCGCGCCCTCTAGCGGTCAAGTAAATATCGACACTCCGGTGTCTCAGACGATCGCCCCCCGTCAATCATCGGCAGAGACCCCCCCCCCCCCCCCCCCACACGTCGACCTAAACCTACCCCGACCTAAACCTTTACAACGGTTGCACGCTGGATCTATGTCTGGGAATTTCTCTGATAACTTCTCTTTGGTCCAGTGAGCTCGATGTAATATTTTGCATTGTATTAGTCCATGCCTTGCACAGATAGAGGAGGTGTGGACTCTTTTTAATATTGCATCCCAAGTTTCATTAAGTATGGTCTCACCTAAATCCTGCTCCCATCTATGTTTAATGGTGTCAAGGGATACGTTTTTTTGGGACGAAAGTGCACTATATAGGTTAGATATTATACCTTTAAATGACTGCACAGGTGCCAAAAGAGAGTCTATATCAGAGCTCGGGGGACGTTCTGGGAAATGAGGCAGCTGTTTGCGGATGAAATCACGCAATTGTAAGTATCGAAAGAACTGTGTATGCGGAATAAAAAATGTAGTGCGCAATTGTTGAAAGGAGGCAAAGGAGCCGTCTATGAAGAGGTCCTGCTGTGTGCGCAGCCCTCTGTTTCGCCACTGCAGAAACACACTGTCCTGAAGAGAGGGGGGAAACATGTGATTTGCATGGATAGGGGATCTCAGTGAAAAACTATGCCATCCGTAGTGCCGGCGGACCTGCTTCCATATTCTAAGTGTTGTTCTGACTATGATATTTCTTGTATACAGGGCGGTGTCTGAGGCTAGAGGAGCGTGGATTAATGCTGACAATGAGGACGGGGCACAGGATCTAGCCTCAAGAGTGCACCATGAGGGGGCGTCAGCACCTGGATCCTCATGTAGCCAATGAAGAATAGGTCGAATATTAGCAGCCCAATAATACTTATTTTATTTATTTGTTTATTTCGGGCATGTCAGTTAAATCATCATCACACATCATTTTCACATAGTAACAAAAAATACACATGGCCGAAAGGGAAAGCGGGAGAAGCCAAGGCTTATCTAGTCCCGCCCCCATTACACACAGGATAGAATCAGAATCAGAATCTTTTCTTTTCATTGCATTTTTCATTTGACATAACTTTTCCTTTTCCTAGTGACATTTGACATAACATGTTACAGCAGTAGGTGGTACAGAGAGCTGAAGTCCAGTGCATACAGATTACGTGTGTGTCTGCACACATGTCCATATTGTTCATCACAATAGAGCAACAGTCTCAACATGTAGACAAGGTCCGAGGGAAAAGAGAAGTAAAAATTAAAAATAGAAAAGTAAAAATAAAGATAAAAAATAAAGTCCAGTGTAGGTACTAGTTTGTAGGTACCCCACAGACTATGTCCAAGTTCATTGATGTGTTATCTCCAATTTTAACATATTGGGATCTCTTGTGTAGATAACTCTTGACCCACTGTAATGTTACACCCCTAAGGCCATATCTCTCCAGTTTAGCCATTAAAATATCATGGTCAACAGTGTCAAATGCTTTTTTCAGGTCTATGAAAATTCCTATGGAATATTGTTTTTGGTCAATAGCGTCAAATACAATTGAAAGTTGGGCAGAGCCATACCACCTAACACCTTTGGACGTTGTAAATAGGCTCTGCTCAATCGTGGACTCTTATTATTCCAGATGAAGCTGGATATAAGAGTGTCCAGGCGTTTAAAAAAAGACATGGGAATATATACTGGAAGACATTGAAAAAGATAGCTAAATTTGGGCAAAACATTCATCTTTATAGCATTTATTCTACCAGCAAGTGACAGATGTAGAGGCATCCAGCGTTTAAAATTCTGCTCTACCTTGGTTACTAGTGGGTTGAAATTCTCTTTGAAAAGTCTGCCTATACTGTTTGTAATTTGCACCCCCAAGTATGTGAACTGGTCAAGAGTAACCTTAAAGGGAAATGTGTGGAAAGAGTAAGAGCGGGCCAGGGAGTTAATAGGGAACACCTCACTTTTCTGAAGGTTTATTTTATACCCTGAGATTTTACCAAAGCTCTCGAGGATGGAGAGGATCCTGGGCATAGATATGTCCGGGTGTGAAACATACAGAATCATATCATCTGCATAAAGTGAAATTCTTTGCTCTATTCCCTTCCTGAATAAGCCAGTCATTGTCGTGTCCTGTCTTATTGCGATTGCTAAGCGCTCTATGGCCAATGCAAAAAGTAGAGGTGATAGAGGGCAGCCCTGCCTTGTTCCACGAGAAATTGCAAAGTACTCAGAGTGCATCCCATTGGTACAAACCGAGGCTACTGGCATACTGTATAAAAGTCTGATCCAATTAATAAATTGTTTTCCAAAGCCAAATTTATCCAATGCATAAACAAATACCCCCACTCCAGCCTATCGAAGGCCTTTTCAGCATCCATGGACATGATAAGCTCTGGGGTGGTAGGATCTGAATCATGATAAATAATGTTTAAAAGTCGCCTAATATTAAAAAAAGAAAATCTATTTTTTATAAATCCCGTTTGGTCAGGGGAAATTATCTGGGGTAAGAATTTCTCCAATCTCAATGCTAACACCTTGGCTAAAATCTTGACATCTACATTCAGTAATGAGATGGGGCGATAAGATTCACAATGATTAGGGTCCTTATTCTTTTTCAGTATCAAGGATATAGATGCCTCTCTTAGCGTTTGGGGCAGTACACCTAAATCAAGAGACTCGTTATACATGTTTAGCATGTGAGGGATTAGGTGGGTGGAAAATTTCTTGAAAAACTCGGATGGGAACCCATCCGGCCCCGGACTCTTTCCACTCTGAAGTGTTTTAATAGCCACGTTCAGTTCTTCAGCGGTGATGGGATTTTCTAATATGTTCTTAGACTCTTCGTTAATAGTGGGCTTGTTCAAATTTTGAAAAAAAACGTCAAATGTGGGACAAGAGTCATGCTCAGAGGAGTAAATTGAACTGTAGTAGTCCCTGAACATATCATTTATTATTTTATTGTCATGTGTATAACCATCAGCTGTTTGAATCTTTGTGATAAGTTGTGAGGCAGCCACTTGTCTAAGTTGATGGGCAAGAATCTTACTGGCTTTGTCACCAAATTCATAGTGTGTATGTCGGGATCTCCAGAGCATATTCTCTGCTTCACTGGTTGATAAAGTGTCAAATTTATTTCTCTCAAGCAGAAGCTCCTTCAATAAGTCAGGTGAGGGGGAGCTTGAGTATGCCAGTTCTAATTGCAAAATTCGAGCAGTTATGTCTGATAATCAGACCAATGACAAACTCTACTGGTGGTCATCATCATGTCATATCTATTACTGATTTTGGGTAGCGTCTAGCTTGTTAAGCAGGTGAGCAGCCAATAATTTATGCCCAGCTGTGTGGCGTTGAGACCGGCTACTTCACAACAGAGACAAATAAATTCAAGTTGCAGCTTGGCAACTGAGGCGCGTTCACACTGCTTTTATTTTGAAAATTGACCGGATTGTCTCGTGTTTCTTTGTGTGAAAAAAACGAACTTTCAAAAGGGCACTTGCTTGGTCCAGAGGGCAAGGGCAGGTGCTTTAGCACCACCTAGTGTCTACCTGTGCACGCCACTGGTGGGGTGCAGTGATTGTGTGATTTGGTTTGGTTTATTTTGTAGCCTAATTGGTGTGTTTTCTTTTGTCTTGGTTTTTGCTGAATGCTTTGCCTGTCTTGTGGCTTGTCCCTAAATGCTGATAACTACCAACTAGCCTATAAGTAACCCTGGGTGGGTACATGGGGGTGGGCGTTAGCCATTGTATGGGGTACTGAGGCATTGCTCATTCTGTGTGTGTGTGTGTGTGTGTGTGTGTGTGTGTGTGTGTGTGTGTGTGTGTGTGTGTGTGTGTGTGTGTGTGGCTGCTGGCCCTTCCAATAAAATGTGTAAACTCATTTCAGTCTGGTGTTGTGTATCTCTGAGGGGATAGAAACTGCGTTAGCTAATAGGCTAACGTGACATACCCTTTAACCCCAGTGGAAGAAATGAAAACAAAATCTTAAAATGGCCATCAAACACAACATCACAACTGTAGAATTGCAATTGGCTGTTCTTTCCCCTTAAAGCTCTTGACATACTTTTACAAGAAGTGCTTTAAAATAATTATAATCAATTAAATTTGTATTAGTATTATTGGAATGATTTGTCGTCACAGTTGGAGCATTAATGTTTGGTCTACAGCATTCTTAAATGTGAAGAGGGAACTGCTGCAAACGTTACTAAACAAGGATTGGTTTCATTTGACTCAGCCAATGTTTTAGTTGAAACACTGTGGACTCAAGAAATCACAGCAAAATGGCACAAAAACATCTGTATGCATGTTTTTATTATTAGCTGCTTGTCTCAATCATAAAAACATGCAGCACTCAGCATAGTTCTACTGATATAATGATACAAATACAAACAACTGCTGTCCAAGAACATTTTTGTTTATTTTCATTATTTATTTTGAAAGTTTTATTAAGAGATGTGCATCTATAAATACAGGGCAATCTGCTCCCCAAACGTTAGCAACTCAGACCCTCTCAATGCATCCAAGGGATCCTTGTTGTCGTCGTACAGAAAACGACGTGGTGGTCAGCCCCACACAGGTTTGGGTTTAGGGTTTTTGTGCAAAATCAAAACACAAATTCAAATGTTTAGTACGGTACATCCATAGTAAAGAAAAGTGACTCCCTAAATGAGTGACGGCAAAGCTTTTTAAAAATCTGAATATTTAAAAGATATACTATTATTGACAAATTATAGATTAGGATCTAAACTGGTCCTCCTTCATTCGAGTTAAATGAAGGCTGCAGGATTTATTGTATTCTATACAATGAACATGTTATTATGTTAAATGTATGTTTTTATCATTAAACTTGTGTGTATTTCAGAGCAGCACTCAACCTGAACACAATTGTCATGAACAAACATGGTCCTCATAACCCCTTGTTGAATCACAACAAAGACATTTGTCGACAGCATCACATCTAACAGCAGGAGGAGTCCTGGAGGAATGGAGGCTTCTCTCGAGTCAATACTGCTGGTATTTCTGTCCAGCCGCTCTTGAATAAAGTCACTGGTAAAGCAGCCAAAGAACCCGTGACTCAAAGATACACTTCATCATTGTCCATTTTATTCTTAAAGGCCCAGCATGTTCATTCTCAGAAGAGGAGAGGATTATCGAGCACAGCTACTCCCGACGCTACACCTCCGTCTGAGAAGTCTGAGTTCTTGGTCCTCAGCAGATGACCCACACACTCGTTCATCACCATGTCTTCACCTTGCCTGTAAGGGAAGAAACCAGAGACAGCAGATAAGACATAGTTCACGTTGACTTGACAGGATTAAAACTGATATTATCAGTCTTCATTAAAAGTGGCTGCACTGAGTTAAGCCTGAAACTGATTTTTGGCCAGCTGAGGGCAGCAGAGACCAGTTGTGAAAAAGACATTTCATTGGCTTATACAGTGGGTACGGAAAGTATTCAGACCCCATTAAATTTTTCACTCTTTGTTTCATTGCAGCCATTTGCTTAAATCAAAAAAGTTAATTTTATTTCTCATTAATGTACACTCAGCACCCCATCTTGACAGAAAAAAAACAGAAATGTAGAAATTTTTGCAAATTTATTAAAAAAGAAAAACTGAAATATCACATGGTCATAAGTATTCAGACCCTTTGCTGTGACACTCATATTTAACTCACATGCTGTCCATTTCTTCTGATCCTCCTTGAGATGGTTCTGCTCCTTCATTGGAGTCCAGCTGTGTTTAATTGAACTGATTGGACTTGATTAGGAAAGGCACACACCTGTCTATATAAGACCTTACAGCTCACAGTGCATGTCAGGGCAAATGAGAATCATGAGGTCAAAGGAACTGCCCAAGGAGCTCCGAGACAGAATTGTGGCAAGGCCTAGATCTGGCCAAGGTTACAAAAGAATTTCTGCAGCACTCAAGGTTCCTAAGAGCACAGTGGCCTCCATAATCATTAAATGGAAGAAGTTTGGGACGACCACAACTCTTCCTAGACCTGGCCATCCAGCCAAACTGAGCAATCGTGGGAGAAGAGCCTTGGTGAGAGAGGTAAAGAAGAACCCAAAGATCACTGTGGCTGAGCTCCAGAGATGCAGTAGGGAGATGGGAGAAAGTTCCACAAAGTCAACTATCACTGCAGCCCTCCACCAGTCGGGGCTTTATGGCAGAGTGGCCCAACGGAAGCCTCTCCTCAGTGCAAGACATATGAAAGCCTGCATAGAGTTTGCCAAAAAACACATGAAGGACTCCCAGACTATGAGAAATAAGATTCTCTGGTCTGATGAGACTAAGATTGAACTTTTTGGCGTTAATTCTAAGCGGTATGTGTGGAGAAAACCAGGCACTGCTCATCACCTGCCCAATACAATCCCAACAGTGAAACATGGTGGTGGCAGCATCATGCTATGGGGGTGTTTTTCAGCTGCAGGTACAGGACGACTGGTTGCAATTGAAGGAAAGATGAATGCGGCCAAGTAGAGAGAGATCCTGGAAGAAAACCTCTTCCAGAGTGCTCAGGGCCTCAGACCTGGCCGAAGGTTCACCTTCCAACAAGACAATGACCCTAAGCACACAGCTAAAATAACAAAGGAGTGGCTTCAGAACAACTCTGTGACCATTCTTGACTGGCCCAGCCAGAGCCCTGACCTAAACCCAATTGAGCATCTCTGGAGAGACCTGAAAATGGCTGTCCACCATCCAACCTGACAGAACTGGAGAGGATCTGCAAGGAAGAATGGCAGAGGATCCCGAAATCCAGGTGTGAAAAACTTGTTGCATCATTCCCAAGAAGACTCATGGCTGTACTAGCTCAAAAGGGGGCTTCAACTCAATACCGAGCAAAGGGTCTGAATACTTATGACCATGTGATATTTCAGTTTTTCTTTTTTAATAAATTTGCAAAAATTTCTGTTTTTTTTCTGTCAAGATGGGGTGCTGAGTGTACATTAATGAGAAATAAAATTAACTTTTTTGATTTAAGCAAATGGCTGCAATGAAACAAAGAGTGAAAAATTTAAAGGGGTCTGAATACTTTCCGTACCCACTGTAGGTAGATTTGGTGAATCTGTTAGCAAACGTACATCAAGTCGTTAAAGAGCAGCAGTAGCATTCATTAGGAGTCATTTTTCTGCTCACCAGGCAAATATAAGTCCAACATTCACTCTCTATTTGCTGTTTTTTTGTCCCTACCCACTCCTGAAGGAAAGCAGGTTTTGCTAAACTGAGTTTTTTAACCCTGAGAAGAGGAATAGTCTGAGTTTTCCGTTCCAGAAAGAGAGTGAACCTAACCTGCTCGCTGGCAGGTTTTCTTCAACAAAGCCTGAGTTTCTCCCTTCCTGTCTCCAACCTTTTCCTGAATCAGAAGCAAATGTGGAGAAATGTGCCGTCCTTTCCTCGTCAACATAACAGACATGGAAGCAAAAGTGATTCTAGGAGCCTCATGGATTTTGATGAAAGTAGACAGGAATGAAAGCCATTAAAATGTGTGCATTGATATGAAATCACCTCTGCTCTGAAACTAGAAGCAGGTTCTGGGTGAACTTGTTGTTAATGTCCGGCTGATTCCAGTAAGTTAGTGCTAGCCTTTAATATCAAGTTCCAGAGTCTCATTTCGGCGAACGCTGACCTCAATTACAAGCACACACTCTCAGCTCAAGGAACACGTTCACTCGGCTGCATCCCATTGGCCAAAAGTTCTCTGACTGGCTCTGATTGGACTTCGTAACCAGCAAGTAGTGAGATTGACAAAGCTTGTTTGAGATACTGCTCATCGTCAGTTTACGATCCGCATTTCAATGTAGAGAAGAAGATACTGATCAGAGTATGAATATGAGGAAGACGTACTGGGAGAAGTAGAAAATCATTCATTTATGGCACAACTTTTGAGCCCAAGGTGTAACTTTCAGCTTATTTATACTTTGGTACCGCCCTCTGAGCTGTCAATCACACAGAGCCAAGTCTGTGAATGCTGGAAAAATAGTTTTTACCGAAACTGAATTTGGAACTCAAATTTGAGCCAGAAGGAATATTTTAACAATGAGGTGAATTTGAACTAACCTTGACAAACACTTTCAGGTACATTCTGAAACCTTTATTGAATATGGATAAAACGTAACCAAACAAACTATCTAAAACAATCAAGCAATTTAGGTAAACATGGTCAATGTTTATATAAGCTAGGCGGCTGTTGTCGTCAGTGGACAATGACATGCTTAACACTGGCATGGTCCTTTAATGTCGGCCTGTGTGCAGGAATCAGAGTGACCATGAAGGGGTCAGAGTGTCCCACTGCAGCGTGAGGGACAGCCTGACAGGCCTGCACTGTAACAGTGATCTCAACTGTTTTCCTCCCTGGTCAGGCATTCAATGAACTGGCTGCATTTGGAGAGTTAGTGGCTGAGGTCACCTTTGTTAAAATCGCCACGGACAACTAAAGAGTCCTCGTCCATGCTTTTGTTACCTCAAGGCTGGACTATTGTAATTCTTTATTATCAGGCTGTTCTAATAAATCTCTTAAATCTCTCCAGCTGGTCCAGAATGCTGCAGCGCGTGTTCTGACTAAAACCAGAAGAAGGGGTCACATTTCTCCTGTATTAGCTTCTCTGCACTGGCTGCCAGTAAAATCCAGAATAGAATCATTCTTCTCACTTACAAGGCTCTTAATGGTCAGGCACCATCATATCTTAAAGAGCTCATTAAACCCTACTGTCCTATTAGAGCACTACACTCTCAGAATAAAGGGTTACTTGTAGTTCCTAAAGTCTCCAAAATTAGAACAGGGGCCAGAGCTTTCAACCATCAAACCAAGCTCCTCTTCTGTGGAACCGTCTTCCGGTTCTGGTTCGTGAGGCAGACACTTTTCCCACATTTAAGAGTAGACTTAAAACCTTTCTCTTTGACAACTCTTATAGTTAGGGCTGGCTCAGGTTTGCCCTGAGCCAGCTCTTAGTTAAGCTGCTATAGGCCTAGACTGCTGGGGGATTATAGTGACACACTGAGCCTCTCTCTCTCTCTCTCTCTCTCTCTCTCTCTCTCTCTCTCTCTCTCTCTCTCTCTCTCTCTCTCTCTCTCTCTCTCTCTGTGTATGTTCCCCAGAGTCCCTGTGCTCTCTTGCCTAGCAGGTCTCCCTGGACCGTGGTGGAACCTGATCTGGACAGCACCGATGTTGTGGCCTTGTTTGCCTCTTACCGCCAGTATTTTTAATTAAAATAATTGACTAAAATCGGCATCTCTACAGTTAGTGACTAACTTACTTGAGTCTGGCTATGCTTTCTGGTCCAGCAGAGTCCACTGAGGTCATGACTGATGCAGACTGCTAACTGGCCTGACGCTGGAAACACCACATTGTAGCTCCACCTGCCCGCTGTGTGACTGCTCAACTACTCCTGCTTTCTGGTCTACGGCAGGGATGCCAGGGTGAAATTGGACAGGGGGCCAGATTTTTTTCAAGTGAGACCTCAGGGGGCCGGATTACACTTTCGGACTGAGAAGGCCAAACATTGACTCAACACATGGATAGGTAGGCTATTTGAAATTATTCATGAAGGCCTACACATCTAAAGGAAATTGCATTGGCACCAAAATAGCCTCACAATGAGGCCTAAATGGAAATTGGACGATCGCTTTCTAGCTGTCCTGTCTGCTCCCGGATTTCAAACCGACCAACATGGCGGCTCGTTTGAAAACGTTCTCTTATTTTACGACACCGAAATGTGTTTTTGAAAACATTTTAAGTGAGAAATAAGCTATGCAGTTGCTGAATCTGTCTTTATTTTACATGGATAACATTCAGTTTAAAAGATTTTCGAGTCGAATGCATTGCAGGGCATACCGTAAATCCTTTAATATAGAACTCAGCCAAAATCTTCGCGACGCTAACCTGACTGAATTAATGGGAAGGGTGGAAATAACGAAGCTGCCATGGACTACTACTGTTGATACTATCTCTTCTGTTAATACCACCACTACTGTTAATGCTACTACTACCATACTACCAACACCAAATGCAGTTGGAACCCAAGGGCCTGGGCTGCAGGAGATTTCTGCCTAAAAGCCTATTAAGGCAGTTTTTTCTCGCCATTGTCGCTGTAACGCTTGCCCCTGGGTGTTGTTGGGACTTTGAAATTGTGTTGACTCTTGAAATTTTGAGCGTATTCTAGTCCTGCTCAATGTGTTAAGTGTCCTGCGATGACTTCTGTTGTGATTTGACACTATAAATAAAATTGAATTGAATTGATTGAATGTGAGATGTCCTGGAGAAGAGAGAAGGGGATCGGGTCGAGGGAGCAGGTGGTGGCACGGTTAGATGTAACAAGTGCATGAACGTCTTCAGAGGTGAGGGGGCTAAAGCTGGTTAGACCATCAGAGTTGAGAGTTCAGGGAGATGATTTCTGGGAGGGAATAGGCGTGAATGAGGAGCAGATGTCATTTACTTTCTTGGTAAAGTAAGTTGCAAAGTCATCGGCAGTAAGGGAGGAAGGAGGGGGAGGGGTAGGAGGGTGAGGAGGGAGGAGAACATGGAGAAGAGTTTCCTGGGGTTGGAGGCAGAAGAGTTGATCTTTGCCAGGTAGAAGGCAGATTTAGCTGCCGAAACAGTTGAGGTGAAGTCAGAGAGGAGGCGGTGGTAGTGAGCAAGGTCCTCGTGCTGGCCCGATTTCTTCCATTTTCTCTCCGACGCTCGCAACAATGATCTGTTGGTTCGCAGAGGTTCAGACAGCCAGGGAGGGGAGGGAGATGATCGCGCAGGTCGTGAGATTGGGGGACAGAGAGTGTCCAAAGAAGAGGAGAGTGAGGACATCAGGATGGAGGAGGCTTCCTCAGTAGGTATTAGGGAGAACTGTTCTGAGGATGGTAGCGAGGAGATAACAGTTGAGGAGAGAGCGGAGGGAGTGAGGGATTTCAGGTTGTGGCGGCTGGTGACCGTTCGAGGCGTAGAGGGGAGGGATGTGGTGGGCTTCATGGGGAGGGAGAAAGTCACAAAGTGGTGGTCAGACACGGTGAGCGGGGTAACAGAGAGTGCCGAGATGCCACAGGATCTTGTGAAGACAAGGTCAAGTTGGTTCCTGGCCCGGTGAGTTGGTGGAGAGGGGGAGAGTGTAAGGTCAAATGTGGAGAAGAAGTCAATGAAGTCAGATGAGTGCAGCTTTCCCGGGTGGATGTTGAAGTCACTGAGGACGACGAGTGGTGTGCCATCATCAGGGGAGCAGCTCAGGAGGGCATCCATCTCATCTAAAAAGTCACCGAGTCACCGAGTCAGTTCACCGAGTCAGTTCATCTCGTTTACCTCAGTTCATCTCAAACAAGCCTAATGCTGTATCCTGATGACCTTCAACAGTGAAACGTGAAAACCTGGACCAGACACATTCAGGCTGTTAATCTGGACCACCTCGGCTCCTGTTGGGACAAAACAACACACGCGTTGCCTTAAAGTGGCCACAAATGAATTTGTGTGCATCCAAACTTGCAAAAAGACAACATGTCAGTTGGCCACAAGCAGCCAAAATCTATGCATTAAAAATGTAGTAGTAAAAAAAAACTAAATTTGTATAATGTTGTACTTTTCTTCCATGAGGTTAAACATTATATAAATGTAATTTATGAATCCAATAACAAAAAGGCTTTGAAAACTCTTTCAACGTATGGACCTCTCTAAATATCCTTACATAATACAGATCTGCCAATGTTGCTCTTATCTGTTTAGCCTTGTATGACATTCTGTGTACTCTTTTTCAATGTAGAATTGTTAAAACAAAACCATAAACAGTCACATGACATGTATGGGCGCATACTTGATTTTATTATATATTTATTTTATTTTTTCATTTTATGTTGGTGTATATTATTTGTTTATTTGTTTCTTTTTATTTCTTAGTTAATGGGAAGAATACTCTGGTTCACAATCATAGTAATGCGTAACTATCGTTAAAAGGCGTAATGCACCTTTAACGATAGTTGCCACCCGCCGTTTAACAGGAAGAAGCCGGTGGGCGAGTCCTGCTGACGTCATTTAGGTACTTTGCAAGTTATGAAAAAAACTTGGTTCAATTTGTACATTTGTGGCTCCTAAATGGAATACTAATGGTTGAAACTACGTGATCGCAGGAGTCATCATGTTTTCTACAATATCCGTCTTAGGTGAGTATATTACGGTAAACGAAATGCGTCTTAAGGTAACCTTAGCTTAGCCACATACCGTAAACACTACTGTCTAATAAGATAACCTTAGCTTAGCCACATACCGTAAACACTACTGTCTATTTAGCTAACCTTAGCTTAGCCACATAGAGTCGGGACTGCGGTGAGACCGTAATAACAAACGATCCCATCCGCCATTGCAGTCAATGTTTCGGCGAAACTGACTGTAATATATAAGTCGACTTTATGTGCATTACAGCTATTTAAAACAACAGGAGTCGTACGGTGAGTTGTGAGTGGCGACGGCTCGATAACGCCGGTAAAGGTGCTAGTGGACCAGGAGACGAATGTTAAACACCTCAGATTTTACAGGATATTATGGGTTATATAATAATAAACATTAGTAGTGAGTTTCTATTCTTTCACATTTGCTAGGGGTCCTCAAATACAGGTGAAACTTGAAAAATTAGAATATCTTGCAAAAGTTCATTTATATATATATATATATTATATATATATATATACACACTCCTCCCACAGGTAGAGAGGGCAGCAGTTATCGCCCTCTTTCATCTCGCCGGGTTTGTCTCACTGTTTCTGCGCCTCTAAGCGACACCTGCACGTGTGTTTGGGTTGAATCGAGGGTCACATGACCGTGTTTTTTTTTTTTTTTTTTTTCCCTCAATAGAAACTTTATTTATAGATTCCAACCACAGTCAGAACAATGACCGTATATAATACAAATACAAATAGTATGGCATCAAGACATAGTTAACATAAACAAAACAATATATAAATTAAATGAGGTTCATCTTCTTCAGGATGTCAGCGTTGCGTGATTCTCTCCAGATCTTGGTCCTGAAGGTCCGCATGTTGAACTGGATGATGACTGGACGCGGTTTGTTGTCATCTCTCGGCGTCCCACTCTGTGTACCGTGTCAACCAAGAATCCCACCTTCCTTTTTTTCATCCGGTGCAATCTGGCTCAGTATTTTGAGGACTTCTTGTCTCACATCTTCGTTTTCTTTTTCTGGGAGGTTGATGAGACGCAGATTCCATCTTCTGCTGTATCTTTCTCCTTCTTCGGTTTTTTCTTTCAGTTCGTCCACTCTTTTATCCAGCGTTGTCACTTTATCCTCCGTTTCTTTAGCTTGAAAGCTGAGCCCTTTCATCACTTCTTTTGCCTCTTTAATGTCCGCTGTGTTTTGTTTCATTTGTTGCTCAAAGACGGAAAAACTCCGCTTCAACTCACATATGGCTTGGAGGATGTCAGAGTTAGAGACCGTGTCCTTTCCATGTTTTCTCCGCACAGTCTCTTCGGGTTTGGACTTTTGCTGGGAGTCTCGGGAAGAGGAGAACACAAGCCGTAAAAACCCTCTTCTGGCTCCATGTCCATCACCAGATTTCCTTTGTTGATCTTTTTTGCGTCTCTCTTTGTCATTTCGGCTCACTGCTGCAATGTTGACGTTAGCTTCGTAGGCTAGCTTGTAGCTTTGTCGCACGTGTCGGAGAGTTAACAATGTTCGTAGGTCGTCGGAAACTTCAACTTATCATCAAAACTCTTCTATCCTTGTTTGGTGGATGTTTAGCTTTTTAGCAAGCCGTACAAACCGTTGGCCTCGTTAAATTACCATTAGATACTCGTTTAATGCTGCAGAGCTTAGCACGTCTACTGCAGTCGCCATCTTGAGCGACCCCCGCAACTGTCCATGACTGTGTTTTCAGTCTACGGACGCTGTTCCTACTTTGGTGCGAGGCCATGTGACCCATTTCAAAGTGCCCCAATGTCGTTTCACAAGGTGTACATACAGAACACACACACACACACACACAAATCAAGACAAACAAGAAATCAAAATAACCTAAATTGTTTCAAAATAAACTTAAAATGCTCGTCTTTGGTGATATAATAAACACTGTTAAATGTTTCTGACTCCTCACTGCTTCGGTTTGTGGCTGCCTGGCACTGAGATGGGGGGGTCAGCCTTATATATTATATAAAATCATTATATGCAAAAGTGAAACCTTTATTTGTTAGAATTTAGATTATCGCTTACAGCTTATGAAAACCCCATATTCAAAATCTTGTAAAATTAGAATATTGCCTGAAATCAATAAAATAAAAAATAAAACATTAAATGCAAATATGTCGGCCCTCTGAAAAGTATAATCATGCATATGAACTCAGTACTTGGTTTGGGCCCTTTTTGCATGAACTACTGCCTCAATGCAGCAATGAGCCAGGCCTGCATAGAATCGATCGCCGCACATGCCAATGCCTAATACATGCCAATTAGATTTGTGTCTGACTTGATCCCGACTTGCTCTGACGTCAAATATTATAATTATAATATTATTATTATTATTATTATTATTATTATTATTATTATTATTATTATTATTATTATTAATAATAATAATAATAATAATAAATATGCTCAGCAGGGAACATTGTTCTACACGGACCCTTTTTGAGGAAGCCAGGGCTCTAGAGTGCGACCATATAGGGCGCACATACGACCAAAAATCAGTTAAGAGCAGCTAAATATGTTCCTTGGTCGCATCGGTGCTCCTAACATTCAGCTGGTCTGTTTATGTGTGTAGCATAATGTTTTTTCCCCACAGCATACAGAGATAAGATACCGTAAGATACCGGTCCTGTCTCACTGTCTCCCTGTCTTCCCTCGCGCCGTAAGAAACGGTCCTGTCTCACTGTCTCCCCTCCCGTAAGATACCGGTCCTGTCTCACTGTCTCCCCTCGCGCCGTAAGATACCGGTCCTGTCTCACTGTCTCCCCTCCCGTAAGATACCGGTCCTGTCTCACTGTCTCCCCTCGCGCCGTAAGATACCGGTCCTGTCTCACTGTCTCCCCTCCCGTAAGATACCGGTCCTGTCTCACTGTCTCCCCTCCCGTAAGATACCAGTCCTGTCTCACTGTCTCCCCTCCCGTAAGATACCAGTCCTGTCTCACTGTCTCCCCTCGCGCTGTAAGATACCGGTCCTGTCTCACTGTCTCCCCTCCCGTAAGATACCAGTCCTGTCTCACTGTCTCCCCTCGCGCTGTAAGATACTGGTCCTGTCTCACTGTCTCCCCTCCCGTAAGATACCGGTCCTGTCTCACTGTCTCCCCTCGCGCTGTAAGATACCGGTCCTGTCTCACTGTCTCCCCTCCCGTAAGATACTGGTCCTGTCTCACTGTCTCCCCTCCCGTAAGATACCGGTCCTGTCTCACTGTCTCCCCTCCCGTAAGATACCAGTCCTGTCTCACTGTCTCCCCTCGCGCTGTAAGATACTGGTCCTGTCTCACTGTCTCCCCTCCCGTAAGATACCGGTCCTGTCTCACTGTCTCCCCTCGCGCTGTAAGATACCGGTCCTGTCTCACTGTCTCCCCTCCCGTAAGATACTGGTCCTGTCTCACTGTCTCCCCTCCCGTAAGATACCGGTCCTGTCTCACTGTCTCCCCTCGCGCTGTAAGATACCGGTCCTGTCTCACTGTCTCCCCTCCCGTAAGATACTGGTCCTGTCTCACTGTCTCCCCTCGCATAAGATACCGGTCCTGTCTCACTGTCTCCCCTCCCGTAAGATACCAGTCCTGTCTCACTGTGTCCCCTCGCGCTGTAAGATACTGGTCCTGTCTCACTGTCTCCCCTCCCGTAAGATACCGGTCCTGTCTCACTGTCTCCCCTCGCGCTGTAAGATACCGGTCCTGTCTCACTGTCTCCCCTCCCGTAAGATACTGGTCCTGTCTCACTGTCTCCCCTCGCATAAGATACCGGTCCTGTCTCACTGTCTCCCCTCCCGTAAGATACTGGTCCTGTCTCACTGTCTCCCCTCGCATAAGATACCGGTCCTGTCTCACTCTCTCCCCTCCTGTAAGATACTGGTCCTGTCTCACTGTCTCCCCTCCCGTAAGATACCGGTCCTGTCTCACTGTCTCCCTGTCTCACTGTCTCCCCTCGCAACGTAAGATACCGGTCCTGTCTCACTGTCTCCCCTCCCGTAAATTACTGGTCCTGTCTCACTGTCTCACTGTCTCCCCTCGCGCCATAAGATACTGGTCCTGTCTCACTGTCGCCCCTCGGTCTCCGGATCACCGCGGGCGGGCCGACATTGTGCAGTACAACCAGAGGCAGGCTGGGAATGCTGCCTTTACTGTCAGAGCGTCATCGTTCAGAATTGTTAAAAAGCACCAGAAACACAACCGGGACAGGTGGGGGGTTTGGCCGAGCAGCCCCCCCCCCCCCCCCCCCCCCATTGCCACTCGTTTCCACCTGTGGTCTGTTCCATTTGCACAACTGCAGGTGAAATTGATTCCCAATCAGTGCTGCTTCCTAAATGGACAGGCTGATATCTCAGAAATATGATTGACTTGCAGTTACATTATGTTGTTTTAGTGTTTAGTGTCTCAGAGTTCCACAGCTTATCAAAAAACAAACCTTATTTAATTAACATAGGCTAGGGTGCGATCAGTAGCGTGCCTCGGCACGATCGCCCCCCACAGGGGGTCCCCTGCCGCTTTGCACTCCCACTGCTTCAGCCCAAGCTGGTTGTACGTCTTCACGTCCTAATACTACACACGCATGGCTTGATGTTGTTTTGAAGGAGCGCCGTCTCTGCATATTTCTAGTAAACACTCGACCTTCATCAGCGCATGTGAGCACGAGCGGATCTGTGTGAGCAGGCAGCGCGAGCACAGCAGATTTTGGACGGAGACACACAGCATTTTTATTAGAGATAGACCGATATGGTTTTTTCAGGGCCGATACCGATACCGATTATTAGTAGTCAAGGAGGCCGATAACCGATATTCGGAGCCGATATTCATTTGCAGTAAAAGTGAAAATACTGGTGTCAAAATTTTGAATAATACAAACACCAACACTTAACTTCTTTTAAATGCCTTTAAGCATATGTTTATTAAACAGCTTTTCAGAATTGTATGTATAATAACATGTATAATATAATAATAATAATATTATAATAATAAGCTGCTTCTGTCTATGAAATATGGATATTCTTTTGAGTAGTGTCCATGGGCGTTTTGTTTTGCCAGAAATGGTCCTTTCCTCTCCCTGCCCTAAATATGTGTGTATATAGTGTACTTCTTCTGTGCCATTTATGTATTTAACTTTCTCTATCACTACAATAACTCTTTGACCGTCATTTGCTCTGCTGTGAACTCCTCCGTGTCTCCCGTTTGGGCAAACACAACAACTCACGGCCAAGCGTAAATCAGGCTTTCCGATTGGCTGTAAAAGCCGCTACGGGAGCCAATAGGAGTGTCCGAGACATAAACGTGACTCTATACGTCACTAGCAAGATGGCGGATGAAAATAATGATCGATATACATAAACAAACGGAGAAATGCGCCACGGAGACGAGGAGACATCTAGTCACATATTTTACAACTTTACGCATTCGTTTTGTTGTCAGAAATAAATCGCTCACATGGACAAGCAGGGTACCGTTGTTTAGCCCCGTTTCTCTAGTTTAAGAGGGAAAAAAACGCATGTTTCTAGCGCAAACCATTACGGAGTTATGACGCTCTAAAGACAACATGATATTTTGTAGCGTCTACGCTACAATGGGTCTCCGTTAACAGACACCTCTGGAGGGACTGCGAGCGAGCTGAGGAGCCGCTTATGTTTGTGTTTTGGGCTCATGGTAACGTTACTAGTAGTTGTGAGTTGTAAAGGACTGGGATGTTTATTACAATTTCAGGAGAGTCTGCTGCGTTAACTTATCTTCGAAACGTATATCTGCGCTCCGCAGCTTCTCCACTCGGCGAAACTTTTTCTCCTCGCCGCCGCGTGTGTGAGCAGCACTGAGCATGCACAGCTTTCACTGCTGATTGGCTGTTACCCATGCCGTGGCTCTGTGTGTAACCAATCAGATGGTGCTGTGGGTGGGACAATGCTGGAGACAGAGTAGTGGCTGCAGACAGAGCGGCGCGGCTCCATCAGAGCCAAAATAACCCAGTTTTAAATTGATCTCTTATCGGCCGCCGGATTAAAGAAAAAGGCCGATGCCGATTTGCGTCAAAATGCTGAATATCGGCGCCGATAATCGGCCCGGCCGATAATCGGTCTATCCCTAATTTTTATTATAAAAGTACCAGTCCGGTTCCGCTCACACCACGAGTCTGAAGAGTGCAGCAGCTTATCAAAATACAGTGTCAACTTTCCGAGTTTTCAAAGTAGAAAGCGACATTGTGGTGGTTCAACGAGGCGGAATGTCATCAGAACAACATCATGCGCTTAAAGTACACGAAGAAGAACGTAGCGGGAGCGCGCCGTGAGGATTGTTGTGGCAGCGCGCCTTGCGGAGCAAGTCTACACTGCTGCGTGGAGATGAGAGGGCAGCTCATATCGGCCACTATACGGCCAGCATTTTTTTTACAATATGGATCGGCCATAAAATTTAATTGGATCGGCCGATCCCGATCCACCTTAAAAACCTAGTATCGGGGGCTGATCCGATCTGGGTATCGGATCGGGAGATCCCTACTCTCAAAGCTATGAGGTGATTTGGCCTTAAGGTTCCTTTTAAAACAGAAAAGGTTTAGTTTTCCTCCATTTGGAAGTTTGGATGAAGAATTTGGTCAAAAGTATCAGGTTGTTTAAAATCAAGTCACTGTTTATGTCTTTCATGTTGATACCAAGCATGTTGTCTTGTGAGAGGAAGTGGTTGGATTTTAGGTGACGGCCTAGACGAGCTTCCTGAAAACTTCATTTGACAAAGAACCGACTCGTTTGCTGCCAACACCCATTTCACTGAACTGAACACTGATACTAGCATTACTGCCTATTAAGCTAACCTTAGCTAAGCCATATTTTTAAAGTGAAGATATCAATTTTCTAGCGTAAACACTCACTGTTTCTTTAAAAGGTTGGATTGCTGCCTTGCTGGCAGCAGGACGTTGCTGTCTTTCCAAGGAATATACAACGATGGAAGGACAGTGCTGCCCGATGTGCAAAAAAGGTAAACAACAACAACATAGTTAGCTAACTGTGCTCTGTGGAGGCTTTCAGGGCTGATTGGCTGACCGGAGGCCTGTTGCACAAAACCTTGATAAGGATTAAACCTGGATTTCCCTTCATCCTGGCTGAAGTCAACTGTGATCCAGTAGCATGAAAGCATGTCACATGTTATGGTCTAATGTACCATGGAGATTTATGCTGTGGAGCTAGTTCGCTCTAGACCAGGGTCAGATCCAGGATCTATCAATCTGGTCTTGTATCTCAGTATCTTAATTGGGAAACCAACATGTTCATTCCAGTTATTCCACTGCTCGTTACATATTACCATCCAGGAAGTAGCCTGCTGTCATTATTTAAACACTGTGATCATTATTTTACATTCAATCAGCCTATATTCATACATGTAATTAAATTCTACATGTGATCGTCATGGTAACAGTTATAATTGTGTTCAGCTGTTCATATTGTTCAGTAAAGGTTCATCAGTTTTGGACCGGCGGTCCGATAACCAGACTGTGAGCCTCCCTAGCTATCTCTGTGATTCTGGTGTAATGTTGTGATATACCGCTGGGGGCGCTGTTGTAAAGTGTGAGTTCACCTTGTACACTATATTGCCAAAAGAATTTACCCATCCAAATAATATAAATCAGGTGTTCCATCACTTCCATGGCCACAGGTGTATAAAAGCAGCACCTAGGCATGCAGACTGTTTCTACAAACATGTGTGAAAGAATGGGTCTCTCTCAGGAGCTCAGTGAATTCCAGCGTGGTACTGTGATAGGATGCCACCTGTGCAACAAGTCCAGTCGTGAAATGTCCTCACTCCTAAATATTCCAGTCAACTGTCAGTGGGATTATAACAAAGTGGAAGTGATTGGGAACGACAGCAACTCAGCCAAGAAGTGGTCGACCACGTAAAATGATGGAGCGGGGTCAGCGGATGCTGAGGCACATAGTGCACAGAGGTCACCAACATTCTGCAGAGTCAATCACTACAGACCTCCAAACTTCATGTGGCCTTCAGATTAGCTCAAGAACAGCGTAGAGAGCTTCATGTAATGGGTTTCCATGGCGATCAGCTGCATCCAAGCCATACATCAGCAAGTGCAATGCAAAGCGTTGGATGCAGTGGTGTAAAGCACGCCGTCACTGGACTCTAGAGCAGTGGAGACGTTCTCTGGAGGGACCAATCACGCTTCTCCATCTGGCAATCTGATGGACGAGTCTGGGTTTGGCGGTTGCCAGGACAACGGTACTTGTCTGACTGCATTGTGCCACGTGTAAAGTTTGGTGGAGGGGGATTATGGTGTGGGGTTGTTCTTCAGGAGCTGGGCTTGGCCCCTTAGTTCCAGTGAAAGGAACTCTGAATGCTTCAGCATACCAAGAGATGTTGGACAATTCCATGCTCCCAACTTTGTGGAACAGTTGAATATAGTGTATGTTCCTCCTCAGCCACCGTACCTGTCAACGTTGTCATTGTAGTCTACGTAGCTACGTCACTCTTCATCCTGGTTTGGCCTTTGTGCTACCAGTAAACCAGACTGGTCTCGTTGGGATACATTGAACTGAGTTCAGTCATTTATCTGGAGATCTGGATTCTGCCCCCAGGTCTTCACACAAAATCTGACTTTTGCCACAAAGTACTTTGTGACAAATTGCTGAACAATATATACAGCTCTATTGCTTCACTTTGTGACATTGGTCTTTGTGTGGGAAACACTGGTTGCTGACTCTGGATCTCATCCTCTTTTTGCATCTGAACAGGTTCCTACGTTAGAGAAGACTGCACAGTAGATTTTGGGACCGACTGCCAGCTCTGTGACAACAAGACCTTCATGAACCAATCCAACAGCCTGAATAAGTGTTTCCCCTGCAGCTCCTGTGACCAAGGTACCTCCTTCCTGTACCCATGAACTGTTCACCCCCATGTAGCACCCCATGCTCCACGGTGTCAGGCTGTGAATGGAAACATCCAGCATGCTGATGAGTTGTACGCCTCCAGATCCGACACGCTGGCCCTTTAAGTTTGCCTGAACGTGTTTGCATGAACATTTAACGGCGGTGTTTCTGCTTTCAGCTCGCGGCCTCTTCGCCCTGCACGAGTGCACGCCAACAGCTGACACCGTGTGTGATGTGACAGCAGGATATTTCTGCAAAGCCTTCATGGAAGATACAGGATGTAGTTTGGCACAGAAGCATACAGGTTGTCCAGCTGGTCACATGATCAAAGAACCTGGTGAGAAAGCTTCCCTTCAGACTAGTCTGACAGGAGAACAGGGAACCAGTGTTCATGTAATGTTCCAGTGTGAGAGGTGATGAGGATTATTGTGGATCTTGTGTGTTTCAGGAACCAACAGAAGTGATACGGTGTGTGAACCTTGTCAGCCAGGATCCTTTTCCCTCCATGGTGTGGACTGCATTGTTTGGACTAAGTAAGACTGTTCTTCTAACCGCCGGCTCTTCTGCCCTGGAGCTCTAACGACCTCTAGATTCCTAAAGCCTAAAGTCTTTTGTCTTCAGGTGCCCAGAATCCCAAGTAGAGCTGACAGAAGGAAGTACGACCAGTGATGTCATCTGTGGAGCTCTTCTAAGAAAACATTTATGCTTTATCCCTTTCTCGTTGTTCCTTGTTGCAGTTGTTGTCCTCGTGATCTCAGGTTCGTGATCCTTCTGCATCCATTAGTGGAACGTTTGTTTCTCCTCATTCGATGCTCACTTCTGTTTTTATGCTTTTCTGGCTTTTGGATTTCAGGATGTCGACGCTGGGTAAGAATATATCAGGTACGTACGTCGATTTAAATTCTCTGTTGGTAAATGTGTCTCAAACAGGCGTCTTATTTAATGTCTCTTCTGTTTCTCCCTCTATGTATCGATCACTTCATGTTGGCAGATGGAAAATTAGATGAAGGAACGCCTCATCCCTTCATCCCACCAGACACCTCTGCAGCGTCCAATCAACACGCAGAGAAACACTCACATCCAGGACCCAGCCCGGTACAGGACCCAGTGACATCCAGGACCCAGCAAGGTCCGAGACTCGCCTCGGTACGGGACCCAGCAAGGTACGGGACCCAGTGACATCCAGGACGCAGCGAGGTCCGGGAGTCAGTGAGGTAGGGGACCCAGCGTGGTAAGGGACCCAGTGACATCCAGGACCCAGCGAGGTCCGGGACTCGCCTTGGTACGGGACCCAGTGACATCCAGGACCCAGTGAGGTCCGGGAGTCAGTGAGGTAGGGGACCCAGCGTGGTAAGGGACCCAGTGACATCCAGGACCCAGCGAGGTCCGGGACTCAGGGAGGTCCTGGACCCATCGAGGTATGGGACCCAGCGAGGTACGGGACCCAGCGAGGTCCGGGACTCAGGGAGGTCCTGGACCCATCGAGGTATGGGACCCAGCGAGGTACGGGACCCGGTGAGACTAAGGGAACACTTAAAGGTCACTCCAGTGTTTCCCGCAGGATTTTTTTTAGCAGCGGTGGTGTGGTCCCCGAACCCTCTAGGGGGGTCCGGGGGCATGCCCCCCCGGCTGATTTTTTTTGTACCCTTTACATTGGAATGCATGAATCTGGTGCACTTTGAGAGGAGAATATGCACTTAAATCCTATTCAAACAGTCCTGTGTATTACTGTAGATGGGATTATTGGTGTTGTAACTTTGCCTTTTGTGTCTTCATTTACAGATTTTTATATTTTTGTATATAAAAATATATATGCATTGTGCATTGTGCACAGTGCATCCCTTAAGAGCTTGTACCAGCCTTTTAACCTCTGAGCCCTAAGCCATTTTTTAGATGTTTTGGTTCGCCTGGATTTATTCTCTTATTAAGATTGCATTCATCACCCTTATAATGCATAGCTGTCAAGCTATCATTTATTTGGGTCACAACCTGGACTATCAGAATATGTGTGCTGCAGTGATGTCGTTTGAATGTAGGAAATTATCAATTAGACAGTAAAAAAAAAAAGCAAATAATATCTCACAATTATTTATTGATATGACACAAAAAAGGCAAATTGATTAAGCTTGTTATTGCTTAAAACACTTCTTCTTAGTCTTGGGAGTCAAAAAGTGATGAGAAAATTATAAAATAAATATAAGTTATACATAATAGAAACTATTCATGATCTTTTAAGAAGTCCTTAGGTTTTTTCCCTGCATTTATGCTAATGACCACATGCTTACAGGCGATTAGCATAAATCCCTAACTAAAATACGCGATGAAAACGGATTTTATATGGCAATAAAGAAAAACATCGGATCTAACAGTATGGATTCATTTTTCAAAGTTCCCGAAAATACCTAGGCTATAAATTCCTGACTGGATATAAGCTCCTGTAAAGGCTATGAGTGATCCCAAAAAGAGCGACAACACGCACACACACACATAGGCCTACACACACACACACACACAATACTAGAGGAAAAACGGCACGGAGGTTGCGGTTTATAGATACAATAAAATGATTGGGCTCAGAGGGTTTTTAACACTGGTGGTCATGTAGCGACACATTTTAGCAACTTACTTTCTCTCTCTCTCTCTCTGTCTCTCTCTCTCTCTGTCTGTCTCACTCTTTCCTTCTTTCTTCGATCTTCCGCTTCACTCGCTACTGCTAGAATCAATGTAACTTTGCAACCGTGTAGGGTAGCCTACTGCCAACAACTGCCACACTCGCTGTGTATTTTTCTTCTTTGATGTTGGTTACGTGACGATGTGCCGCGTGCTGCGCAATTGACGTTACGCGCTGTACATTTTCTAAAAGGAGCTACGTAAAAAAAAAAAAAAATTTCTTTTCTTTTTTTTTTTTTTTAAAGGATTTTTATTGCGGCGGAGAAAATTCAGCAGCGGCGGCGCGCCCGAAACACTGCACTCCCCCTAGACTATCCGATCTGGGTCCAGGCAGGATTGGGCCCATACTCCGGATTGTGTGACTAGTGTTATGCTCCGTACCGAGTTTATGAACGGTAGCTTCCTTGACCCGGTTGGAAGAGGTGGATTTCAGGATGTCGAGTGTTGACTAGAAACATGTGCAGACTCGGCAGTAAAGTTCCAGTCAAGTTCTTCTTGTTCTCCTGACGACTCTGAGACGGAGCTTCTTGGAACTACGTGAAGCCGTGATCATCACTTCATCATCCAGGATCTGGTCCCACACTCAGGACCTGTAAAAGATCTTGAACTGACTTGATGTTTTTAAGTATGTTTTTGTAAGTTTTTAACAAGTGATTTGTGTAAAATCATTTTATAAACGTGTGAAATTCATTGAATGATTCAAACCGATTTTTTCGGTCGTCTGTTCATATTCTGTCCAAAGAGAAGACCCCATGGTGGGACTCTGGAAGGGGCGGAGCTTAGCCTCTACAGGACCAAACTAATTAGTTTGGGCTTCTTATCACTTGACAATATGGACTGTAAATGCTCCCCATCGGTAAATATGCAGATATGTGAGGACCCCCTCAAGATGGGTTCCCTGGAGCCCACAGTGAGCCGGAAGCCATCCAGGCAGTGTTGCCAGGTGAGAAATGTAGGATTATCGTACCAGAGACATAAAATTATCGTATTTTGAGGGAAATTATCGTACACCCGTCATAACCAAAATAACAAGTCTATTGATGCGCTGTAGTCACTCTAGTGTTGAATAGCGTCTAACATGTTCACTCATTTTCAGCGCTTCTTCTTCCAGACTGGCTCTGCTTCTTCTTAATTTTTTTTTTCCTTCACTCATGGGGCGGGTGCAGCGGACTATTCAGCCAATCATGGCCGTTGTTCTGAGGCAAACGCATACACGTCACTCGTAGCTCACATTTAGAAAAGCACGATTGACTGGAATTTCCAGCCAATCGTGAAACAGATGCCTTCAGATTCACAAAAAAACTCCGACAGACAGTTGCGACAGGCTGATTACAACCAATTACAACCACACATTCACGGAATGGTGAAATTATCGTATTTCTGGTCTTTTTTGGGATTATTGATCGTACATCGTACAGAGGGCAAAATTATCGTACAAATACGATAATTATCGTACACCTGGCAACACTGGATCCAGGGGCCTCATTTATAAAACTGCGTAGGATTCTTACTAAAAGTGTATGTACGCCCAAAAGCCAAAGTTGGCGTACGCCAAAAGAAATCTCATTTATAAAACCATGCCTGCGCACAACTGTAAGGAATGCTCCCTACAAGTGTTCGTACCTGAATCTGCCTCTTATCCCGCCCTGTACACGCCCATTTTTACGGCCAATGAAAGCACCTCATGCATGCTGATCTGTATATTAATGAGCCGGCATCAGTGGCAGTTCTCGGCCAAGGAGGGACCAGTGTTTAGCCACAGGGGCACATAAAAATGGCAACAAATGATATTTAAAGATTATAAACTTCATTTTACTTTAAAATCATATAAACATTTAATTTGTACAAGAGTTTTCACTTCACAACTGTATTTTTCTGTCCACTCTCTTAAATTGATGGAGATCATGCCCTAAGTCATCGAAATCACATATAAACATTTGTTTTACACAAGAGCGGGACCAAGTGCAGGAGAGGGTCATACAAATGAAAACTACAGTACAGGGTACAAATACAGTGTGTCAACCATGTGAATGAAACTCCAGGGTACAACAAAGGGTTCAACAATGTGCCATTTCCTATTTAATTGATCACTTTCAGTGTGAAGAAACTTCCCAAGAGGCTGAGCTTACAGGAAGGGTTACAGCAATCTGTCACAGTCTAACAAGCTCAAAATCATCTCTTAAGTTGATGGAGCTCATGCCCTAAATCCTAAACCTAAAGGAGGTATGGCTATAGAAAAATGATAGTGTCAATTCAATGTGAGCAAAACTCCAGGGTACAGCAATGTGCCGTTACCTCTTTATGGAAGCCCCACTACTGTGGACAGTTGAGTTATGTGATCTGTGGTTCAGGTGTTCTACCTGTGAGGCGACAGTGTTACCCACGACACCACCGTGCAGCGTTGTCATGATACAGAAGTGAAAATAAAAAATAGGAACATAGAAGAATTCCATTGTAAGAAAAAACAATGCTGCTCTTTTTAAAAATGAATTTCTCCTTAACACTTATACTCTCCTCAAAAAGACCCCTCGTGGACAAAAGTGTCCATGTGAAATTTCACCATAAAATAAATAAAATCCTTCACTTGTTTTTTGCTAAATCTTTTAACCGACTTCTCTCCTCATGAATACCAAATAATAATGAATTCATAGAATGTTAACCCTTTAGATTGTTACTGAATGAAGTGAATGGGAAGGTCATGGGAAACACTTTTCTTCTCTCTCTCACACACACACACACACTCATTTCTCAATTCACAGATTCACACCACACTCTACATCCATAAGAACAAGCCAACACCATTTCAGTCGAATACATTTATTCCATTGGCCTGCAGTGCTCTAGAACACAGTGGGAAGGGAAAACAGAAACATTGTGTGTAATTTCTCCATAGGAAAAAAAGGGAAAACGATATAAATGCATGTATGACCAAAAAGGATAAAATAAGCTGAGAGGTAATAAAAGCTACAATTTTGAAGCCCCAGCTTCAGTTTGAAAGCCTTATAAACGAGAAAAATTATGTTTTTGGTGCAGCATCCATGGATGAAAAAATGTTATAGTTAAGTTATTATATTAAGTCAATGGGACAAAAACGTCTGGAGGCTGTATGTAACAATTTATATATATATAGAACTACCTCAGGAAAAAAGAACAAGATGGTAATATAATAATAATTTTCAATAAAAAGAAATTTTCAATATATATATATATATATATATATATATATATATATATATATATATACACACACGCACACTACCGGTCAAAAGTTTTAGAACACCCCAATATTTCCAATATATTTTAACGGTAGAAAAAAAATTTACATGTCTCTTGGCATTGGGCAGTTAAGTCCAAATCTTGAATGGAGAATTCGCCAGAGCACCGAAAATACGTCTTACAGTGGTGCCATCTTGGCCCCCTCCCTCCCGGTTACTTTTTGATGAGTCGGGCCTGCACAGAATCGATCGTCGGTGATCGCCGCACAATGCATGCTGGTTAGTTTTGTGTTTTTTGTATAACTTGTAATAACTTTATTGAAGACATTTGTCATTTTTCTGACAAATACATACACATACAACACAGACACACACACAGACCACAGCAACAACATAAAAACAGATGAGTTTAGATGAAGTCAAAGACAGCTGACTTCTCTGTATAGGAGCATTTCCAAAATACATGGGAAATATTTTCATCTGAGCTTTTACAGAAAGAGCATTCAGATTCATATCCAGTGTATACCTCACACATACACATACACATTTTGCTGGGTAGAATCTGTTAAGTAATTTAAATGTTACTTCTCTCACTTTATTAGTAAGCACATATTTGAAAGGCCAAACTTTCTTCCATTCCATTGTCTATTAAACTGTTCCAATATGGAATTATATAAAGAACAGTAACAATGTCTTTATGGAATAAGGTCAGTTAGTTTTGTGTCCAACGTGATCCTGACGTAATTCCCTTCATGAACAATGTCTCACGAGATCAAGGCAGCCACAGGTTTTGGAGCCAGGCGTCGCAGTTGCTCTTAACCACAGCAAGACCGGGGCATGATGGGAAACACCTGGCTCCTGCCTCTGATTGGCCCTTAGTTTTTACAACAAACCCCACATGCTTAGTAGAAAATGCAAATGTCCTGTGTGATTGTATAAAATGCTAGATGGTGGGATATTAGTCTCTACTTTATATTTGTATACTTATTTGACTCTTTCTTTCCTGACTCGTATGAAGCATCTTCATTTGTAAAACTTCCCGACTGTTAAATGTTGGAATACAGAACACAGGTAAATAACAAAAAAAGTATGCCACACGAGAAAACTATTAGAAAATAAGTTTGTCAAAGATGCTGAGAAAAAACCCACTGTAACATGAAGATCAAGTTTGTCTTGTCAGGTTGATGAGGTGAGAGGAAACAGAGAAGCCAGCCTAGGAGCGTGGAGCGGCGATCGGGTCTCCCCCGCCCACTTGGGAACGGACTGGTCGTTGATTGGACGCTGGTTGGTCGTGCTGGGGATTGTAGGATTTTGATGTTGGGATTTGTAGTTTTCTAATGCGGGGCCCGGTATTATGATAGAAGTGGGTTTGTAGGGGATTCTTAGTCATTCTGTGCTATTGGGATTTTGTGAGTGTAGACTGTGACCTAATTGGACTTATTTCCCCCACCTGGCCAGACAGCACACCTACCTGGGAGGGTGGGCAAGGACCTCACACGCCCCCTTATTTATGTACATTGCTGTGGGGTGTCTGCATTTGGGAGAGCCGGGGGGCAGGACAGTGTGTCAGGACACAAACACCTTATCAGACTGCCTCACTGAACTACAGGTCAACCCGGTACTGGTTAAATGGATCAGAGACTTTCTACAGGACAGATCACAGCATGTAACGGTCAATGGCCAAATATCCACCAACATTATCATAAACACAGGGGTCCCACAAGGTTGTGTCTTATCACCCATTCTTTTCTCCATCTACACAAACAAGATAACCTGCAACCTGGACAATATGACACTTTTCAAATATGCTGATGGCATGGCCTTGGTGGCTCACCTGACGGACTCTAACAGCCTAACAGCATATCACCAGCAGGTGGACTCACTCATCACTCTCATTGAGGAGAGCTTCTTAGAGCTTAACATCTCTAAGACCAAGGAGCTCTGCTGCTGCAGGCCACTGCAGCCACTGAAGATCAAAGGGCAGGAGGTGGAGCAGGTGGAGGCGTTCAGGTATCTGGGCATTGAGGTGGACAGAACCTGTCCTTCTCTGTCCACACTGAACACACCTACAAAAAGGCACAACAACGTCTCTTCTTGCTGAGGAAACTGAGGAGTTTTAATGTGTGCAAAGAGATTTTAACAGTTGTTTACAGATCACTCATCGAGTCAGTCCTCACTTACAACATCTCATCCTGGTACACCTTTCTTTCCGTCAGAGACAAATCCAAACTGTCACGCATCATCAAACATGCAAGTAAAATAACAGGCACCACACAGTCCTCCCTCTCAGACCTCCACACACAGGCAGTCAGACGTAAAGCCACCTCCATCATACATGACCCTTCACATCCACTCCACAACTCATTCCAACTCATTCCTTCAGGCCTTCGCTACAGGGTCCCACTAGCTTGGACAAACATCTTTTTTAATGTCCTCATTGTACGTATTGCACTCTGTTTATTTTTATTATATTTTGTTGCTGTTTTTATGTTTAACTGTGTTTTTAACTTGTTTTTTTTTTTTTCTATGTACATCTGTGAACACGTCAAAGACGAATTTCCACTGCTTCTTGCAGCAATAACCTTTAAATTTCTGATTCTGATTCTAAATTGTGTGGTGGGTTGCAATTGCTATGTAACTCCTGGAGTTTGCCCTGAGTGGGGTGCAGTGATTGTGTGATTTGTTTGGTTTATTTTGTAGCCTAATTGGTGTGTTTTCTTTTGTCTTGATTTATGCTGAATGCTTTGCCTGTCTTGTGGCTTGTCCCTAAATGCTGATAACTACCAACTAGCCTATGCCACTTTAAGTAACCCTGGGTGGGTATATGTGGGTGGGCGTTAGCCATTGTATGGGGTACTGAGGCATTGCTCATTCTGTGTGTGTGTGTGTGTGTGTTTGTGGCTGCTGGGCTTCCAATAAAGTGTGTAAACTCATTTCAGTCTGGTGTTGTGTATCTCTGAGCGGATAGAAACTGCGTTAGCTAATAGGCTAACGTGACATACCCTTTAACCCCAGTGGAAGAAATGAAAACAAAATCTTAAAATGGCCATCAAACACAACATCACAACTGTAGAATTGCAATTGGCTGTTCTTTCCCCTTAAAGCTCTTGACATACTTTTACAAGAAGTGCTTTAAAATAATTACAATAAATTAAATTTGTATTAGTAGTATTGGAATGATTTGTCGTCACAGTTGGAGCATTAATGTTTGGTCTACAGCATTCTTAAATGTGAAGAGGGAACTGCTGCAAACGTTACTAAAAAAGGATTGGTTTCATTTGAGCCAATGTTTTAGTTGAAAGACTGTGGACTCAAGAAATCACAGCAAAATGGCACAAAAACATCTGTATGCATGTTTTTATTATTAGCTGCTTGTCTCAATCATAAAAACATGCAGCACTCAGCATAGTTCTACTGATATAATGATACAAATACAAACAACTGCTGTCCAAGAACATTTTTTATTTATTTTCATTATTTATTTTGAAAGTTTTATTAAGAGATGTGCATCTATAAATACAGGGCAATCTGCTCCCCAAACGTTAGCAACTCAGACCCTCTCAATGCATCCAAGGGATCCTTGTTGTCGTCGTACAGAAAACGACGTGGTGGTCAGCCCCACACCGGTTTGGGTTTAGGGTTTTTGTGCAAAATCAAAACACAAATTCAAATGTTTAGTACGGTACATCCATAGTAAGAAAAGTGACTCCCTAAATGAGAGACGGCAAAGCTTTTTAAAAATCTGAATATTTAAAAGATATACTATTATTGACAAATTATAGATTAGGATCTAAACTGGTCCTCCTTCATTCGAGTTAAATGAAGGCTGCAGGATTTATTGTATTCTATACAATGAACATGTTATTATGTTAAATGTATGTTTTTATCATTAAACTTGAGTGTGTATTTCAGAGCAGCAATCAACCTGAACACAATTGTCATGAACAAACATGGTCCTCATAACCCCTTGTTGAATCACAACAAAGACATTTGTGGACAGCATCACATCTAACAGCAGGAGGAGTCCTGGAGGAATGGAGGCTTCTCTCGAGTCAATACTGCTGGTATTTCTGTCCAGCCGCTCTTGAATAAAGTCACTGGTAAAGCAGCCAAAGAACCCGTGACTCAAAGATACACTTCATCATTGTCCATTTTATTCTTAAAGGCCCAGCATGTTCATTCTCAGAAGAGGAGAGGATTATCGAGCACAGCTACTCCCGACGCTACACCTCCGTCTGAGAAGTCTGAGTTCTTGGTCCTCAGCAGATGACCCACACACTCGTTCATCACCATGTCTTCACCTTGCCTGTAAGGGAAGAAACCAGAGACAGCAGATAAGACATAATTCACGTTGACTTGACAGGATTAAAAATGTACACTGACTGATATTATTACGTCTTCATTAAAAGTTGCTGCACTGAGTTAAGCCTGCAAACTGATTTTTGGCCAGCTGAGGGCAGCAGAGACCAGTTGTGAAAAAGATAGACATTTCATTGGCTTATAAGTAGATTTGGTGAATCTGTTAGCAAACGTACATCAAGTCGTTACAGAGCAGCAGTAGCATTCATTAGGAGTCATTTTTCTGCTCACCGGGAAAATATAAGTCCAACATTCACTCTCTATTTGTTGTTTTTTTGTCCCTACCCACTCCTGAAGGAAAGCAGGTTTTGCTAAACTGAGTTTTTTAACCCTGAGAAGAGGAATAGTCTGAGTTTTCCGTTCCAGAAAGAGAGTGAACCTAACCTGCTCGCTGGCAGGTTTTCTTCAACAAACCCTGAGTTTCTCCCTTCCTGTCTCCAACCTTTTCCTGAATCAGAAGCAAATGTGGAGAAATGTGCCGTCCTTTCCTCGTCAACATAACAGACATGGAAGCAAAAGTGATTCTAGGAGCCTCATGGATTTTGATGAAAGTAGAAAGGAATGAAAGCCATTAAAATGTGTGCATCCATCCATCCATCCATCCATTTTCTTCCGCTTTATCCGGGACCGGGTCGCGGGGGCAGCTGCCTGAGCAGGGACGCCCAGACTTCCCTCTCCCCGGACACTTCCCCCAGCTCCTCCGGGAGGACCCCGAGGCGTTCCCAGGCCAGCCGGGTGACATAGTCACTCCAGCGTGTCCTGGGTCTTCCTCGGGGTCTCCTCCCGGTGGGACATGCCTGGAACACCTCCCGAGGGAGGCGTCCAGGGGGCATCCGATACAGATGCCCGAGCCACCTCAACTGGCTCCTCTCGATGTGGAGGAGCAGCGCCTCTACTCCGAGCTCCTCCCGTGTGACGGAGCTCCTCACCCTATCTCTAAGGGAGCGCCCCGCCACCCTGCGGAGGAAGCTCATTTCGGCCGCTTGTATCCGGGATCTTATTCTTTCGGTCATGACCCAAAGTTCATGACCATAGGTGAGGGTAGGAACGTAGATTGACCGGTAAATTGAGAGCTTCGCCTTTCGGCTCAGCTCTCTCTTTACCACGACGGACCGATACAACGACCGCATTACTGCAGCCGCTGCACCGATCCGCCTGTCAATCTCACGTTCCATCCTTCCCTCACTCGTGAACAAGACCCCAAGATACTTAAACTCCTCCACTTGAGGCAGGAACTCCCCCCCGACCTGGAGGGAGCAAGCCACCTTTTTCCGGTCGAGAACCATGGCCTCAGATTTGGAGGTGCTAATCCTCATCCCGGCTGCTTCACACTCGGCTGCAAACCGCCCCAGGGCATGCTGGAGGTCCTGGCTCGAAGGAGCCAACAGGACCACATCGTCTGCAAAAAGCAGGGATGAAATCCAGTGGCTCCCGAACCAGATCCCCTCCGGCCCACGGCTGCGCCTAGAAATCCTGTCCATAAAAATAATGAACAGGACCGGTGACAAAGGGCAGCCCTGCCGGAGTCCAACATGCACCTGAAACAGGTCTGACTTACTGCCGGCAATGCGAACCAAGCTCCTGCTCCGGTCATACAGGGACCGAACAGCCCTTAGCAGAGGGCCCCCGACCCCGTACTCCCGAAGTACCTCCCACAGAATGCCACGAGGAACACGGTCGAATGCCTTCTCCAAGTCCACAAAACACATGTGGACTGGTTGGGCAAACTCCCATGAACCCTCGAGCACCCTGCAGAGGGTATAGAGCTGGTCCAGTGTTCCACGGCCAGGACGAAAACCGCATTGTTCCTCCTGAATCTGAGGTTCGACTATCGGCCGAATTTTCCTCTCCAGTACCCTGGAATAGACTTTCCCGGGGAGGCTGAGAAGTGTGATCCCCCGATAGTTGGAACACACCCTCCGGTCCCCCTTTTTGAATAGAGGGACCACCACCCCGGTCTGCCAGTCCAGAGGCACTGTCCCCGACTGCCACGCGATGTTGCAGAGACGTGTCAGCCACGACAGCCCCACAGCATCCAGAGACTTGAGGTACTCAGGGCGGATCTCATCCACCCCCGGTGCCTTGCCACCGGGGAGCTTCTTAACTACCTCGGTGACTTCAGCCCGGGTAATGGGTGGATGAACCTCCGAGTCTCCAGCCTCTGCTTCCTCAATGGAAGACGTGTCAGTGGGGTTGAGGAGATCCTCGAAGTATTCCTTCCACCGCCCGACGATATCCCCAGTCGAAGTCAGCAGCTCCCCACCTCCACCGTAAACAGTGTTGGTGGAGGGCTGCTTCCCCTTCCTGAGGCGCCGGATGGTTTGCCAGAATTTCCTCGAGGCCGACCGATAGTCCTCCTCCATGGCCTCCCCGAACTCTTCCCAGACCCGAACCTTTGCTTCAGCGACTACCCGCGCTGCAGCACGCTTGGCCTGCCGGTACCCGTCAGCTGCCTCGGGAGTCCCCCGAGCCAACCAGGTTCGGTAGGACTCCTTCTTCAGCTTGACAGCATCCCTTACTTCCGGTGTCCACCACCGGGTTCGGGGATTGCCACCACGACAGGCACCGGAGACCTTACGGCCACAGCTTCGAACAGCCGCGTCCACAATGGAAGCAGAGAACAAGGTCCATTCGGACTCAATGTCCCCAGCCTCCCTCGGGATCTGGTCAAAGCTCTCCCGGAGGTGGGAGTTGAAGACCTCCCTGACAGGGGGTTCCACCAGATGTTCCCAGCAGACCCTCACAACACGTTTAGGTCTGCCAAGTCTGTCCAGCTTCCTCCCCTGCCAGCGGATCCAACTCACCACCAGGTGGTGATCAGTTGACAGCTCAGCCCCTCTCTTCACCCGAGTGTCCAAGACATACGGCCGGAGGTCAGATGACACAACCATAAAGTCGATCATTGACCTCCGGCCTAGGGTGTCCTGGTGCCACGTGCACTGATGGACACCCTTATGCTTGAACATGGTGTTCGTTATGGACAAACTGTGACTAGCACAGAAGTCCAATAACAGAACCCCACTCGGGTTCTGATCGGGGAGGCCGTTCCTCCCAATCACGCCCCTCCAGGTAACACTGTCATTGCCCACGTGAGCGTTGAAGTCCCCCAGTAAAACAATGGAGTCCCCGGTTGGAGCACTCTCAAGTACCCCTCCCAAGGACTCCAAGAAGGCCGGGTACTCTGCACTGCCGTTTGGCCCGTAGGCCGAAACAACAGTGAGAGACCTATCCCCGACACGAAGGCGCAGGGAGACGACCCTCTCGTTCACTGGGGAAAACTCCAACACATGGCGGCTGAGCTGGGGGGCTATAAGCAAGCCCACACCAGCTCGGCGCCTTTCACCGCGGGCAACTCCAGAGTAGAAGAGAGTCCAGCCTCTCTCAAGGAGTTGGGTTCCAGAGCCCAGACTGTGCGTGGAGGTGAGCCCAACTACCTGTAGCCGGTAGCGCTCTACCTCCCGCACTAGCTCAGGCTCTTTCCCCCCCAGTGAGGTGACATTCCATGTCCCCATGGCTAGAGTCACCGTCCGGGGATTGGGTCGCCGGGGCACCCGCCCAGGACAGCCACCCAAATCCCACCGCACCGGCCCCTTATGGACCCTCCTGCGGGTGGTGGGCCTACAGGAGGGCGGGCCCACGTCGCTCCTTCGGGCTGCGCCCGGCCGGGTCCCGTGGGCACAGACCCGGCCACCAGACGCTCGCCTGCGAGCCCCAACCCCGGGCCTGGCTCCAGGGTGGGGCCCCGGTGACGCCAATCCGGGCGACGTACACTTCCTTTTATGTTTTTTCTTCATAAGGGGGTTTCTGAACCGCTCTTACCTCTTACCTCACCTCTGCTCTGAAACTAGAAGCAGGTTCTGGGTGAACTTGTTGTTAATGTCCGGCTGATTCCAGTAAGTTAGTGCTAGCCTTTAATATCAAGTTCCAGAGTCTCATTTCGGCGAACGCTGACCTCAATTACAAGCACACACTCAGCTCAAGGAACACACGTTCACTCGGCTGCATCCCATTGGCCAAAAGTTCTCTGACTGGACTTCGTAACCAGCAAGCAGTGAGATTAACAATGCTTGTTTGAGATAGCGCTCAACGTCGGTTTACGATCCGCATTTCAATGTAGAGAAGAAGATACTGATCAGAGTATGAATATGAGGAAGACGTACTGGGAGAAGTTGAAAATCATTCATTTATGGCACAACTTTTGAGCCGTATCAGTACGAGCCTGAAATTCAAACAAGCCCAAGCTTATTTATACTTTGGTACCGCCCTCTGAGCTGTCAATCACAACAGAGCCAAGTCTGTGAATGCTGGAAAAATAGTTTTTTACCAAAACTGAATTTGGAACTCAAATTTGAGCCAGAAGGAATATTTTAACAATGAGGTGAATTTGAACTAACCTTGACAAACACTTTCAGGTACATTCTGAAACCTTTATTGAATATGGATAAAATGTAACCAAACAAACTACAGTATCTAAAACAATCAAGCAATTTTGGTAAACATGGTCCATGTTTATATAAGATAGGCGGCTGTTGTTGTCAATGGACAATGACATGCTTAACACTGGCATGGTCCTTTAATGTCTGCCTGTGTGCAGGAATCAGAGGGACCCACTGCAGCGTGAGGGACAGCCTGACAGGCCTGCACTGTAACAGTGATCTCAACTGTTTTCCTCCCTGGTCAGGCATTCAATGAACTGGCTGTATTTGGAGAGTTCGTGGCTGAGGTCACCTTTGTTAAAATCGCCACGGACAACTAAAGAGTCCGGGTTTGTTTACGAAGAGCAAGTATCCTCTCATAACTTATGATAAGTGAATATAAAACCAAGATTAACTGTATTATTCTTCATGTATCCTGGTATAAATACTGTCTGATTGCAGTGCAGCTCTGAGATATCGAACAGCAGCTCAAGCTGAAATGAATGAAATCATCCTAAAAGTACCAACATGTCAAAGATCCCATGTTCCCAACAAAAGCAAGCTGTGCCAATGAAGTAGTGATTACACACCTGACATATACTCCAAACACTCCCAGTTCACTGAGACAGTCACAGATTTCCACAGGACAGTCTCGTCTCAACAGGTAGTTCTGTACGGGGGCGGGATGGATTTTATCCATCAGAATATAGGACATCCTCTCTGTACTCTCCTCCAACCGCTGCAGAACCTGGCGGAGCTCCGACCCATAGATGTTGTTACCTAGAGAAACAACCAGGGATTTGAAAACACACACACTCTGCTGCAGGGGAATATTCATGTCATCAGATGGTTCATTGAATTGTACCTCCTCCTTCACGCTGAGGCTTCAGCACAAAGCGGTCCGGTGATGCCAAAGCCATTGCTACCGTTTTGTCACCCTCTGGTCCCTGCATACAAGACAACAATGACAAAGAGTTAAGTCATCCTTTCTCATGGATAGAGAAACAACGTCACTTCTACCTAAACATGAGTAAATTGAAGCAGCAGCAGCACAAGTTGTGCATCGTCTTAATACTTATTATGATGTTTGTGTGACTGATATACAACTCCTCACTACAAACACCATAACAACTGTGCAGCATGTTAGTTCCTCACCATGTCCAGAGTGTAGAGGCCAGCGAACGTCACTCTAATCTGTGCCACTACTTGGGGCTGGTCAGGAAAGAACCTCTCCAGAACTCCAGGTTTGGAGAGCACCTGCTGGACCTTCTTGGTTCCAGCCAGGTGAGTGCTGATGTCTGGACATTTCACAGCCAGAGAGCGCTCTATCAGCAGACGGGCATCCCAAGCCTACAATTCAAGAAGACACTAATGAAGACACTAAGACACCCAGAACATTTATATAACTAACCAATGACGCAATATACTGCATTCAGACCTGCCCCAAGAGATTACAATGCAGTGCAATAGCATGTCATATGATATAATGCAATGTGCTTCATTTCTAATGGCTTGTCTAATGTCTAGCAAAGAGCTTTTCATTGCTTTGTAATATATCATTTACATTTCAAAATATTTGAAACTTGATTTCATAGTAGTAATATGTTTACATTTGTGTTATTTTCATATTTTTATGCCTTGACTTTATATTTATATTTCATAGAAGGTTGTATCCATAGTAACGTTGGAGATATAAAAGCCCTTCACTGAGGGAACAAGTTAGACGGCGCTTGTATCCTAGTTGAGTGCGTATGTGTAAGTTAACCTAAGAGGAATAGGATTTATATTGACCTCCAAAGTGAATATTTACATTACTTAACCCTTAATTTCACCTAGAAACCTGTATCTTTGTCCAAGTTGAACCATTGGTCCTCTAATTTACTTAACGCTTATTGAACTTGGCACAACAGGAATCAACCATAAGTATTGTAAGTTTCCTTTGAATATTATTTGATTTTATACAGAATATTTTGAATGAGGCTCGGCTTGTATCCTCAAGGTGATTATCCCAAAGTACTTTGAAGCAATAATGGACACAACATGCAGACTGTTGGCTGTCCACTATCATCACATGGCATAGAGCTTTAACGGTGCACGTATGAACTATAATAAAGAAGAGCATCCGTTACATTACACTACAGTGGGTTTTTACTCCTTTATATTCATTCACAACTTGCAGTAGCGTCTGCATAAAACATAATTTTCCATCTTCACTGCACATTCCCATAGTCAGGAACAACAACTCGGACTAAAGTTTGAAGGAAAGACCTGTTCAGAAATGTAGTTCTGAGGCATGTAGCCATTCCTGAAGTACACCACTGCAACCTCTTGGCCATCACTGAAAAGAGAGTAATAAATCCATAGTAGGTATGATTGTTATACCCATAAATATCACAGCTGTACCTATGTATATATGTATAAAATAAAGCTTTAAAGTAATCTATTGTATACCAGTCATTCATTGAGACCGTCTTACACATAGAGCCTCTTGTCCTGATCCAGGGTCCCTGTTGTCCAAACGTCATCAAAGCGCTTCCTTATTGTGGGAATGTTTCTGAAACACACAACAGTGTGCTGGTTACATAAAGCAACACTTTTCACACCATTCAAATACAGGCCAATTACCTGAGCATTTTACACTGGATGATGGACTTACTTTTCACATGATTACGAGGGGTGGGTAAAAATATCGATACGGCAATATATCGCGATACTTTGCCGCCCAATACAATATAATAAACCTAAGATTGATTAAAAAAAAAAAAGATTCATGTTTAGACGCGTTGTGAATGCTTGTACTTTATCCCTTTTCATTTTATTTTCAATATTTAGTCCAGTGAATTTCATGGGAATTAATAAAATGGAGAGGCTCTTTTGAATGAAATAGTTTTGACTCAATTTGTCCTCTGACCAGTATCATCTGATGTACACATACAGGTACTTGTGTTTTCATCTTTATTTATAATCCCAATACCGTGCTACGTATCGTATCGTGATACGTATCGTATTGTGAGGTTCTTGCCAATACTCACCCCTAATGATTACAATGCAAACAGACGCCTTATAAGGTAATGGAAGCTACATGTGAACCAGCACATTCCAGTTTACCATGTCTGCGCTAATCCAATTGCAAAAGCATCTCATGTGCACTCACACATACCTTTTCCACAGTTCACCCTCAATGTATCGTTGATCAAAGATGTTCCTTTGGCTGTCTTCCACCAAGAACATGACAACTGCTCTGTAATGACAAACAATTGCTCCAGTAAAACATTCTCAATACGCACGTTCTTAATATATCGGTGTCCTAACTGACTCAGAATGCAGCCGTGCAGTTTAAATCAGTCTGGTGTCACATGTGATCAGCAGTGACATTATGGCACCTTGGAGGTTTTCCAATACAAGTGTTTCCTTCCTGGTACCGTTTCGGATTCCTGCACTCGCGTATCGGCCGATATATACTATCTATTATCTTAAATGTGTTTTATTTAAGAGAAGATGATGATAAAGAATTTGAATTAATGAGACACATTTTAGATTTTGGGAGGGGGTTTGTTAATTCATTGTTGTATTAATCTAGAATTTCAAAAAATAATCTTGAGAATAAAAAAAAAAAAAGTTAAATTAATCGATTAACAAAATAATTGTTAGGTGCAGGCCGAGAGCTTAGATCGGGCCCAGAAAATCAAGCCCGTCCCTACCCCACCATTTCATTCCTACCTCTCTGATCCATAGAGATCCCAGGCTTTGGCAACAGCCCTTGCCAGACCAGCTGCAGGATTGTTGTCAAGGATCCGCTGGCTTTCCTCCAGTTTGCCAGCCACCTTAAGGACATGTCTGTCAAACAAGATGAATAATACACATGGCAATGTTAATCACAGCTATTACTTTGTTACTGAACTTTATTTGACTGCCTGCCAGTTATTTCTTCATCTTGACCATTTCAAGCAATAACTCCCTCTAGTGTGCCGTGGCAAAACACGGCAAGAGATCCATGTTTTGGTAAATGCTAAATGGACCTGAATTTCTAGTCTTTTTAACAACTCAAGGCACTTTACACTACATGTTCACACAAACATTCACACACTGATGGCGGAGGAGCCGCCATCAGTGTGTGAATGAGAATCCATGAGAATCTAACTCTTACATATTACATACATACATTACATATGGAGACATGAATACAAAACTGTGAATCCGACCGTCTAAAATCGTCACAGTCTGTGTCTGGTGGCCTGATAACAAACTACTTATACTTCTATTTAAATGAGCCAGACAGTAAATGAGTGAATATTGCATTCAAATAAAAGTGTCTGTTTCGCTAGTAATCCCACGAATCCTCATGACTGCACATACTCTGAAAATCTTGAGCGTGTTATTTCAGTGTCCTGAAATAACTTCTGTTGTGATATGACACTATGAATAGATTGTAAATTAATTGAAATGCATGTATAATTATAATTTATTTATGGTGGGGACAAATATGACTATGGGCACTGGGGCCACTAATTTCACGTTTCTCAAAAATGGAGCTGCCGACAGTTAGCCGGCTTCCCTGCAGGCGTGTCCCGGAGTAGGGGGATGTCTGTTTGAAACATGAAGCGTTCGTTCCGACACCCAGCCTCCCGGCTGCTCAGGGTTTACCGGGGACGGCTCGGAAATGCTACACTATGTCAATCAGCACTGGCTACAAGTAGCATTAGCTTATAGGTAGCATAGTTAGTATACAGATACAAGTCAGTACAATCAGTAAACACATTTTTGAGCGGAGGGAATCTTTCAACAAAAGTGACTGCCTCTGTGACTGTTGAACCAGGCAGGTGACCCACTTTAAGTGAAAAACTCGGATCACCAAAGAATGTTTTTTCATGACTAGAAAAAATGTTTTCATGAACTTCAGTTGGCCCACCAGCCTCATTCATTTCATCACACTTCAAAAACCCCCCCTTGAATAAATGAAAGCAAAGTGTACGGGTGATTTACGACTGACTTACCGGTGAACGTATGCTGTGCGTGATGAGAGACCTCCAAAACTGGCAGCGATGGTGTTGATTTCTATCTGCTTCAGAGACGACGAGCCATCCTCTCCCTGGTCCAGCATGTAGTCGGACCGATTGAGACCCAAGACAATAGACTGCGAAGAATGCAAAGAATGCAACTCAGACTACCTGGATGACTAAAAGGCAATGATCAAGTCACGTGGCTGAACATTCAGCGTGCAGGCTCCAAACTTCTCGACCAGGAGGATCATGCAATCCTTGTGTGTGCATGTAGCTTTTTTGTCCTGCTTGTATTTCTGATGCTTTATTGATGCATACTGCAATGCTGCACTTTAAGGCTGAAATACCACAGCTTCTGTAAAACCATGGTAAGCAAGAGCATCAATGCTTTATCGGCTTAGGGAAATTGGGGAAAAACCACTTTGCAATGGCAGAGAACTATTATGACCATGAGTCTTTACTTAAAATGAATAAATGATAGATGTCATGTGTATTACAGGCAACATTATAGTTTGGTTTCTATGTATGTAGATAAACTGGGGCATGATCACACTTGGGCTGGGTTGCACCAACAATAATTGATGTATTATTAGAATAGTTGTAATCAGAGTGTGGCAACACCAGGTTTAAAATGAGAGAGAGAGATTTAAAACTAAGCAGAGCTGTTGCACAGTTAAAAAACAAATCTCTGTTTAGTGAAACAAAGTTTAAAACAAAATGAATAGGTTAATCAATAAGAGGCTTCCTTACCCAAATCAAAATTCATAAATCACACACCTGTGACTGGCAGACACCTGCCAGCACTTGAAGCTCAAAATGAGAGTGAATACCAACAGAAGAACATTGCTGGGGATTTTGGCACTTTTTTTGTGTCACTACCCACACGTTTATCTGTGTTGCTCATTCCATGAATGTATGATCCTTACAAGTTGTACCTCGTTGTAAAGGTGACCAATCAGGCTTTCCAACAACGTAAAATACAATACCAATTGGTATTATTAAAGGGGAGGACTAATCGACCGAAAGAACATTTCCAAACTTTTTTCGAGGAGTTAATATATAAAGTAAACTACCAAATGTTCTTGCAACATTCTCTCAAAACAATAATTCTATTTACAAATGCTTGCTTTTTTGTGATTTACTCATATTTTTCTATAAAGCGCAAACAAATTACTTTTTTGGTTTGTGGTGAGAAGACAAGGGCCCTATCTTAGTGGTCTTTGTGGGCAGATTTCAGACCCTGACGCTGTTATAACGGCGGATAAATGACTCTTGTGCCTGACGCAAATCTAAAAAAGGGTGGTTAAAAAAAAAAGTGTGTTTTGGGGCATAACATGCCATAAACCAATCAGAGCGTCATCTCCCATTCCCTTTAAGAGCGAGAGGCGCTTGTTCCATGGCGGATTGCTATTATAGTGACAGAATCACCTGCAGAGGAGACTTGTTTGTATTAATTGGCTGTGTTACATTTATTTCATGTCAATAAAATAATGACTTTTTTTCTTGTAATTATTTATGGTTTGCATCAATGTGAACTGCTGTGGATGAGAGAGTTGATGCACACGCTCCATATGGCCAAGCATGCGCCCTTAAAATAGCATCCAAATAACTGACGTTAAACCAGGTTTTACCTGCTCTGTGACGCTTTGTTTTCTGAAACACCACCAACATAGCACCAAGGTCCGCTGTGCGTCGGACAGGAAATAGCCATGATACTTGCGTTGGTGATGAAAGTGCAATGCGTTGGGTGCAAGATAGGGCCCACGGTCTCTGACCCCAAATCAACAGAATCATCTTCAGAAGATTGCCAGGGATTCGACAGATTGACACAGGCCATTTGTCAACAACGCTGACATACCTGAGACCTTCCTTCTTTAAGGATTTGTTGGTGGATCCTGAACAACCTTGCAGTGAAATCATCCACTTCAATGGTGCTATAAACAGAAGAAGAAGAATGTCACCCTGTTAAAATCACAAAAACCACTTCATCAAAAGGTTACATTAGTTCCCACCCAGAGAAATTAACAACATTGGGCCTCACTCACCAAGCAATTTGTTCTTAAACCCCATTAACGCACTGTTAACGAAGACGTTTTCCTACGAGTCCGGTTGATCACCGTTTGAAATTTTCATTTTTGCATTTTCAATTTTTTTTTTTGGTTTGTGCACACGGCCCTGTATTTTCATGCCCCTTTCATGGGCATTTGCTTTGCTTTTACATAAGCTTATTAGGACGAACCGGCACATGCTTTCAATTTACGTGGGAATCATCAAGATAAAAACTCAGATGCGAACATTTCTGCGGTTTAAGAACACGTCGTGATTCTGGGGTAGGTCTTTCTTAGGAACTTTCTTAAGAACTCATTTAAGAAAAAACTAGATATTGGTGAATGAGGCCCACTGAGATCAATAAAAGTATTTATTAACATGCTTTGCCAGCTACTTGAAACCACACACAGCGTAGCCACATTTCCAAATGACAGATAATCCCACTATTATTGCTGGATCATATAATACCTAGCTAGAGCCTCTTGTAGAAAGTCTGGATCCTGGCTGATTTTGTCAACCAGTGTGTTGTAGTGCGTTTGCACCGCCAGAGCCTGCAGGAACACAGCCTTAGGCACAGGTGTGGGGAAGAGGGTAATCGGAGCGTATGTCACCAGCTGAAAAACAATTAAGAAAAGAATGCTGACACCAAATGACTATTCATCACAGAGGACTTGGCATGGCATGTGAGGAATGAAAACAACCACAGCTAAAGATCACTGGAACTGCAAACACGGGCTCAATACAGATCTGTCCCAAATCCTGTGCACTAAAGCGGTACAAATTCCTAACATGACTTCACACTGAACACAGCCCGCTGGTATGGAAGCTTCCTCCTCTCACTGGCTGTGCTCACAAACACATGTTCACATCTGGGGCACTTTGTAGGGTTAGCTCCCCATGTACCAAGGTTGTGGTCCCAGGTTGGAATCTGACCTGTGCATGACCCGTTACATGTCATCTCCTCTCCTTCCATTCTGTCTCTGTCCTCAAATAAATGCAAAATGGCCCAAACAATATATAAAGAAAAGAGTTAAATTGGCACAGTCACAGTTTTCCTGTTAAAACCATTATTCATGTTGTGTGTATATCAGAGATATTCCTTTAATAATTACAGTGCCCCCCCCCCCCCCCCCCCCCCATTCCAGAAACCGGCCTACACTCACATTGCTCCAAGCCTAACCGGGCCTACGCACGGTTAACACTTGTAAACACGTCATCACATCTTAATACAACACATGCAAAGTGATGTAACAGTTGTGACCTTTTCAATTCCTTACCTTACTAAAAGCAATCCACTGACATCCAAACTGCACTTTAAAGGGTGATCAGGGGGCATCAAGGCAGCTGTTGATGTACTGAATTATGCAGAGAAGGTCTCTGAATCGGCAGATGGCAATGCCAGGCAATTCTATTTTTGACATGTATAACATTATTATAAACTGAGCAGGTCAACTCAAAAGGGTCTGTTTCCACTACCTACCTCTGATGAGTTGGACATCTCTTCTGTCCTCATAAGGACGCCCTGAAGAAGTGCTGCGTCTTTTGCCACATCTGCTAAGTCTTTAATTAGCGTGGTATTCATCCTGATCTGCTCTGGAATCCCCTGGGCCATTCTTGTTGAAGGAAAAATCACAGCACATTACGGACATGACTACTGTACGATTGTCGCTTAACAACGACTACAATAACAACTTACATGCACCAAAATGACTATGTAAGATCCCGGTTTCTGTGTAGCAGAGACCATCCAGGAGTCACTTGTTTTCCCTCATTCTGGGAGTTGACAGGCTCAGGGAGGACCAGTTTATAAGTGTAGAGACCAGAGAAAACCTGTTTTTCATAATATGGCACCTTTAAACAACCAATGGTCAATCAAAGTGCTGTGCAAGCCAATAAACAATAAAATACTATAAGAAAATTACACATAAAATACAGGTGTGTCTTGCTCTGCCTGAATTGAAAGCCAATGAGAAAAGGTGGGTCTTCAATAAAGACTTAATTAGGGTCTGGGGATCAAATATGGGGGGCGGGCTGTTCCAAAGCCTCTTCAAAGTCTCTTCACCTCTGGGTTTTCATCTAGCCCTGGGGACATCCAGCAGCAGTTGCCTATCAGTGCTCGAGCTGGAGTCTGACAATGTAGGAGTTCAGCTAAATATACAGGTGCTAGCCCATTCAAAGCTTTGAAAACAAATACCAGAAGTTTAAAAGCAATCCTTACTCGTCAGAAGACGAGCCGCTGCGTTGTGTACAAGCTGCAGGCGACGAAGCAACGACCAACATACACAGAGTTATAGTAAACCAGCCGCTTAGTAATAAAACATGGATTAGCTTCTCTAAATATTTATAGACAGGACTCTTGGCTAGGAGTCGCAGCGGGAAAAGCTGGATTTAACAACTGGCCGGACCTGTTTGTCAAATTTAAAGGCAAACTTACTCCAGGGTTCTTGACATGAGAGCGGTTATTAGGAGTAGCATGACTCACACAAAGGCAGAAAAAGTTATTACAAAAATAAGTGACGTTACACATTAAAAGTGCAATAAGAGCAGCATTACAGTTGGAATAGATCTACCTTCAGGTTAGCAGGTTTCTCCAGTCGGTGTTCTGCTCGACAGGTTCCTGAAGCACAGCGTGAACGCCGGGTTTAAACAGTTACTATCACCTGTTTTAGTGCTCCACACACCGTAATGCTAAACAGAGCCGCCCGTAAACGACCAAAGTCCGGATGTGCTGAATTCCATACATTAGGCTCCGGTTGACTGGTCGGTCTGGGCTGCTATTGGCTGGACAGAACCTTGTTCAACCAATCAGTGCTCACAACGTCACCAGCGTGTCCGCCGCCGAAGTCAACGTGCAGGATTCTGAATAATGAATGTGGCCTGAATGACACAGCAGTTCACCGGCTCACGCTACGTATGAACAAGCGTTCCCATTGCAGGTAATACTCTTGACGAATTCCCACCGGACGCAAACGTATGAAAACGCGAATCGTCACGCGAGCAGTAGCCTGGCTGTTATTTACCCGCTGCTGGTCTACACAGACCTACAGTTCCCAGCAGCCTTCGAAGATTTGACCGGAAGTCATTGAAAAAGTTACAGCCTGTTAGATGCGATATGTAGGCTATCTGAAGAAGCTATGACATGCTAGTTTAGCTGCCAAATACATACTATATCCGTACAAGAATTAAATCATTTTAAAATGTCTATCACAAACATAAATATAGTGGATGGATATGAAATTTGATAATTTGGGGATGACAGCAGGAGAGAGAGGGGTGAATGTCAAACACTATAATTGAATAATTGAAAGTCGTTTTGGGGTAACAGGGATATATATATATATATATATATATATATATATATATATATATATATATATATATATATATATATATATATATATATATATGGATTTGTTATTATAGTGTCTTTGTTATGGCAATATTTTCACATTTTAATCAAATGAATATATATGAGAACACATTAAAACAATGTATGCAGTTTGAAATACATTAATTATTGTTAAAGAAAAGTTCAGTCTGTGGCATAGTCCCCCATTTGCCAGCATACTCCATGCCAGCAGAGGGAGCTAAAGCTTTTTTTAATACAAGGTCACAAAACCCATCCTTTTAGCTTCCTGGTTCACCATAGCCTTTCATAAGCCTTTCTGCATGCAGGTCAACAGGCCTTCAAGCTAATCTGTAGGTTTCAGTCAGGTATGTTAACTCGTTAGGGGGGAGGGGGCGTTAACAAAGAGATCTGTATTTAGATGACGAAAGGGTAGCCACGCTTGTTTCTACATATACTTGTAGATGGCAAGTAGGCAGATGGCGAGTGGGCAACTGTCGAGGGCGGAGGCGCTGGCGTGCTCAGGCTGCAGGCATGCATGTCATGTGATGCTCTATTGTGACACAAAAAGTCAGCTGTTTGGGAAACTTCCCATCAGACATATCGTACTGGTGAGGAAGAACACTGTTTGTGTGTCTGTGCACATGCATGTTCTTTGATTGAATACACAAGTGATAAACACCTTTGCTCTCAGTGTTTCTGGCAATAAGCATGTGTTTTTCACTCCCTTTTTGTGCCTAAGTACCTCTGCCTCCGTGTGGATGCACCAGTGTGTGACCAGCTTCTGTCATTTCCCACAGATGCAGATGCGCTTTGACGGTCTGCTAGGTTTCCCTGGCGGGTGAGTCTTTCCTGGGGCTGCTTTTGTTTGATCCTATTATGAGCACAGGTATGTTTAGCTTATGTTTGTAAGTCTCTCCGATGAGCCTGTAAGGCACACAAAAAAATCCCACATTTTCAGTGGAATGCTCAAGTATAGTATGTAGTTGCTGTAACTCAACTTTACATTGTCCAATTCAAGTTCAGACCTCAGGACATCTACTTGGCCATATTGAGTCATCACGCCACAGACTGACAAGAAGTCAGCCTTAAAAAGCCTTTTATGGCAAACATCATCACATGTTGAGGGGCTTGGGATGCTCGAAAGCTCACACAACCTGGCACACAGGTCAAAAGTGGCAAAAATGTCAAAATTCTGTGATGGGGATCGTGCGTCGACCATAGCGCCCCCAATCACACATGTCATGGTTGGGAAAAAGTTACTTTCATATTGACACAATATAGTAGGATTGCTCTCATCTTTAGGAACATTTAGCTTTTTTTGTTCACATTTTTCGTCTGGAAAGAAGTCAGCCATCTCTGAGTTTGTCCTTTAATTTTTAAGAACACATTTTTGAGGACTTAAGGATGCACAAAGAACGCATGAAGCGGTGGACCCATGTTCAAACTAGTACTTATTTCAATTTGTTTTTACAATTTGGCTTGGCTGTGCCACATTGGCTCTGTAGCGCCCTCTAATCACTTTTAGCGTTTGAATGCATTTTAAGTTTCCTTGGTATACTCAAAAGCACAAGAAACAGTGATTGGGTTCATATCTGTTCAGTGGGCTCCATAGCGCCACCTAATGCATGGAAGTCTTTAAAACAAAGTTGCTCTGATATTCACAAAGTCTTGTACTCGCATGATTGGCACCTGCTTTCTCTTCATCTTAGAGAGAAGGTGAAGGTTATACATGGTTCTATACTTTAGGTCAAATGAGCTTCTAGCATGGCTGTGGACTCTGAATTTAGTTTGAGTGAACACGCTACATAATTCCTAGCATTATTCAGTAACCGACTGACTAAAGCCTCTCACACACAGTTTTAGAATAGTGTTAGTATTATGATTAGAGGAGGACGATTTCTATTATTTTGTCTCATGACATGGGCTCAACTCTGTATATTTACTTTAAAAAGCTTGATTTGTTTTTGCCTTTTATGAGATGTCTCAGAATGTGACCATTTTCAACTTGACGTCAAAAACCAAAAGACTTAAATAGTGACTTTAGGCAGAAGGGGCTCAACACCACCTCAGCAAACTTGTGTTTGGGTTTTACAATTGGATGACCTTTGCATTCAGCTTGATTGTATTTGCTTCTGCATTATGGAGTCTCATTAGAGCACTACAGCTGACATTGTTTATCTAGTTTCATATCTGATGCCGACCTTTAAACCCACCTCCCACAATTCAGGTTCGTCAATGCATCAGTGGAGACCCTGGAGGCGGGGCTTAGCAGGGAACTGTTGGAGGAGCTGGGAATGGCCCTTCCTATATTAGTAGAAGATCATGTGGACTCCTGCTATGCCCCTGCTTCCTCCCCCTCCTCCCGTCTCGTCACTCACTTCTATGTGAAGAAGATGGAGGAGGAGCAGATCAGGGCGGTGGAGAGGTCCGCTCCATCCACTGCAACAGATTATGGACAGGAGGTAGTGTGTGTGTGTGTGTGCGTGTCCTTTCCTTCTGGACTGATTGCAGCCATTTATCCTCTGTTACTCATCACCTGTCCCCCTCCCAGGTGTTAGGGATGGTCAGAGTCCCTCTGTACACCATGACAGGCGAGGGAGGCCTCGCATCGTTCCTGTCGCACTCGTTTGTCGGCAACGCTCGCTCCCAGCTGACAGACGCTCTGCTACGCTTCAACCTGGTCGCCCTCGAGGAGTTGTGCAAAGCCCTCGCACATTCCCTGAAGATGCATGCACACACCGCAGAGGACCTGCAGGCGGTCCTGGCACTGACAGAAGCAAAGAGGAAACGGTTGTAAACCACATAGGCACCAGCACACACACACACACACACACACACACACACACACACACACACACTGTCATACTGATTTTGAGCTGGTGACTCATTCATCGAACTGTTTGAAGAAAATATTATCAACTGCTCAACCATTAATGCAAATAAAACTATTTCACTGTCCACTTGTACTCCTGTTACTCCTGATTTTAAACCGAAAAACAAATTATAAGATGTACAAGCAACTGGCCTGGTAATCCAACACTCCATCAAACATTTAGGGGTCTTAGTGCAATGATGAAGACTATATTTGAGTTATTCTATCAGGAATTCAGATAAACATGAAGTACACAAAATAACAGGCGAAAAAGGCCACAAGTCAAAATAAAAAGTCAACGCAGACATTCGGGGCGATGCTTCCTTATATGGAAATGCATAGTCACTGGTAGACAGGGGGTAGAGGAGAGGTTTTTTTCAATCAGCTAGACATCGTTTTGCTGGTTTCATTTATGATGTTATTGCAGCGGCACCTGTGCAATCCTAGAATGAATTGCATACAGGCGGACATTTAATTCTGGTTAAGTTTACCCTTGTTGCACATAAGACGCCTGCACCAGATGTTAGAAACCTCATTCCCAGACAATGTTGCTGGCAGTGAGCAAGAGCAGAGATATGATGCTCTCTAATGTTCATGATACCTGTTAGTGTGAAATGTCAATTTTTATTTTTTTTTTGCAGGTGAAATGAATGCAGCAAAATACTATATTTACCTTTGATTTATTACGCTGCATTGAGTTTGAGAAATCAACCTGGATGTTTCATAAATTGCATGCAGAAAGTACCTAATATTTATTGTCGACTCATTATTTTATAAAGACGGATACATTCATCGCTGATTCATCCCAGCAGGTGTAGATAGGATAAATGATGTGAATGAGATTGCTTTGTGAAGTAATGTGGGAAGTAAAATGTGATCCGCTGCCGACGTCTCAATCATAGTATGCTTTTTGTATACCTGTCAAAAGGGGGAAAATGCACCGCATCTGGCATTTACAGACAGGAAGCAGATAGCAGACGGGCTACGGTTGCGTTTATGCAAGTGTTTGTGGAGTCTCTGCTGCACGTGCATGCATTTGCTTGAGGATGTGTCTGAAGCACGCATGTGTGCGTTAAGTATGCTGTCATGTGATGGCGATGTAAAGGGGCGAAAAATACAAGGTCATTATAAAGACATTTCAATAGAGAAAGGGATAGAGGGTTGGAGCGAAAGGGGGGAAGGAGGGAAGGGGATTGCAGATGAGGAATGGATGGATGGATGGCACGGGAGAGAGCGGGAGCAAGGGATGCTGAGGGAGAAAGGCAGTATATTCATAGCAGCAGCGGTATTTATAGCCGCCCCGAGGAGAGGGGAGAGCAGAGGCGTGGCTTGGTTAGTGGCTTTCATGCTGCCTCTCAAGGCAGAGAGGGAGGGAATGGGAGGAGAGAGGCAGCTCTGGCGTGAGAGAAAGAGAGGGGGAGGCTGTTTGGCATATTTGGAAGGAGACGGAAGAAAGAAAGGAGGGAGGGCTGTTTTTTTGAGTGCGTGTGTGCCTGAGAAATGAGAGAGGGAGGGAGGAGGAAACTGAGCTGAGAGAAATCTGTCAAATTCAAACATACTGCTCTTTCTGTGTGTATGTGTGTGTATGTGTGTGTGTGTGTGTGAGAGAGAGAGAGAGAGAGACAGAATTGAATTGAATTGAGAACGAGAGAGAGAGAGAGAGAGATGAGAAGAGGAGGGGAGCTGAGGAACAGATATGAAGAGACAGCAGAGGACCACAAAGTGAGGTATGTACGGCTGTCATGCTGCTCATGAATCAACTACCTATGTGTTAGTAGAGCCTACTGTACATGAGTACATGAGTTATGGAAAAGTGGTTGCATACATGTGACTAAAGTGAATGTGTCGGTGTGTTTATATATAGTTCAGTCTTTTTAAGGCACACTGTATTCACATGGGGGTTTCTTATTGACAAATGGATGTAGGCTACTAACAGTTAAGGCTATAAATTATGTAATATTTGTGCACCATTTGCAGTGTTGATGCTCTCTCTCTCTCTCTGTCTCTCTCTCTCTCTCTCTCTCTCTCTCTCTCTCTCTCTCTGTGTGTGTGTGTGTGTGTGTGTGTGTTTACAAGCTCTTGTAAGCATGCTGATCTGTTTGTGTGGCCATTGTGTGGAGCTGTGCTACAATACCTTGACCATGGGTTTGGTTTACAGCCGTTGTAGAATATAACTCAACAATCCTGTGCTGTGAGAACTGTAGAGCCTTAATACCACTGACAGCTCATTCTCGGTTATTATATAATGAAGATTGGCTCAAACAGCCTCCTCAGAGGCATCTACAATGTAGCATTTCCTTTGTGCTGTTGGTTTACAGTGCAACACATTTAGATGGTAATGTAAGAGAGCAGCCTTGCCTAATACATTGTAACGTTGAAAGCTTTTGTGGGTTTTTCAAATTTGGTGAGTTTTAGTTTGCCTAACCCTTGAATGAAGTTGAGGATCAGGTGCAGTTTCTTAAACACACAGTATGGTTGTGGTAAGATTATTTTTAAATCATACAAATGCAGCTCAATGCAAACAACAAAACATGCAGAATACTCTTGCAGCAGTGAGGAGTGTGTGACATATGGCGTTGTCTGCAACAGTGTTGCCCTGGTGACTGAAGGACTCATGGTTTGAGTTGAGAGATACATGGGTTTTATTTTGTATGGTGTTTAATAAAACAATAAAGGAGAAGTTTAGTTTATCTGAGATTTAGCACATTGATCACCCAGTCTTGTTTTATTCTTCCTGGAGGCATGTGAGGAAAACAAAGTTATGTTCAAGAATTCAAGGCAACACAGGTTGAGTAATTGATATACAAATGTTCACTGTGTGGGTGAAGAATTCCATTCAAAATGACTTTGTTCATCTAACTTTGACAGCGATATAAGATAGTACGTCAACTTAAAGCAATTTGAAGATGCAAAGTAACTGGTAACTAAAGCCATTATATGTAAGTGTAAAGTAGCATAAAATGGAATTGTGTACATGAAGTACCTCAAAATCATACTCTAATAAGTGCTGTCGCAGGGAATTTGGATGCGGCCAACCTTACAGCCTCTCCAACCTCACAGTGCCCGACTGTCCCAGACGTAACTTTTCATTCCCTTTTTTCCCCCCATTCCTGCTCTGTGCCAGGACTCACAGGTATGTATTCCACAAACACTACCTCTAACTGATCCGATACATAAAACTCCACCACGGCAGGACCATACAAATATAGACAGCAGTGGAAATGTTTCTTCTTTTGTTTGTTTGTTCTTTGTTTTTAATATATATATATATATATATATATATATATATATATATATATATATACTGTATATATACATAGTTTTCTGTGATGCATTATGTGCAGCTCTCCACTGCCACCTCGAAACTAGTTGTCCCTGCAGTGTGTGTTTTGGAAGTGATGAGAACCAGGATTAAGCAGCTGCTGGAAACGTTCTGTGTGATTTGCAGGTAGAGGGTTATACTTGGCAGATGGTACGATGGTAAAAACCTGTGGTAGCCTTTTATGATATGGTTTCCTGTTTGCTATGGCAGCCGTTGCACTAGCAGCTCTTGAGAAGAATGTGGACAGGGTCTCTGGCAAGACACAAACCCTGTCAGTGATGTGATCAATCTGGAGCCTATCTCATGACAAGTTCAATTTGACTTGACTATTCAAATTTTATGTAAATATACACCTCCATTGACAAACTACACTGTGCACTATACCCTGGAATATGGAATAAAACTGGCCAAATATGCTTGCAATACAAATAAAGTTGACTTTCAATTGATTTATTTATTTATAGTGTCGTCACAACAAAAGTCAATCATAGTCAATGAATTTTCACTGTCCCAAGATCACCTGGAGCAAGCATTACAGTGGCAAGAAAAAACTTAACAGACTTTCTAAGCAGACATCATGAGCAGAACAGGGTCTTGGGTTCCATCTCCATTTGGCGTTGGTAGCATTAACAGATTTTGGGCCCAAGTACAGTAACTTCCGTCTTATTTGAGTTCAACATCAAGAAATTGTCATCAAAAAGGTTGATGCTTGGAGTTGAACTTGAATTGGTTTCTTCGGGCTTGATCAATAGTCAAGTATCATCTGCATAACAATAAAACTTGATAGAGTTTCTTCGAATGTTATTGCATATATAAGTTGAAAATAATTTGTCTTAGCACAGGACCTCAACACCATATGTAACGTCTATGCGCGTGGAGGATTTTTCATGAACATGCACAAACTGAGATTAATTGGATGAATAGGACTTCCCATTCATCCATTCTCTTGCGCTTATCCGGGGCCGTGTCAAGGGGGGCAGCTGCCTGAGCAGGGACACCCAGACTTCCCTCTCGCCGGACACTTCCTCCAGCTCCTCCGGGAGGATCCCAAGGCGTTACCAGGCCAACCGGGCGGCGTAGTCGCTCCAGCGTGTCTTGGGTCTTCCTTGGGGTCTCCTCGCGGTGGGGCATGCCTGGAACATCCTATACACTTCAGCTGGCTCCTCTCGATATGGAGGAGCAGCGGCTCTACTCCGAGCTCCTCCCGCGTGACGGAGCTCCTCACCCTATCTCTAAGGGAGCGCCCCGCCACCCTGAGAAGGAAGCTCATTTCAGCCGCTTGTATCTGGGATCTATTCTTTCAGTCAAAACCCAGAGTTCATGACCATAGGTGGGGGTAGGAACATAGATCGACCGGTAAATCGAGAGCTTCGCCTTTCGGCTCAGCTCTCTCTTCACCACGACAGACCGATACATTGAACGCATTACTGCGGCTGCCGCACCGATCTGCCTGTCAATCTCATGCTCCATCCTTCCCTCACTTGTGAACAAGACCCCAAGATACTTGAACTCCTTCACTTGAGGCAGGAACTCTCCCCCAACTCGGAGGGAGCAAGCCACCTTTTTCCAGTCGTGAACCATGGCCTCAGACTTGGAGGTGCTGATCCTCATCCCAACTGCTTCGCACTCGGCTGCAAACCACCCCAGGACATGCTGGAGGTCCTGGCTCGAAGGAGCCAACAAGACCACATCGTCCGCGAAAAGCAGGGATGAAATCCAGTGGCTCCCGAACCAGATCCCCTCCAGCCCATGGCTGCGTCTAGAAATTCTGTCCATAAAAATAATGAACAGAACCGGTGACAAAGGGCAGCCCTGCCGGAGTCCAACATGCACCGGGAACCGGTCTGACTTACTGTCGGCAATGTGAACCAAGCTCCTGCTCCAGTCATACAGGGACCGTACAGCCCTTAACAGAGGGCCCCCGACCCCGTACTCCTGAACTACCTCCCACAGAATGCCTGGAGGGACACGGTCGAATGCCTTCTCCAGGTCCACAAAACACATGTGGACTGGTTGGGCAAACTCTCATGAACCCTTGAGCACCCTGCAGAGGGTATAGAGCTGGTCCAGTGTTCCACGGCCAGGACGAAAACCGCATTGTTCCTCCTGAATCCGAGGTTTGACTATCGGCAAATTCTCCTCTCCAGTACCCTGGAATAGACTTTACCAGGGAGGCTGAGGAGTGTGATCCCCGATAGTTGGAACACACCCTCTGGTCCCCCTTTTTGAATAGAGGGACCACCACCCCGGTATGCCAGTCCAGAGGCACTGTCCCTGACTGCCACGGGATGTTGCAGAGACGTGTCAGCCAAGACAGCCCCACAACATCCAGAGACTTGAGGTACTCAGGGCGGATCTCATCCACCCCCGGTGCCTTGCCACCGGGGAGCTTCTTAACTACCTTCCTGCTTCCCCTTCCTGAGGCGCCGGATGGTTTGCCAGAATTTCCTCGAGGCTGACCGGTAGTCCTCCTCCATGGCTTCCCCAAACTTTTCCCAGACCCGAGCCTTTGCTTCAGCGACCGCTCGCACTGCAGCACGCTTGGCCTGCCGGTAACCGTCAGCTGCCTCATGAGTCCCCCGAGCCAACCAGGTTCTGTAGGACTCCTTCTTCAGCTTGACAGCATCCCTTACTTACGGTGTCCACCACCGGGTTCAGGGATTTCCGCCACGACAGGCACTGGAGACCTTACGGCCACAGCTTCGAACAGCCGCGTCAACAATGGAGGCGGAGAAGATGTCCATGAGTGGAAGTTGAAGACCTCCCCGACAGAGGGTTCCACCAGACGTTCCCAGCAGACCCTCACAGCACGTTTGGGTCCATCCAGCTTCCTCCCCTGCCAGCGGATCGAACTCACCACCAGGTGGTGATCAGTTGACAGCTCAGCCCCTCTCTTCACCCGAGTGTCCAAGAAATAGGGCCGGATGTCAGATGACATGACCACAAAGTCGATCATTGACCTCCGGCCTAGGGCATCTTGGTGCCACGTGCACTGATGGACACCCTTATGCTTGAACATGGTGTTCGTTATGGACAAACCGTGACTAGCACAGAAGTCCAATAACAGAACACCACTGGGGTTCAGATCGGGGAGGCCGTTCCTCCCAATCACGCCCCTCCAGGTAAAACTGTCGTCACCCACGTGAGCATTGAAGTCCCCTAGTAGAACGATGGAGTCCCTGGTTGGAGCACTCTCCAGTACCCCTCCCAGGGACTCCAAGAAGGCCGGGTACGCTACACTGCCATTTGGCCTGTAGGCTGAAACAACAGTGAGAGACCTATCCCCGACCCGAAGGCGCAGGGAAACGACCCTCTCGTTTTTGTCCAAAGCGACTTACAATAAGTACATTTGTTGAAAGAAAGAAACCACAACATATCATTGCTGATAAAGTAAGAGTGAAAAAATAGAAAACAAGTGTTAGATCCTCATCTGAGTAAAGTAGCAGCTGTTCAGCAAACATACCTTAAGAACAACAGTGCTATGATCAAAGTGCTATAGGTAAGAACATAGAAGGTTTTTTTTGGGGGGGGGGGGGGGGGGGGGGGTTGTTAGTGGGTCATGCTATGCAGAGTCGAGGTGAACTCTGAACAGGTGAGTCTTGAGCCTTTTGCGGAAGATGGCAAGTGACTCTGCTGAGGAGGGCACAGCATTAAGATCTAGCACAACAAGAGACAGTCCTTTGTCAGAAGCAATTAGAAGGTAATTTGTTATTTTCACCAGTGCTGTCATTGCCACCCATGCTTTGAGGAGGTTGAGGTGGTAAATCTGCGTTGCCAGCTTCTGTCCGAGTGCACAACCTCATAGTCGATGTCACCCACTTGCCGTGAGACCACAAAGGGACCTGCCACTTGCCGAGTAATGGAGCTGGAAGTAGGGAGCAATACAAGCGCATTATCTCCCGGTGAGAATTGTCTCAGTCTAGTTCTTCTGTTGTACAGGCGCTGTTGACGTTCCTGGCCCTGGAGCAAATTCTAAAAATGTGTGGAGTTTTGCTGTCAGTTTCAAGACATGTTGAACCTAATTTTTGCTGGCGCTTGGACCATCCTCCCAGTTTTCCTTAATTAGGTTCCTCACCCCTCTGTTTTCTGCTGAACAGCAGCTTGGAAAGGAGAAAATCCCGTGGAGGCCTGGGGAACCTCCCGCACTGTGAACCACAAAGGATCTAGCCACTTCTCCCAATTACGCTCATCCTCGTGCACAAACTTACGGATCATGGACTTTGAAGTCTTATTCAGATGCTCCACTAGACTGTCAGTCTGAGGGTGATAAACACTGGTCTGAATAGATTAGATGCCCAGTAATCCTTACAGTATCTGTGGCATAAACTTCATGCCCTGTTCTGTCAGAATCTCTTTTGGGATCCCGATACAGGAGATGACCTGAAACAGCGTCTGTGCAACACAGTACGCTGTACGTCTCCCCGAATGCCTGGCCAATAGAAACAGGCCATAATCTGTTGTTTTTTCTTATACGCCATATGACCGGCCTTTGGGTTAAAGTGAGCCCCCTGGAAAGTAATTTCCCTGTGGCAACAACTGGGTGATTTGCTCATGTGTGTGTGAGTGTCACGGCTCACTCGGTACAAACAGTCCCTGATCATTGAAAAATGGTTATGTCCGTGGTTATGTCAGGGCGCACCAGCTGACCATCAATTTCCATCACTTGGTCAAAGGCAAAGCGTAGAGTGTCGTCACGAGACTGCTCCAGTGAAAAATCTTCCATGGAAGGAAACACGGGAGCCGGCTCTGCCAATTCCCTGACCCAGTCAGCAGCGTCGGGCGACCTTCCGTCACTGCTAAGCACAGCGCACATCCGCCTTTGACCCCGTCAGCAGCGTCGGATGACCTCACGTCACCGCTAAGCACAGAGCACATATCCCATGTCCCTGTCAGCCGTGAACGCACCCCCACACATTGACCCACTAGACTGTTAAACCCTGCCCAATCTGTGCCCACAATTAGAGGGTGTAGCAGGTGGGAGCTTACTGCGGCCTTAACCCTATGCTTTTTACCCCGGTAGTTGATTGGTAAGAGCATAGGATGCGTATTTCCACTAGAGGGACAGATGATGAAAGAAAAACTTTATACATTTGACTAAGAGCTGACTTATTTGCTGCTGACACTCAGACTCAATTAATTAACCAAGTGTAAATAGCAATCATGCTTATTGAGCCTTTACCAACACACCTGACTGAGCGTCACACTTCACTTGACCTGACTGGTGTTCTGAGCAATGAATGTACAACTGTAGCATGCCTGAAAGCACAGAGTAGCATAATATAATGATCAAACCTGTGATTGTACTGGATGATACTTCAATGTTTCAATACTTCATCTTTCCCAAAAGTTTATTTTTTCTCTGTATAGGTTTGTAGGGATCAGGGATGATTTCAGCTGTTGAACAACAATGCAACTGTTCAAATGTAAAGACAAATGAGGACATTTTTTGCAAGAAATATGACATGTGATAACATTCTGTACAGTAACTGGGTCAACGTAGCTGACTCTCAGCAATGTCAGGAAATCCCCATAGGATATTGGTCATAACATCACACACAAAATCTGCTTCATGCTTCATTTTTTCTTTCAGAAGAAATGTGCAGGAATTCCCCTCATTAAATGATTATCACTAAAGATAAAAGCAGCAGTGGATATATGTGGATAGCGGCATGTTTGAACAAGTCAACATTTGTTTTCCACTTAGATATAATTATTTTAAACAATGCACTAATCCTTTCATACCTGCATTCACAATTTTACGTTTCCCAAACCATACTTTTAGTTACAGCAGACCACATAAAACCAGGTCAGTGTTGCACCTCATCCGCGTCTAACGCGGCATTCACACTGCAGAAATCGCACAAATATGCGGCAGGTCTGTGCATTGACTTCACATGTAATTTGGTGGCTCGGAAAATTTGCATTGCGTTTGTTGTGAACGCCCCTTAAGGCCACATTAAATCTGGAGTGTTTCATTGAGGCTGATTGATGAAAAGTCTTTCCAGTGAAAGCAGCACTCATTGCAGAGTGTTGAAACCTGTTGAGAAACTGACACAGGATGTGGGAGGTTTCCTCTGTATGTGCTTGTGTGTGTGTTTGTCTGTCTGTGTGAAACTAAAAAGCAAGACACAATGTGTTTGAACTCATCTTCTAGTTTATGTCTAATGCAACTCCTTCTGTAAACCTTGTTATATATTTTGAATTAATTCTCTTTCCAGCATCAAACACGTTTTCAGTCATCTATAAGAAGCCATAATCTGCCTTTAAAGGGTGATTTATATTGTGCTTTCATGAACTTGGAAGTGAGGTGAGACCATGACATCCTCAATTTTAGTCCCTAGTTTTGTCCCGCGCTTCCCACTCATGCATCTCAATGCATATTGTTATTACACCCTCCCTGTCTGGTAAACAACCATGTTTAAAAAAAAAAAATTACATTCCCAAAGTCTTTCATGCATGTATTCCATTTAAAACCCTAATAGAGTTGCAAAGTGGTAGGAGCTATTTTTGTGCATCTCTTTGGACGCTAGCTGTTAGCCTTTGTGTGAATTTGTGTTCAGCCTCTGACTGAAATTGAACTCGCCAGGGACTCTTGACTAATTGTATATTGATTTTGTATACAATTGTGCTGCCTCAAAATGTGCAAAAGATGAACAAATGTGGTATAGAATATGTGACTGTATGATAAATACAATTCTGAGGTACAAGCTTAGTTACATATTAAAGAAATACAACTTCCCTGGTTATTTTTTTAGAAACATCCCCAAATTAAATTGAAGACATTTGGTGATGGGTTTTGTTTACAAACGCAACAAAAAAGTGTTTTAAGTTCGGAATTTCCTTCTTCATAGGAACAGTAGCAGAGGCTCCTGGGTATTGTAGTATAAACCCATCCACCATGAAAAGAAGCAGAAATAATTTAATCTGGTGGCCCTATCATACATTTCATTGCATTATCTGATAGATTGTATGTTGAGTAACATTGAGGAGATCATTAAAATATAACTTTGAAATAGGAATTAAGAGTGAGGTTAAAATACTCGATTGAGGAATCCCTCATGGTTGCCCCGCATGAGCAAAGTCATTTCTCTAAACTCCTCCGGCCTTGAATCGTGTCAGGTTCCCAGACATTTCCTGGGTTTTTATTGGGCTTGGGGCCAAAACTGCCACTGTGTTTCAGGTTAGGGTCAGGCTTGGACAGAAACACTAGCTTCTGAGTAATACTTTCACTATGGCTGGATGACTGTGTAGAGTAGCTGTACACATTTGTACAGCTATAAATGTGTACAGCTGTGTGATTTTTTGGGGGCAATAATACGAGAAAAGAAAGTTGTAGATTTGATTTGGTACTATATTATAGCAGTAATAGAGAAAGTAAACACGCTTGACCGGATGTTTGCCGTTGCTTAATTAGAAAAATAAATGTGACATTCATGGGAAGTTAGCGAGCACAGATGCAGGTTTTTAGCATCGTATTAAAGTAGCAAATTTTTTTCTCTGAATATTGCCCATCTCTGTCGGCTCCGTTTTTTTTTTTTTTGGCTACGGTGGCCCTAATATGCCGTCGTACTACTCATGACATCACTGGATTTATTTTGAACCTCATCAATGCTCCTCCAGGGCTGAAGCAAAATAAATGATACAACTGTTGTCCTGAGTTGTACTTCACATGATGAGTAAACTGACTGATGTGTGAAATAGGTGGTTTCAAAGCAACTGTGAGAAATTGTTAATAGATCAAGAAACAAGAGCCAATGTAGGTCACAGAGCAGTTTTAAGTGGGTTTCCAAAGAATATTTACTACATCCTACTGACTGTGGATTCTCATATTTGACATGTATACTTTTAGGATCTAAGCTTAGTACAGAATGTGTAAAAGACATTTGCTTGTTCATTTGACTATTACCCTTTTGGACATTGCCAACTTCCAACCATGAGGCCTTGAATGTCCTCCGTTATTGCCGTTACTCATCACCTCTCTTCCCATCCCCCATACTTCATACATTGCCCTCTTACTGTCCATTCTTGGCTCTATCCCTCACTTCCATGGTGTCACTGCCCTTCCTGCCTTCTCACCCTGGCCTCAATGTCCGCTGCCTCTTTCATTTTCCCATTCTGAATCAGGTCTCAATGAATCCCTTTCCTTCCTTCTTGTCATCTGTATGCACCTCTTCACCTACCGTTTTCCTCTGCTCTCTCTCTCTGCTGTTCAGGCCAGTTCACCTATGGACCAGCATTCACATCAGAAACCTACGGAATTCCATGAAAACATCGAAACGACTGACATCCCCACAGAGTGCAGCCGATCAACACTGATGCCGATGCGCTGCCGGCAGCTGTAGAGCAGTTAGGCCAAGGGGTCAGGGGTGAAAGGTCACAGACGACAGAGACAGAGCAGGCACTGAGGTTGAAAGGTTGCTGGAGGGGGTCGAGTGGCTTCAAGAAGATTCACTGTTCAGAAAGGAAGATCTAAGAGACAGACGACAATCAAGGGGGAAAAGATGATGACATCACATGGAAAGCTGCGCAGGGAGAAGGGAAGTCTGGCGGAGTATGAATCGCAGATGAAGGGTAAGTCAGTGTTTGTGTGTGTGTGTGCTTGTCTCCATGTATGTCTGTGCCCTGTATTGCGCTTAACTGCATGCATGAATGCATCCAAGGAAGCACATGTGTACTCACGTACAAATGTGTACAGCTGCTCTACACAGTCATCCAGCCATAGTGAAAGTATTACTCACTGAAAGTATTCGTGCCTGGGTTTACATGTATGTACACAAACAGATACAATCACCCTTGTTTCCATCCAGAGTCTGTTAAAGCCAACAGGAGAGCTTGAGATACTTTAATCAGTAAAAGTGTGGGCATGACCAAATTTTGATCCATGACAGCAGTATGTGAGTGTCATGTACTGTTTTTTGGAGGGTCTATGCTGTGGCTGGGTGGCTCTCTGTACTGTACTACAAGTGTGTATTTATAGCCAGTATTAGTGATGCTGTCTCTTCACATCCAGTCAGCCCCAGGCTGTGTACTGTGTACAGAGACGGAGTAGAGGAGGGGAGAGAGGGAGTGGGCGGAACCGTTGGGGGTTGGGGGGGGGGTATCACATAGATATTTGAAAGAGTCATGTTTGTATTAGCCTTTTCAAACCACAGGCTTTTGTGTATAATACAAGGTTATGTATTATACACAAAAGAGGTAACCAGTCTATCACAGGGCTGACATGTAGAGACAGACAGGTAACCAGTCTATCACAGGGCTGACATGTAGAGACAGACAGGTAACCAGTCTATCACAGGGCTGACATGTAGAGACAGACAGGTAACCAGTCTATCACAGGGCCGACATGTAGAGACAGACAGGTAACCAGTCTATCACAGGGCTGACATGTAGAGACAGACAGGTAACCAGTCAATCACAGGGCTGACATGTAGAGACAGACAGGTAACCAGTCTATCACAGGGCTGACATGTAGAGACAGACAGGTAACCCGTCTATCACAGGGCCGACATGTAGAGACAGACAGGTAACCAGTCTATCACAGGGCTGACATGTAGAGACAGACAGGTAACCAGTCTATCACAGGGAGACATGTAGAGACAGACAGGTCCATCCTGCATGTCTGTGGACTGTGGGAGGAAGCCAGAGAACCCAGAGAGAACCCACGCTTACACGGGGAGAACATGTAAACTCCACACAGAAGGAACCCGAATCCGACCCGGGAATCAGACCCTCTTGCTGCGAGGCGACATTGCTACAGTGCTACAGCCCTATTATAGTTACTTAAAACCAAATAATACTTTCCTCGAAAGACAAAATAAAGCTCCAACATACAAACTTCATCACATCCGTGCGGTAAAAAATCTGTGTGCCTCTCGGGCGTCTCACACTTGGGCGTCTCGCAAACAGATTACTCACACCTCTGAACCTATAATGAGCGCTCTACTCCGCCAAGTGAGAGGTTCAAGCAGACAAAAAAAAAGTAATAAAAAAATGGCTCTCACACCATAGGCTACATCCATTATCATCTGGTTATCTGGGGCCGGGTCACAGGGCAGCGGGCTGGACGTGCCCAGAACACCTCTAACGGTGGTTCGAACCACGAACACCATCTAACCCGGAGGCATCCGGATTAGATGCCCAAACCACCTCAACTGGCCCATTTGGACCTGCATTTTTATAGTCCTTCTCTTGTCCTTTCCACCACTCAAGACACTTTACACTAGATTCAGTCTACATTTACCCATTCATACACATTCACTGATGGCAGAGGAGACGCTTGTCCATCAGAATCAAATCACATCTCACTAATTTACACACCTTCACACGCTGATGGCACAGCGTTTGGGGGAAATTTGGGGTTCAGTATCTTGCCTAAGGACACTTCGGCATGCGGACTGGAGGAACCCAATCTTCTTATTGGAGAACGACTCACTCCACGTCACAGCCACCCCCATTTCAATGCAAACTACTTCAAGTACTCCCTGTGACTCAGAACACCATGGCCTCAGACTTGGAGGTAATGTATCTCATCCCAACTGTTTCACACTGGGCTGCAAATCGCCACAGGAGCTCTGAAGTAGCCACATTATTTGCAAAAAGCAGGGATGCTCAAACCGGATGCTATCTTCCCCCCGGCTGTGCCTCGAAATCCTTTCCATTAAAATTGCAAAGAAGGATTGATGACAAGGGACAACCCTGGTGGAGCCCAACACTGGGAATGTGTTTGAGTGTTTGAGAATACGGACACAGCACTCACAGCGCAACGAAAAGTCCCTTTGTTTTTAGTCCCTCCTGTTGTTTTTAAAGTGCTATACAACGAATCTGACGTTATTAGACTTGACTATCCATTCAAATGTCATATCTACCACTACATTAACAAACTACACTGTGCACTAAAACCTGGAATAAAATCATCTCATCTGCCACCAACAGTCCAATTCTTACCTTCATAGGAGCTTAAAAAACTCCTGTTGTTTTTAAATGTGCTATACATATAAAGTTAACTAAATGGCCTCATTTATATAGCGCTTATATAGCGCTTTTCTCCAAAGCGCTTTACAGGAATGACTGACATTCACCCATTCATACACACATTCACACACCGACGGCGGAGTCAACCACGCAGGGTGACAGCCAGCTCGTCAGGAGCAATTGGGGTGAGGTGTCTTGCTCAGGGACACCAGGCACTCAGCCAGGAGGAGCCGGGGATTGAACCGGCAATCTTCCGGTTGCCAGTTCAACGCTCTACCTCCTGAGCTAAACCCCCCCAAACCCCACTTACTTATGTATTACAAAGTAATTTCCGCCGCTTCATTTACTACATTAAAACTTCCTAATGGTGGATGGGACCGGTTCTTCTTATGGTCTGAGTCACTGCAGCAGTCGGATGGCAAGTAGTCCGAAACAACAACTGGTCCCATGAACCACCGTGACTCACTGTTTCTAAATGTTTAGATTTTCTTTTAAATGTTTAAATTATTTTTGTATTGCACACTTTTGTTTTCACTAATGTTATGTATGGTGAGTTGACCGGTTGACAACATTTCATTGCATTGTGACTGCATGTCTACGTGTCAACAAAATGCTTTTAAAATGCTCAATGCTGATTATTAATAATTGTGACATTCAATATTATATTGTTGCAATATCAGGGCAAATCATTCTTTGGTTTAACCGCTAACACCACATTTGCATCATCATACATGTGAAATGTGACAAGAAGTTAGACTCATCTCTTTTGTAAAGGGTCACAAGACAAAAAGGTGGGAAAAACAGTTGAACAATACAGTGTATTATTATACAAATCATGATGTATTATTACTGTACATAGGATTATCGTGTGTTTTTATGTTAAGTGCCAATCTGTAACTAAATGACATGAAGTAGAAGTATAATGCAGCATCAAATGGAAGTTGAACTAAGTGAAGTACAAGTACCTCAAAAAGGAAAAGTGCAGTGAACTGATGTCATGCTGAACTAAAGCACCAGCCTGCAGAGGCCTGAAGCTCTGCCCATTTATTCAAAGTTTAGTGTCCAAATTGCACCAGATTTGACATGGCACTCCTTTGGCTCCCCACCAATACACCCGGCAAGTGTGAATTAGAACAGATGAACAATTCTCAGGATGTGTGTAGGACACTCAAATACACACAGACAGCGTTTGTTTTACAGTTCGATGTCAGGGGTCCAGGGTTATAAAGAAATAACTGTCTTCTCTCTCTCTGTGTGTGTGTGTGTGTGTGTGTGTGTGTGTGTGTGTGTGTGTGTGTGTGTGTCAGACCTGCGGGCCCAGCTGACAGACCAGATAAAGATTTTAGACTCTCAGGTGGAGGTCAAACAGCAGCAGCTCTCTGACCTCTCTGAGTTTCTCCGGCGTCGAGGAGACATCGAGGCTGAATATGCGCGAGCCCTCGACAAACTTACCGAGCGATTCACCCACAAAACTAAGAAGTAAGCTTGTGTCGAGTAAAGAGTATGTGAGTGAGTGTGCAAGTTTTCTTTGTCTCAGATGAGGCTGTATTCAGTGAGGATGTCTGTTTCTACAGGAAGGAGCAGTGGGGTCAGTCAGTGTGTCAGGTCTGGTCTGTTTTGCTGACTCAGACCCGTCTGGAGAGCCGGGAACATGCAGTGCTGGGTGACACCTGCTGCAATACACTCACACAGAGGTTGGCACACAGCACCGAGGATACACACCGTCTGCACAAACGGGTGGGTTGATCTCTATGTTAGGTCGGATGCTCTCAGAATCCAATCTTCAAGGTCATTACTCCTATATTTGGAGGTCATCCTCATATCACTCCTCTCAGCTGTTGTAACAATTTACTGATCATATTCAATGCTGGTATGTGGACATAGGATAATCATACTAGTGAAATCACATACATTAGATAAAACATAATAAAGTGCCCTTAACTGTATCTACAGTAGGTAGGACATGCAAGGTGGGTGGAGCGGTCCTGGAGGAGGGGCTCAGGAGGCCGGGCAGGGGGGCGACAGGAGTATGCTGGGGCGACAGGGGGGCGACAGGAGTCTGCTGGGGCGACAGGGGGGCGACAGGAGTCTGCTGGGGCAACAGGGGGGCGACAGGAGTCTACTGGGGCAACAGGGGGCAACAGGAGTCTGCTGGGGCAACAGGGGGCAACAGGAGTCTGCTGGGGCTACAGGGGGCGACAGGAGTCTGCTGGGGCAACAGGGGGGCGACAGGAGTCTACTGGGGCGACAGGGGGGCGACAGGAGTCTACTGGGGCAACAGGGGGCAACAGGAGTCTGCTGGGGCAACAGGGGGCAACAGGAGTCTGCTGGGGCAACAGGGGGCGACAGGAGTCTGCTGGGACCCATTCTCTTTTCCCTGTACCTTCTTCCTATAGGGTTGGTTTTTAGAAAGCATGCCATCGCTAACCATATTTATGCAGCTGTTGGACTGAATGACATCAAAGGCTGAATGGCTTTAAGATTTTGAAATTGTGATTCAAATAAAATGGAAGTAATTGTGTTTGGATGTCTCTTATGGACCTGGGTTCGCTACAAGCATATGTTAAGCCCACTGTCAGTAACCTAGGAGTGAAAATTGATGTTGATTTTAAACTAGATATTTTAAACTAATTAACAGCTTATTTTCATCTGAGGCCTCCAGAGGGCGATCCAAGAACCTGTTTTATCTCTTAATGATTTTGAGCCAGTCACGCATGCTTTTATTTCTAACCGTTTGGACTTCTGCACTCGAGTCTTCCCTGAAACAGTTAATCCAAAATGCTGCTGCACGTCCTTTAACTGGCATTAGAGCTTAGTTTGGGCCCAGAAAATCAAGCCTGACCCGGACCGGACCGACCCGAGTCGCCGACACATTAACTGTAATTAAGAGCCCGAGCCCAATTTCAACCCGACAATTCTTTTTCATGCATGAGGCTGTTGTATGTGCATATCCGTGGGAAGTGGGGGTGCGGCTGCTCACAAAAAATATACAAATGATTTTATAGGCTACGTTAGTGCCGCGATTAGGATATGACTGGACAAAGCCGACACGTATGTTATCGCCTCCTCCCACTAGTCACGTGAAATGATCCCGTACCTCGGACTTTCCTGATGACTTCAACGTTAATTGTCCTGTTTTTAATTGATCCTTTATGTCTCCAAGCTCCATGTTGCACATTAGCGTAACTTCTTTGTGTAACTTTGTACACATTTCTTACGTAGACCTACTCTGCTAAACATATAGCCAATAATATTTAATGTTTATGCCTAGCCTTCTCCTCAGATTAGGCCAATAGAGATTAAAGATTACAGATAAAAAAAAATAATTAAAAAAAACAGCCCGAGGGTAGTGGTGGGAAATTTTGGCCTGAGCCGGCCCGTGGGTCGGCCTGGCTAGGGTCGGGCTCGGGCAGAGAAACTCTAACTGGCATGCGTGAACATATCACCCATCCTGGCGTCCCTCTGGCTCCCTGTTCATTGTATGATCCATTTTAAGATGTCATTGTTTGTTTTTAAATATTTTGATGGATTAGCAGCTTAATACATGTCTGACCTCCTGCATGTCTACACCCCCTCAAAGTCTTTGAGGTCCCCCGAGCAGCTCTTTCTCATCGTTCCTAATAGCAGGTGGAAAACCAGATTGTGCCTTTTCGGCAGTGGCCCCCTGTTACGGCCACCAGGTCAAAGGTCACAGGAGGCAAATAATATAAAAAAGGAAACGGGTTCAAAGTGAAAAAAAAAGTATTTATTTAAAGTAAACACAAATTAAACCATGAACCCAAATTAAGAATATATCAGATGGACTGGCTCAAATAAGGGCTCAGGCCAGCCACACCATGGCCATCCGACCTGAATCTTTAGACTAATGCAGGAAACGTGAATGATCCCTCTTGTTAGTTGCCAGCCTTGGAAAGACAATGAAGTCTTCTTATCTGTCCCGGTACTACAGTAGTACACAGACCCATCTGGCCTTCTGTAGCTCCTCGCCACTCCAGTGATTTCACAGCAGCTAAGAGTTTAGGCCCAACACCAAGCACAGCTAGACCGTTTTAGCTTTTCTAAAATCCCTGTCAGCACTATATTGAATCTGTTGTGACTGTCGTCAAGGTAGCAGTTTGCCTTTGTACAAACACAAGTGATAACGGCTTAATTAGAATGGACATGAGTTATCGTTCATCGTGGATGTAGTTTTACGCGGTAGTCGAGGAGTATATTAAATGCAGACCTTTGAATGTGAAAGTATTGAAATGGTCTGCAGATGATCAGTGTGAATTTAATGTGATGTTTAGGGACCTCGTAAAATGTTCCTGAGGGCTGCCACCGGTTGTTGTTTTGTTTTTGACAATCTACTTCTGTAAATTGTAGAGCAAAGAGGTTGGCATCCAGATGCAGGATGAGTTGCTGAAGGTCACCACTGAACTGCAGACGGTGAGCATGTGTTATGATGTTGTCTTTATAATAATGTTATAATGCATCTGACATCGACTGATGAGGACTTTCCATCATTTGACATGTGTGTTAATAAAGGCTCTGAAGACATATAACCAGTACCACACAGATTGTCTGATAGCTGAGGGGAAACTGAAGGAAGCCGAGCGGTTGGAGGAGAGACACACCGGCAAGTCAGCTGAGCTTGGCCCTGGCCAATCAGGAGGGCAGAGGCGGAGCTCCGTCAAGAAGATGGAGAGATTAATGGAGAAAGTGAGTGTTTGTCAGACGTGTGTCTGTCTGTGTGTGTGTCTCACAGGAAGTCTTGAACTGTTCTTTCCACGAAACAAACCACTTCCTCTTCCTGTTGTTCTGTCTGAGTGTGTTTAAGTGCATAAACCTCAAAATCGTCTCCTTTAACAATATTTCATGAGTGAGTTATGTCATGGTCATTGAATGCATTGATTTATTAGTAGTGTCTTTTCTCAACACATGTGGTTTTATGTTCTTATCCTTACTTTCTTAATGTGTGTGTGTGTGTGTGTGTGTGTGTGTGTGTGTGTGTGTGTGTGTGTGTGTGTGTGTGTGTGTGTGTGTGTGTGTGTGTGTGTGTGTGAACAGAGGCATGGCAGGGTGCAGGAGAACCAGCTGAAGTGCACCAAGGCTCGCAACGACTACCTGTTGAATCTGGCAGCAGCCAACGCAGCCATGAACAAGTACTACTTGCAGGACATCAGCACTCTCATCGATGTAAGACATGTGCTATTTGAGTTGTGCGATCGTTTGTTTGTGCTTATTTGAAAGGCCCCAGTGGTTTTCAGTTGCTATTATCTGAAGAAATACTGAAATATTAATAATAAAAAAAATTTAAAAAGTTTTGATATCTGAAGAACTACCTGTCAAAACACAAAGCCTCCTTTCTCTTAGATTCCCTTTCTCAATTACCATATTTTTAATTCTCTCTCTCTCTCTCTCTCTCTCTCTCTCTCTCTCTCTCTCTCTCTCTCTCTCTCTCTCTCTCTCTTGCCTTCTCTGCTCTATCATTTCATGTCTTCATCTCTGTTCTGTCCCTCCGTCCCCATTTCTTTTCTCCTTCCTCACCGCCTTCTTCCCCCCATCCATCCTGTGTCTCCCTCCTGGCAGTGCTGTGACCTGGGTTTCCATCTGTCTGTGGAGAGGGTGATGAAGTGCTACCTGGCCAGTAGGTGGCACATCCAGAAGACAGAGGAGATAGGTCTGAAGCAGCTGGAGGCTGCCGTGACGTCCCTGGACCAGGGTGGAGACAGGGATGCTTTGCTGCAGCAACATGACGTCGCCTTCTGCCTTCCATTCAGATTCAACTATCATCCCCATGAGGGAGACCAGGTGAAGAAGGAGAATTACACATGGATCAGTGGGAAATAAGTAGACATCCCTTCAATTTCAATTCAAGTTGATTTAAAGTGTCATGTCACGACAAAAGTTATTTCAGGACACGTTGAGCACGAGGAGAACACGCTCATGATTCTAAAAACTTCTGTTCTGTGTGCTACAGTATCATAATGTGACTACTAACCCTTTGAAATGTACAGCCATATGGGTTTGACACAGTTTAAGGCTCCTGACTGGCATGGGAGCAAAGCAATGTACGGCTGGAGCAAAACGGATTTTAGACACCCTTAAAAAAACAACTACAAATGTATGTGGGAATATTTTATTTTATTTGATCAACTTTCCCAGAGGGCAATTCTGTTCAGCATACACATCCCTTACATACTCCCATGCATACACATACATACATACTGTATATACCAGTGCATATATTTACAATGTCAGTGAGAGCAGCAGGTGCCCTCCTGTGTCTTCCACTGAGACTACAAGGTGTGCATAAACAATAAAACCCACTGTTTTATTGACCAAGATAATAAATACATAGCCTACATGTGGTCCACAGTGTAAGATGCAGAATAAATACACAAGTATTATAGCACATTAATTAATAACCCACAATCAATTGTAAAAATAAATTAATTTCCCCAGCTTATGTCCAGATTGTTAGTCTGATAGCAGACGGAATGAATGACCTGGAATCACGTCTTCCACCCCTTTAGTTGCTGGCAGACAGCCTTTTCCAGTGGGGAATTAAAGCCATTATCTATGCTTTCTTCAAAGCCACTAGACTTCATGTTTGTTTGTGTCATTGTGTGAATCTGAACTCACCCTTTAAAAGACCAAAGTCACACAATCAACCCTGATCGAGGCAGCAGTAGCTTTACTCTCATAACAGTCTCCTGGCTTTGAAGAGAGCATCGATGGATATAAGGGCTTTAGTTCCCTGTCAGGAAAGCTGTCTGGCAAGCAGTGAAAATATTCTAAACATAGTGTTCGCTTAGACTGATATTGATATTTTTAGGTTTCTAAAGTACATTTTGCTGCTGCTACTACAAATCCAAACTATCCCTTGAACTAATTTGTGTTTTCCCATCAAACTCCGAACAATATCCCAGTAATTTGAACTTGATGACCACTGTTTGTGTATTTCAGGTTTGTGAAGTGAGTGCAGAGAACCAGGTGAGGTACGAACTGGAGACCAGATTCCAGCAGCTTCAGTCTCGACTCGCTGCAGTTACTTTGGAAACAGAAGAGGTGTGCAAATTATTCTCTTTGCTGGTTTCATTGATGATCGGTATATCTATCTGTCCATGATGTAAAGCAAAGTACTGCATTCTCTCTACTGGCCATCAGGGGGCCTATCTGATTGTATAGAAGTCTATGAGAAAATGGCCCTACTTCTCACATTTATAATCTCAGTTTACATAGTAAATATGAGTTTATGGTCTCAATCCTTAGTTTCAAGTCTTCTTCACTCCAGCATGGAAATTGTGGTTCCGCTTAGAGTCAAATAGACCATAAAGCAGGTTAGACTTTAGGGCTACCTTGTGATTGACAGGCCACTACCACAATGTTGTCAGGTCTGGGAGTTGTCCGTGTTTTCATCTTTGAACTTTAACCCTTCACTTCATGATAGGTAGCTGTAAAGTTGGTTAGAAAGTTAATTGTAACCTTTTTATCCCTAATCTAAGTTGGTGTAAGATTGTACTTAGCTCCCCCATCTTGTGTCACTTCTGGTTGCAAAAAAAGAAGATATGACAGCTAAAATACTGAAGGTGTGCAAAACTGTAGTCCAAAAACCAGTGGGTGACATCACAATGACTATCAAGTTCTTATAGACAGTCTATGGCAGGGCTGTCCGATCTTATACAAGAAGGCCTGATCCAACTCATCGAGGTGTTGATTGGAGACCATGGTTAGTTAATTAGTTGAATCAGGTGCTGGGCTAAAACAAAACCCTGCACCCACACCGGCCCTTCTTGGATAAGACTACTCTTTGGCTATGTTGCTTTCACGTAATGTATGACGTTAAAGAACTGTATGAATCCATTCCTTTTCTCAGGTCAGTAAAACGCTGAAGGCCACCCTCACAGCCCTCCTGGACAATATATGCGAAAGCGACTGTAACCCCTCCCAAGACATGACCAGCAGCCTATCACATGAGCCTCCTGGAGGAAACCCTGCCCCGAAACTTACCCTTGCCAAGCGCCGAGCCAATCAGCAGGAGACAGAGACCTACTACTTTACAGTGAGTTGTTGGCTATAGGTGTCGTTGTAATATGTTATAAGATATAGTATATATATGGACTGTATCCCTGTAGCTGATAACGTCCTGAACACTTATTTCAGATGCAGCTTACGACTGTCTGTGAATTTGTTCTAGTCATTGGAAATAATAATTCATGCTAAATGATCCTGTATTTCTACAGTGCTCTTCTAGTCTTTTCAACCAGTCAGCAGCTTTACACTACTATCTGTATTCACCCGTTCACACACATTCAAACTGATGACAGAGGAGCCTATCAGGATCGCATCAAACTCATTCACACACATACTTGCCTTCGGGAGCAAATTTGGAGGACGACTCGCTCTACCTCTGAGCCACAGCCATTGATTTATTACTTTTTAATTAATAAACATTTTGTACAAGAGCTCAGAACATTATGATGGGAGTATATGATGGCTACGCCCATGCTCTGTTATAGCTCATAAGTTTTTGCAGCAAGTTTTGGGTTTATACCATTTGGTGCTAAACACATCTTTTACCACTCCAGAATTTATAAAAATGATCAAACATCCCTAAAATACCCCATTAAGATACCAAGACCTTGAGAAACACCATAGAAGAAGTCAGGCTGTGTGTGAAAATGTTTTGACATTTCAAGATTTTAGGAAGAATTGCATTTTTCAGCAATTGGAGGACGACAACCTCTGTTCTGGAAACTCAGAAAACTCCATTAATGGCAAGATACGTAGGAAAACCATCCATTGCCTAACTGTCCTTGGTCTTTAGTGTGTGGTTGTAAAGGTATGTCGCCTTAAGATATGTGCATTTTCATTCACATATCTTAAGGTGAGAGGTCAAGAGAACCCTGTGAATATGGTCAAGCCTGTTTTGAGCATTGTTTAGCCTCTTTCCCATCAAGCTTCACTTCAGCTTTAAAACTGAGCTGCTGCAATCTGTTAAAGACTCTCAGAGGGCTGCTTCAAAACTACTAATAATACTTCATATTTTATTTTGTCTTAGAAAGTGAAAGACTTCCTCATCAGCAGTTCTTTGACCTTCAAACTTCAGGCCAAACATGACCTTCTACAAGATGCCATACAGAAAGGTAGTAATCACAATATAAATAGATATATAATTAATACATTTGTGAGCAGATTAATCTTTTCCTACCTCGACCACACAGTGTCTATTGTAAGTGAGATGTGAAGATAAAACTGAATTTAAATAAATATAAGATCGGTGTTGGTCTTGACTTTGTGGGAACATGTTTTGGACACAGTTTGCACTACTCGGTTTTTTGTTGGACCAAAATATCTCCACACCAGCGAATTCCTCGGACCCGTCTTTTCAACGACGTCCTTGTCCATTAAATTCAGTGCTCCATGCCATGTCGCTATTTTCCAATCCACTATAGCTGTCATTTCTGTCGACATAGAGGCTTTCGTCATACGGAAGTGGGATTGGTTTCATCTCACTGCTCCTTGTCAACTTTTTTGCATTTTTCAAGATAACCCTGTGGGAGGTCTTAGGCTCTGGGGGTAAAATCTGTGCAGTTCCCCTTTAAAAATCCTGCACATTTTGTTGTTGTTGTTGTTTTTGCATCAGGACCCTCAACCAGAGGCGATTCTAGAGTCTGTTGGGGCCCCAAGCAAAATTTTCAGTGGGGCCCTTCTGACTAAACAATAACAATAATAATCTTCTAAATAATCTGACGCCAACGAAAGATGTATGAAACCAACGTTTTTTATATTCAAAATGTCCATTGTGGTGTTTAGCGGCAGCGGCAGCGGCGGGGGGCTGGGGGCATCAAATTTATTTTTTAAACATTCATAAAACAGCCCTCGGGCCGAGTCTCGGGGGCCCCCTGGCAACTCGGGGCCCCAAGCAGTTGCCTGCCTTGCCTGTTCACAAACAGCGCCTCTGCCCTCAACCAAACCTTACTCTTGCATCTGTTTTCTCTTTCTTCCAGCCGAGGCTGTCGACAGTGACCCTTCCAGGTAAACAGTACATTCACACAGCTAAGAATACATTGAGTATGACTGAGAGATGCATAGAGACACGGAGAGAACAGAGAGGACAAGAAGAAGAGGAAAGAGATGAACCAAAATGCCATTTAAGACAATTTTTCTATTACGTAAAAAAAAGCTGTTTTTCAGAGGAGGGGAAATGTGTAGTGTAGTATAACCAATAAAAGCAATTAGCAGACATAATTGATCATGCGTATTGATACCCACATGTAAAATTGCATTATGCATTTTATTATTATATTTCCCAGAGTGCAATGTGCACGGTCAGTGCGTGTTCGGAAGTCCAGACCTGTTTCCCAATTCTGTCACACACTCTTCACCACAGACATAATCTCCTACATACAGGTAACACTCATACACACACAAACATGTGCAAATAATACAATATAAAACATCCCTTTGAAATGCACCCCTGTCTTTACCTTGTTCTGATTTGCTTGCTGCACTGCACTGCTGTTCAATTCTCCAAAGGGAAAGATTTAGAAAATCCTGTCACACTGAAGCAAACAAATTGGTGGGGGCTTCTTGCAGCACATGCACCACTGACATCCCCTCTGTGCCTTTATCTGTATGGTGATACTTATCATTTACTGCTGGCTTTCTCTCCTTTCAGTCCACCCCCTTTATCTCTTCCTCTCTTGTGAAAGGGATTAAAAATGCACTGGCCTCTTTGTTGCCTCCTCTCTCAGCTCCTCTTTTGAGTGTGTGTGCTTATTGTGCGCCTCTTCCCCCCGCTTCTAAATCTTTATTCGCCTTATTTCTTACTCTGCATTTCTCTGTGCTTTTTCTGTCTCCTCTCTGGTGTGCTTGGCTTGGTGCAGAAGAAGAAGGAGAATGTCTCGGACACAGGTAGAAAACCCCATCTGTGACTGCTTTGGGACTGCATGTAGGCCGGTGGGCTTTTTCCTGCAGTGACCATGCAGGACTGTATCTCTGAAATCACCTTCTTTTCTGGAAATGTGGGCTTTAGCAACCCTAGGGGAGCTGGCAATATTTTCCTTTTCTCTAACCAGTTAAACAAACAAACTGTATAGTCTTTCATAATATATTTAATGTTAAGAGAAGCTACAATTCTCAGAACATCAGCAACATTCAGCCATGTGGCTGAAATGCGTACTGCAAATATAACTGGAAGACTGGAAGAAATTCTTATTTGGCGATCCTTAAAAAATCTGCTAAATAGAGCTGCTGTTGTTAGCTTCACATTTAATAGACAGATATCGGAGGTATTCATCTTCTAACGCAACAAAAAAAGTGAAGAAGCCCATCAGTAACCTTTTCATAAATGAATTTTGAATTCAAGGACAACAAAATAAATGCAAAAACACAATGCAGAATTTCTCCACTAAAGTTTGTTTTTCATGCTCACAATTGCCTTATATTGAACTATGCAATGTGGTAAGTACAGTATTAATGGTTACAGTGATCAGAAACTACTGTTGTAGTTCCTCTACAAATTATTTTTAAATAATGGCAGACACTATTAGCACCCAGGTGTCAGACACCATCAATACAATAGAGTATATTTTGGTTCCTAGCTGTGGGCAGTCTAATAACTGAAAGCCGTTACACCACTACAGAACAGAGTGAAAATACACAGGGTGTTAAAAACGATTCTTTATTTAACTGGAACCCAGTGCTGGTAAAGTCTTACGAGCAACCAGGAAGTCTGCAATGTTCATTTTAGGTATTTCGATAAATGACAAAAAAAATCCCCTTTACTTTACTCCCATCTTACTTTGTCTCCAGGTAGTCTGCTTCTGACTGGCTACATGAGGCTGTGCTTTGTGCGTTTTGAAATCATGACAGCAAAAAGAAAGTTTATTTTTCTTGATGAAAAATGTAGTCTCCTCAATGCTTGTGACAAACTTACATACCACAGCGACACTTGGTCTTCCTCAGGTTCCCGTGGCTAATCCTGGAAGCATTCAGTGTCTTCATTTTATAATCACCTAATACATATGTAAATGTCAATAAGATGGCAAACTGCAGAATAAATAAATAAAGAACCAAAATGGTTATAATAATTATCCGCTTGTAGTGATCAATATTTGAAACTCACTTTGGTGTCTTTGACTCTGACCTCAGCAGTTCAAACATACTGGTTTCAGCCATGGCTGTAACACTTAGTGGCATTACTCCCTCAGCCTTTACTCTTGTAACTCTCCTTCTCTGTATAATTACTGTATGCTTTGCACTGTACCCATTTTCTTGATGATATGACTGTTATTTCCTAGTCTGACCATGTCATCTGTCTTTGCATCTCTATCTGGCCTCTCATCTCTCACCATCCTTTCTCCACTCATGTTTCGTCTACAGAGCTCTGGGCAGCAGATCCCTGTGGTGGTTGAGAGCTGCATCCATTTCATAAACCTTCATGGTGAGTCCGTTGTAACGCTGTAGAAAGAGCCTTGCTGAGAGAGCTTGGACACTGACAATGAGAAGGTTGATCTACTTGTGTGTGTATTGTATGCAGTCCTCCATGTTTCTCTATGAAACAGTATGCATCTATGAACATGTGAAATGATTGTGTGTGTGTGTTTCAGGCCTTCACCATGAAGGGATTTTCAGAGTTCCTGGGTCACAGAGGGAGGTTAACCTCATCAGAGATGCGTTTGAGAGAGGTAAATGAGATTTTGAAATTGAAGTTTATGTTCCCTGATTTTATCATTTTTTAAATTAATATTTGAATAACTGTGTTTCAGTTTTATATTTTATAATAGATCAATAGAAGGCTATAACTAATTGTTTGCACAGTGAGTAAGGGTTCACTCACACTAGCCACAGTTGCTCTGTACTGTGCCGAAGCACAATACTCCCCACTCCCCCCGCTGGCCTGCACTCACATTGCTTCAGGCCCACCCGGGCCTAAGCATGGTTACTGCTTGTACATACATGTCATCACGTCATAATACAACATGCATGGGCTTACGTAGTTTCCAAGAAGCATCGTCTCAGAGTCATCCCAATGGAGAACAACACAGAGAACATGGCAATCAAGTCGCGTCTGCACATACCTTCGAGGACTTAAGTAAAGGACCAGCCTATTGATTACCTGTTCTTGTGCATGAGCAACTGTACCGTGCCAAACCACACCTCCTCCAACCATGCCAGGGCCAAGGAAGTGCACCGTGCTTGAGCATGGTAAGGAGCACTCACACTAGTCAGTCAAACGTGCTTGGGCACGGTACGGATTGTCTAGTGAGAGTGTGCCATAACTATAAGGGCATTTGGACATCAGAGGCCTCTGCTAAGGTTGTTTCCATAAAAAAATTATATTGCATGTATCAGGTGCCAGCCTCTTGGTCTGTAAAGTGAAGCCAATGCTAAAGTGCCTTAAATTGACATTCTTTCTAATGGCCATCAGGGGGTGACTCCAAAAAAGAAGCCTGAAGTCTGATTGATTTATTAGCTCAGTAATCATTGAAACACTCGGAGGTCGTCACAGAGCCGCATCAGAGGGTGATACGGCGTGCTATCTAAACGCTCCGAGGACCCGAGGTGGAAAAGAAGTGTCGGAGTGAATACGTGTTAACAGGCCGACATGCCGCCGGTGGATTTAACAAGCTCAAAGCGTAGATCCGAAGAAAAAACACAGCTCGTACGAGGCCGCCGTCGTCCGTGTAAAAGGGGCTTATGTCTACTTCTTATACACAGTTTGTTGATTGTATCTGCACTATTCAGATCATCTCCAAAAATGAATGGGTTCTTAAACCCACTGATTCTTCTGGCCACTTGAAGCTGTAACCACAACACTGACATATTGTATTTTAATAAAGTTGATATTGGCAGTAGTTACCTTCCATATTAAGTAAGTGAAGGGATGAAGACTCCCAAACATCTGATACAAACCGTTATGAGAGCGATGAGAGAGAACTTAAACAATGTGCTAAATTATGCTATATAGCGCAGAATGGCCATAATTCATATTACACATTTAATCCATTGTTAATTGTTAAAGACGAATCTGTAATCATTTGTAGATTTAATAACCCTTTTCTGCACAAAGAGGTATAACCAATTTTGTGTTGTCGGTTGAACACATTCATCTCACGTGTCGGTTTCAGGTGAGGATCCTCTGTCAGACAGTGAGTGTGACCTGGACTCTGTGGCCGGTGTGTTGAAGCTTTACTTCAGGGGCCTCGAGCCTCCTCTCTTCCCTTATGGCAGCTACTCTCAGCTACTGGAGTGTGTCCGTAAGTCCCTCTCTATTACCTGTTTCTGTTTTCAGATTGTGCAGGTTTTCATATTTGCTTTTTGTTACTCCGTTATTTAGGCTATTCAACCTCAATTTAGCTGAATGTTGCATCTTTGTGTACAACATTATTGTAGATGAATAATCAGGAATCTTGATTGAACAGCTGTGCCAGGGCATTCCTGTGGCACATGAGAGGAACGCCCATAGATCATTGGTTTACATAGAACAGGAATGCCCAGGGGCTTCTGACTTATTGTTAGTAGCCAGGCTTTATTTCCATGTTTGTTTCAGTCAAATGAGTGTCTATGCATTCACTTCTATTCACAAACTTTTTGTCAAATGTTGAGGTTATTATTCATCCAGGTCACGGTAATCTTTGAAAGCTTCATCATAGGCAACTGGACATGTTTGTTTCGCCCCTCATCCAAGAGGCTTCTTCAGTCTAACTGACTAGTGAAAGCCAAAACCCTAAGCATCTCAAACCAAAAGTGAAGCTAGACTTAGTTGAACTTACTTTTGTTACCTAATTTCAGAACTACTTTTGTTATGTACCTACTGGACCTGATTCCAAGACAGAACATCTGAGTTACAATTTGCTGTTGAGACCATGCCTACAGGTTTCTTACTGCCCATGAATGCTTTCTGCAAGTGGCATACTAAATCATCCGGCAATCAGTAGTTTATTCACATTTGCTTTATTCAGAACTTTGAGTCATTTATGCATTGGACACAGTTTAGTGTAAGCGTGGATAAATTGTAACTCCAATATATACAATACAATATATTGGATACATACAATATCTACCCCTTGTAATTACATCTCATCATCTTGCTCCTTTCCTTTCTGCCATGATCAGAAATCGAGGGGGTGACAGAGAAAGCTGCCCAGATTAAAGCGATTGTCTCCACCTTCCCAAGGCCTCTGCTCATCGTGATGCGCTACCTTTTTGCTTTCCTCAATCAGTAAGCTACAACATAACCCAGTTTGGGATATTGTATCACTTGAAATATCTGCTATGCTCATCAAACTAACAACTCATTGTGTGCATATTTCCCCAGTGTGTCTCAGTATAGCGACGAGAACATGATGCAACCCTACAACCTGGCCGTTTGCTTCGGCCCGAGCCTGCTGAGGGGGATAGATTCCGATGACGCCGTTGCTAGGCAACCGCAGGTCAATGATCTTGTCAAAACCATGATCATCCAACATGACATTGTCTATCCCAGCCAATCAGAACTGCCAGGCCCCGTCTACGAGAAGCACATGACTCTGGAGCAGGAGTACTGGTGAGAGATGGGCAGCATTGATGTAAATGTGTTATGTGTTGTGATGAAATGTTAATATAACATAACTAAAATAACTAAAACATGACTGCAAATATTCAGCCAAAATCATGGAACCCCACAACCATCCATCATCCATCATCCATCCATCCATCCATCCATCCATCCATCCATCCATCCATCCATCCATCCATCCATCATCCATCCATCATCTATCCATCCATCCATCCATCCATCCATCATCCATCCATCATCCATCCATCATCCCTCAACCCACCCACCCACCCACCCATCCATCCATCCATCCATCCATCCATCCATCCATCCACCCATCCATCCATCCATCCATCCATCCATCCATCCATCCATCCATCCATCCATCCATCCATCCATCCATCATCCCTCCACCCACCCACCCACCCACCCATCCATCCAGCATCCATCCATCCATTCATCCATCCATCATCCATCCATCATCCATCAATTATCCCTCCACCCACCCACCCATCCATCCATCCATCCATCCATCCATCCATCCATCCATCCATCATCCCTCCACCCACCCACCTACCCACCTATCCATCCATCCATCTACCCACCCACCCACTTATCCATCCATCCACCCACCCACCCACCCATCCATCCATCCATCCATCAAACACCCACCCACCCACCCATCCATCCATCCATCCATCCATCCATCCATCCATCCATCCAATATCCATCATCCATCCATCCATCCACCCACCCATCCATCATCCATCCATCCATCCACCCACCGATCCATCCATCCATCCATCCATCCATCCATCCATCCATCCACCCACCCATCCATCCATCCATCCATCCATCCATCCATCCATCCATCCATCCATCATCCCTCCACCCACCCACCCACCCATCCATCCATCCATCCATCCATCCACCCACCGATCCATCCATCCATCCATCCATCCATCCATCCATCCATCCATCCATCCATCCACCCACCCATCCATCCATCCATCCATCCATCCATCCATCCATCCATCCATCCATCCATCCATCCATCATCCCTCCACCCACCCACCCACCCATCCATCCATCCATCCATCCATCCATCCATCCATCCATCATCCATCCATCCATCCATCCATCCTTCCATCATCCCTCCACCCACCCACCCATCCAGCATCCATCCATCCATCCACCCACCCACCCACCCACCCATCCATCATCCATCCATCCACCCACCCACCCACCCATCCATCCATCCATCGTCAACTGCTTATCCTGTTAACCTGGAGGGTATTTAAAAATACATAAATAAAATGCTTAGCTACTAATTATTTTAGCTGGCAAGTTAACACTAACAATGTTAGCTAGCTAATGCTACTTGGAAGTTTTAATTAATGCGTGGCAAGGAGAAAAATATATTTTTTTTGCTTTTGAAACATCTGATTGCAAGTTGATTTAAAAGTATGAAGCTTTCTATTCCTTGATATTATTTGTTTCTTTTATATGTTGATGTAGATGTTTTATTGTGTAATATTTTAGACTTGCTTGATTGAATCTGGTTGAATGGTTGAATGAATCAAACTTGAATATGTGATTAAACTGCTTCCATCATTCATGTTTAAACATAATGTCATCTCCAGCTTCTCCTGTTGCCCAGTCCTTGTAAATGAATGACTGGGAAACAGCCTCACGTTGCCCCAGAGTTTTGTTGGTCATGATAGAGTTTAAGACAGAGATGGTTCCAATGACATAGAGGAGCTTCCTTCTTAGGCCTTTTTTATGGCTCATCCTCTCCAAACATAATTTCATGCCAAAGGCTGTGCAGATTGCTATTCTTTGTGTAAAAACAGCTTAATGCTATAAGCTGCTCACTAAAATTGAACACAAGCCTCCAGCCTAATGACAGTGTTCATGGAAACCTACAACATGCCAAAATCAGCTAATTCACTGAAATGAACTGTTTCTTCATGAACATTTATACAATATGCTTTTTGACATTTGTCAGATCGTTATCAGAGATTTTGGAGGTTTCAGAGTAATTTGAGAAATCTCATAGCACATATGTTATATGTGAAATTGTGAGGAATTGTATTAAGAGAGCTGGCAAAATAACAGTTGGTCTGTATGTCAAACACAAGAGGAACTGTGAGCAATGACTTTCACTTTTCTGCACGTCTGCAGTGAACCAATCACAGAGGAGGGAGATGGAGATACTGAGCATCTGCCCAGTGAGGATGGTGAGTATGTGTAGTGTACACACACACACACACACACACACACACACACACACACACACACACACACACACACACACACACACACACACACACAGTTTACAGTTTGAGATTGTGCCTGAAGGCTCTGAGTTGATTGTGACTGTGCATGTGTGAACAGAGTGGGAGGCGGTGGCTATGTTTGACTACACGGCGAGATCTCCAGCAGAGCTGTCTTTCAGACAGGGAGAGCTTCTTATCCTTCACAGCAAGGCCTCCTGTGATTGGTGGAGAGGTGAAGTGGGAGGGGTTAAGGGTCTCATCCCTCACAAGTACATCAGTGTGCTGGAAGGGTGAGTGACATTTGACACTTCAGAATCATTCAGGCAACCACTGCAGGGAGTAATGACTTGTGATCAAATCTCACCACTGCTCCATATACTAATAGACACAAACATCATTTCTGTTTGCAAAGAGCAAATAAGTTGGGTTTTATGAACTGCCGGGAGGCTATATGCACGTTCTCTGCCTTCTCTGCTATAAAAGAAGAAATCAAATCATGTGTTTGATGCACTCATAGAAATATAACACGCATTACCGTTCAAATTTGATTTAAATTTTGAATTAAGGAAATTAAATGTTGCATTTCCATCTTATATAATTTCTGGAACATTAACCATAAGGCAGGTTAGATAAAGAATATTTATATTCAGCCAGCGCCAGGCTATCCAGCAAGCTCATGAAAATTGGAGCAAAAAAGTGTTTATGTTCAGTGTTAACTTGTTTAAAAAGGAGTATAATTTGTGACCTTAAATATCACTCCTGCTCCCTCCTAAAGTTATGCCACTCACTTTAACCCTATATTTCTGTAGTGAAATAAAAGTTGTTAATGTGTGTCTCTCTTCATTCCTCCCTCAGGTCCGAGCGAGGGAAAAGAGAGGACGGAGGAGGAGGAGGAGGAGGAGGAGGAGGCGGCGGCGGCAGCACTGGAAACCTGACAGCAGAGGACCCACAGAAGGAGAACACAACTCGGTACACACCCACACACACATGTTCACATGTGTTCACACTGCAGTGTATCGAGTATTTACACTGAAAAGCACAACAGATCAAAATACAGAGACAGAAATAGTCACCATCATTTCCTTGTTTTCCTATGGACAGGATGCGGGTGAACAGCGACAGCGCTTCGTTGCCTGGGAGACAGAGAGTAAGTGAGGAGAGCCCGAATCGAAAGCCGCCAACTTCACCTGCAACAAGAAACCTGCCAGTGTAAGACTGACACTCACCTCGGAGACATGCATGTGCTGTATAACATATTCATTTAGAATTATTACTTAACGTTTTAGAATTTTTACATTCTGGATGTTCATTTACACAACAGCAGTGTTTCAGGGGGCCGGCTGCAAAGAAACATCTGAACAACTTCCAGAGGGAAATCTTCTGAATATGTCTGAAACGCAAACCTCACTTTTTTGAGAAAACTAAAATGTTTTTTTTCTTGGAGAATGCTATTTGTTAAGGATACCCAATGCATAATACACTGTTTTTGGACTATTTAACTATATTATGTGTTAACAATACAATAGTTAACCTTTCTTGTTCTCATCATCCAAAATGAAATCCGCCAATCAGAAAATCCTGCAAATCGGAGGTTTTGCTTTTCAGCCATCAATATGCAACTCCAGCATCACCATGTAGCAAAACCAGTCTCTCCGCTAATTGTACTTCACAGTTCTCTCTCACCGAAGTTAGGGAACCCCCCCCCCCACCCCCTCTGATATGATATGAATTGTCTTTGTAGTCAGGATAGTGAAATGCTTCTCTTGCCAAAACATAAACAAGGTTCACGTTAAGTTATATCCCTCTATCTTCAGTTATGTTTCCTCTAACCTTTGTTACCTTTTGTGTTTTAGGTCTCAGGAGCGAAGACACACATTGGATACTGTGAGACAGGGAGGCTTCAGACCCACAGACAGACCTCCATTTGGTCAGGCAGACAGACAAGTAGTCGACAAGGTTAGTAGACTGTCCTGGATTCTGGGGGCCGAGGCCCACGGCTCATGAGAAACTGAAACTCTGTCAGCCTACTTATGGAAGGATGCACGTTATACACATAAGCTCTGTTCCATGAAGCAGGTTTGATTCATCTACTAGAAAACTTTAAGTTGTTTTTAATATGTCTACCTTCTGAGAGTTGTCCCTCTGGGATAAATAAAGTTGTTTTTATTGAATGGAGCCCCAGGAGGGACATGAAGGTGGGAGGAACGTACATTTGCAAGATCTCTTAGAACCTTTTCATTAAGGGTCACCGCGACAGCTTCAGTAGCTTGGCAGCTACAGCTCAAATTCAGCCAGAGAAACCCCCGGGTCAGGGGTCACAGAGGGGCTGTGGCCAGCGACAGTGCGGGGTCTAACCTGTGCAACGGAAGCAAAACTAAAATGACTTTAATACCTATGGATTCTAGAACATATGTCCCCAACAGATGAAGGAGTAGTTTTAATACCACAATGACTTTCCTTGTGCTAAAAGGAACTTCAATTAGAAATGATCTAAATAATCTGGCTGATCAGTGATGAGTTCAGATTTTGAAGAGTCCTCCTGGTGACATTGATCAGCGGGAGAGGTCATTAGGTCACTGCGGCTACATTCTCTTTCTCCTCTGTGTGTCTCCTCCTCACTGTCCTCCTGTTCTTGCAGGACATGATCAGCCGTCAGATGAACTCTGTGTTCAAGGAGCTCCTGTCTCGCCAGCCTGCCGCGCCGCCGTCTGTCCTCACCACCCCTGCCGCCCCTGCTCCCTCTTCCTCCTCTTCTTCTATCTCCTCTTCCTCTCTCCCTCAAACGGCCCCCGCTGCCAAAAAAGTAGGATTTGGCCTCAGAGGACGGGCCCTTTTCTGACCGGTGGACTGAGAGAAGAGGATGGAATAATTGAAGTTATTGATTTATTGTTTAACGATGATGCTGATGATACATTTGGTGAAGATCTTATTGATTCATATTTTTGACATGTGTATAATATATGCATCTCTGCCATCTCATTGTGCCACTAGTCTCGGTGCCGTATTACTGTACTTCCAGTGTGTGTTTCCAACTGGTTTTGGTCTTTATGTTCCCGTCGGTTTTTGTTCTGCTGGCTTTTGTAATTTTAGGGGAATCAGGGATGTGACATCACCGGACTTACTTTTTTTAGTGGTTGTCATGATACAAAATCTACTTTTTCTGTTAAAAAAGAAAACTGATCCAGGACCTGAGAACCTTCACAGCTTTTAAAACATTATGAAATAAATGAGCATACAAATAAACTGTGTAAAATGTTGTGAAACATATTTTACACCGTTTGAAATGATTTCTTTATACATTTTTAGAACATCAATCATTATACATGCTTACATCAAAGTGGCCTGTTTTTATTTCATAATTTAATTCGCCCCCGATGACACTTTAATTTAGTGTCCTTTCATTTCATAATGTTTTTCATTATGATCATTGTTATTTCATGTCACTTTTCATGACAGTTTCATGACAGGCCCTGCCATCTCCCTTTTCCTGCCTCTTAAGCTGGCAAACTCAACAATTGCTACCACATGTAACCAGTTAGCTAGAGCAACAACAAGGCCAGTGTTATTTGGAATAAACAAGACACAGCACATAGTTTTAGGACAAGCTAGCTTGGTACCTATTACTCATCACCAAAGACACTATTAAGTGACTTTATTCAAATGAAGACACGTGACAAAACGGTGTTATTGGGAAAGCTGCTACTGTGAGAAAAGATTAGACTTTTAAAAAATGGCATTTTGAAATAATGTCTAATGTGAAATACTATGCTCTGATGATACTTCATAAGACTGTAAACAGTGGTCGGTACTTTATAGCAGCATGCAGCGTTAGGACACTCACAAGGACTGAGAACACCTTCCCCTACATATGTGATACATGGCCTGACAGGCAGGCTAAAACTCAGGACTTTGGCAGAGTTAGAGCCGGGCTCCCTCAGGTTTGGCTTCGAAAGGAATAAGTTAGTTTTTCACTCAGGACTTTGGTTGACCTGCTCTTAAACTGAGAACTGTGCCCTAACTTCAAGAGCCAAAATGGCCCTCATATCTGAGGATTCAATTATTTCCTCTGGTTTAAGCTGTGAATATGGAAACTTTTGTCTCATTCATCCACACATTTTGTCCCCTCTATATCTGGTACCATCCAAAGGTCCCATTGTTGCAGTGAGGTGTAAAATGACTTTGACTCCAAATGCATTTGTTATGTTCTTACATATGACACCTCCCCTATGTCGTGGTTCAGTATTGGAAACGTAGAAGTAGAATCCTAGTTCAATTGATTCTGCCTCTATGAAGAAAACACTGTTTGATGATGTCACTAAATTTACTGTGTCCAATTGTATATGTGGTGAAAAAAATGAAATCAATAAAAATGATAAATCTATGAATGATTCAGGGGTTATTGACTAACTGCAGGAGGCAGATCTCTAAGGGTCGTGTGGGGGCAGCTGCCGGTCCTACTGGGGTTTGCTCCCAGAGCTTTCCCTTATGGGAGTTTGCCTTCAGGGCTTTCTGCCAGAAATGTCCTTGGCCACAAACGTACTCAGGAAAAGATCATGGGCTTGTGTTGAAGTTCTACTTTCTGGCAGAAAGCTTTGAAGGCAAGCTTCACCCATGTGCAAAGCTGTGTGGCTCCTAAAACTGTAATTGTAACATAATGCAATATTCATGTAACTAAGCTGTCCAGTACAGTGACCCTGAGAGGAGTACCAAGCAGGGTTGAAACCAGGAGATCAATCCCAGGGTAAGTATTGGAAGGTCTGGCATGGAGGCAAAGAACAATCGGCAAAGTGAGTGAGTGCACCTTAAATATAGGGCTGATTGATGAGCTGCAGCTGAGAGAGCAGGTGGACAGATGATAAGGTAATGGCAAAAGATCAACGGTATAGTCCAAGTTAGATCAAGTACAACCGCTGTGAATGGCCAAAAATGGCAATTTTTTTGGAAGCACCCCAATTTTTTTGGAAGCACCCCAGATTACTCGATTTTGATGAAAATTGAAATTGCTTCAAAAGCACATTATTATCCTCAAAGTCCATCTTGCTCTCTTTTACATGCCTGACACCTGTGTTGCTACTGTGTAATAATAATAAATCATACATAGGCCTGTGAATAGCAGGCACAGCATTTCCCCAGAATAGGCAGTAATATTTTGGGAAAATACAGTGTACAAAATAAAATCATATATTTTAGGGAAGACCACTGCTACCTGTAGCTTTTGCCGGCTAGGCAGGAGGACTCAGAGTGATGTGACCTTTCAAGTTGACAGACATGTTTTCTTCCGAGTGTCATCATGCTGCAGAGATTCAGGTATCACCTCGGGCTGAGATCCAGTACAATATGGTCTGGCATCTGATCGCATTCTGATCCTAATGTGTTCTGCGTGTCAACACATTCTCATTCCCAACTCGATAAACACTGATGCTTCTTCTGGACCCCTCGGCGTTACTTTCTAACACGCTGGGTATCAAACTATAACGCACCACTACAGTCACAGTAAACTCTTGGTTTACACTGTGAATTCAAACAAACACACACACTCTTGTTTAGGCTGAGGCAACACCTTCTTTGAAGGTATGTCAACATAGGTTTTGAGTTTTGTGATGATTGGCCCAAAGGTTATGGAGTTATGCTAATTGCGTTTTGGTGGCACAACCCTCTTATGTTCATTGGCAAATATCTTCTGAATACAACCATATTTTCAAAACCTTTTGGACCATGACCTCACCTATGTATATTGAATAGGCACACCAAATTTCGTCCAAATCGGATCAACGATGTTGGAGAAATTAGCAACATCTGGTTTTTCATCAATTCCAAGATGGCGGAAGATTTAGGTAGACGGACTTTGGTACTCCAATATGGAGGTCCAAGAGGATTTTTTGTAGAGGACAGTTGTTTGCACATGTGTGCAAAATGTCATGTCAATTGGCGTTACAGTGTGGCGGGGCTGGTGAATGGCCACGCTGGGTGGCGCTACCTTTTCGTGGCCGAATGCGAAACCACCAAATTCTAAAATTTTTCACCAGGCCGCATGGACACACCAAATTTGGTGAGTTTTTTTTTAATGCTGAGGGCACGTCGAATTCTAAAAGAATAATAAGAAGAAACATTTAAATTACAATAGGGCTTCACAGCCCGACGTTGTTATCAAAATGTAATTAGCCAACGGTGTGCTTTAACAGGCAGACGTGAAAAAAAAAAAAAAAACGCCAGTTACACACACACACACACACACACATACATGTAATACAGCCCTGTGATAGACTGGTTACCTGTCTGTCTCTACATGTCTCCCTGTGATAGACTGGTTACCTGTCTGTCTCTACATGTCTCCCTGTGATAGACTGGTTACCTGTCTGTCTCTACATGTCAGCCCTGTGATAGACTGGTTACCTGTCTGTCTCTACATGTCAGCCCTGTGATAGACTGGTTACCTGTCTGTCTCTACATGTCGGCCCTGTGATAGACTGGTTACCTGTCTGTCTCTACATGTCAGCCATGTGATAGACTGGTTACCTGTCTGTCTCTACATGTCAGCCCTGTGATAGACTGGTTACCTGTCTGTCTCTACATGTCAGCCATGTGATAGACTGGTTACCTGTCTGTCTCTACATGTCAGCCCTGTGATAGACTGGTTACCTGTCTGTCTCTACATGTCAGCCCTGTGATAGACTGGTTACATGTCTGTCTCTACATGTCAGCCATGTGATAGACTGGTTACCTGTCTGTCTCTACATGTCAGCCATGTGATAGACTGGTTACCTGTCTGTCTCTACATGTCTCCCTGTGATAGACTGGTTACCTGTCCGTCTCTACATGTCGGCCCTGTGATAGACTGGCTACCTGTCTGTCTCTACATGTCGGCCCTGTGATAGACTGGTTACCTGTCTGTCTCTACATGTCGGCCCTGTGATAGACTGGTTACCTGTCTGTCTCTACATGTCAGCCCTATGATAGACTGGTTACCTGTCTGTCTCTACATGTCTCCCTGTGATAGACTGGTTACCTGTCCATCTCTACATGTCAGCCCTGTGATAGACTGGTTACCTGTCTGTCTCTACATGTCAGCCATGTGATAGACTGGTTACCTGTCTGTCTCTACATGTCAGCCCTGTGATAGACTGGTTACCTGTCTGTCTCTACATGTCAGCCATGTGATAGACTGGTTACCTGTCTGTCTCTACATGTCGGCCCTGTGATAGACTGGTTACCTGTCTGTCTCTACATGTCAGCCCTGTGATAGACTGGTTACCTGTCTGTCTCTACATGTCTCCCTGTGATAGACTGGTTACCTCTCCGTCTCTACATGTCAGCCCCCCCCGTGACCATCGGCTAAATTACATATATTTCGTGGCATTATGTTATACTTTTATACTATTTTAATACATATTTGACTCTTTCTTTCCTAACTCTTATAAAGCAACTGCAGCTTTATAATGTCCAGAGGGATAAGTAAATTATTCTGATTCTGACTTATACAGACAGATATTTATGAACAAATATAAATGCGAACGTGGTCTGAAACTACAGATAGCCTACATATCACATCTAAAGGGATGTAACTTTTTCTACGACTTTCTGTCAAAGCTTTGAAGGCCGATGGAAACCCTGCTGGAGGAGCAGTTCATGTCGAACGAACCTTCTCTGGCAAATCTGACAGGGTTTTTATAATTTTTGTATTTTCATCTTTCTCAATTTTGCATTAATGCGTTCGGTCGCTGCTGTTACTTTCATCTTTACGAGGTTTCATGCAGTCCGTGAAGGCATCACACTTATCCCCTAAGTACCCGGCATGCACTTCGTCGTCGCCATTTTTCCTGTTGTGGTGGTTTGCGTCTCACCTCTCGGTTCTGGAAAATCTGTTTTATTTTCTAACTAACTTCTGTTTTGATTATTTTTATATTAAACGTTAACAACCAAACAATAACAGCAACATGGCGCAGTACAAAGGAGCTGCCAGTGAGGCGGGGAGAGCCATGCAGCTGATGAAAAAACGAGAGAAAGAAAGAGAGCAACTCGAACAGCTGAAGCAGAAGATTGCAGAGGTCTGTAACCATTTTCCATACATTACAAAGTGGTTATTTATTATATATTATAATCATGCCCCGTGTCTGCCTACTTATAACTTGAAAGGCCCCGACGGTCATTGATGCAGCAGAACAGTTCTTTTAAAATCTTATCAACGTAACGTGAACGTTTTAGCCAAGTATTAGGATAACAACAGAATATCAGCCTGTTAGTTTGGCTAACTTTAACTCCCGTATAGGCACCCAATAAAGAAACGTCTCTCTGTGTCTTCGTGTGTGTCCGTTTCCTCACAGGACAACATGGTCAAGTCCAACATTGATAAGAAGTTCTCAGCTCACTATGATGCTGTGGAGGCAGAGCTGAAGTCCAGCACAGTTGGTAAGTCTTTGCTGTTGCTCACGAAAGAAACTTATTTTTTATCATGGACAATCATATCACAGATATATTTCAATTATCTGTATTCTGTATATGATTATGAGAAAATGTACATGTGATTAATGTGTGTGTGTGTGTGTGTGTGTGTGTGTCTTGATCAGGTCTGGTGACACTGAATGACATGAAGGCCAAGCAAGAGGCCCTGGTGAAGGAGAGAGAGAAACAGCTGGCCAAGAAGGAGCAGTCCAAGGAACTCCAGCTGTGAGTTATTTCACACGTTAGCTGTGATCGGTAATATCTGCATGAGGGCGATTAAACCATAGTGCTAATTATCGCAATACAACTTTTACTAAATGTAAGACACGGTCGATAGAACGACGATGGAACTCATTCCTGCCGTGTTTTGACAGACAATACGAACAGCAACTGATAACGAGAACAGTGCTGTGCCGAACCAATCATGTGGCCGGAATAAAGTTACAGCCATGTCAAGTTAGGTTGAGGCACGTGGAGCGGAGGAGAAGAAGCCGGCAGCAGCACACATGCAGGGGTGCACATCAGAGAAGTCAAATAAAACTAGACGTCAGAAAATGTTGGAGCGTTACAGAAGTAAACGGAAACCGCTCAAAAGACACGGGGGCTATTTCACAAAAAAATAAAAAAAACAGGATAACCCAAAAAGCGAGGCTTGAACTTAGTCTCCTCAGTGTATCCTGGCTTAATACGTTTCATGTAGGCCAAGCCAGGATGAAGAGGTGCCAAATAATGTAAATCAGGTGTTCCATCACTTCCATGGCCACAGGTGTATAAAAGCAGCACCTCGGCATGCAGACTGTTTCTACAAACATGTGTGAAAGAATGGGTCGCTCTCAGGAGCTCAGTGAATTCCAGCGTGGTACTGTGATAGGATGCCACCTGTGTGCCAGTCGTGAAATTTCCTCACTCCTAAATATTCCAGTCAACTGTCAGTGGGATTAGAACAAAGTGGAAGTGATTGGGAACGACAGCAACTCAGCCAAGAAGTGGTAGACCACGTAAAATGATGGAGCGGGGTCAGCGGATGCTGAGGCATATAGTGCACAGAGGTCACCAACTTTCTGCAGAGTCAATCACTACAGACCTCCAAACTTCATGTGGCCTTCAGATTAACTCAAGAACAGCGTAGAGAGCTTCATGGAATGGGTTTCCATGGCGATCAGCTGCATCCAAGCCATACATCAGCAAGTGCTGATGTATGGCTTGGATGCAGCTGATCAAACTATAATGAATGAAGACACTGGGCGATGTCTAACTTGTCACAACAATCACAGCCAAAATGACCATGGCAGCTTACCACTGGATGCAGATGTACTGTATAGTGAAAACACATTTCAGTAGGGCGGGGGGAAAGCACTATATGCACTGATGGTTGTACGGCCATCATTGCTCTCTGTGGTAAGCCTTCTTTCTTCATTCGCTGTGTCTTATTCTGTGCAGAAAGCTTGAGAAGCAGAAAGAGAAGAAGAGAAAGGAGGAACAGAAAAGGAAAATAGCCAGCTTATCGTTTAACCCCGAGGATGAAGGAGAAGAGGAAGAGGAGGAAAATGAAGAGGAAGAACAGGAATGTGAGTATTGTATGCAATAATGTGAAAGCACATTTTTTAAATGTGATCTGTTTTTCCTGTTCAAGTTTCCCTTGAACAGCATATTGTCAGTCCAGTAAAACACACACACACACACACACACACACACACACACACACACACACACACACACACACACACACACACACACACACACACACACACACACACCACTGCAAAACTTTCTCTGGTTTTACTATTTAAAGGTTTGTGTTCAAGATAAATTAATTAACTAATTCTATAAAGTACTGACAGCAATTCTTCCAAAATCCCCCCAAATAAATTGACATTTACAGCATTTATGTTCAGGAAATAAAAAAAGATCCTGTGTCCAGACCTCGAATAATACAAAGAAAATAAATTCATAATTATTATTATATTATTTTTAAACAACACAATACTATGATGAGTGTGAAGAGTTCATAAATCAATATCTGATGGAATAACCCTGATGTTTAGTCCCAGCTTTCATGCATCTTGGCATCTCTCCACCAGTCTCTCACATTGACTTCATGTCACTCCTGGTGCAACATGAAACCAGCCGGGCTTTGTTTGCTTATGACCCCCACCTTGATCACATTCCAGAGGTTTTCAGGGGTTCAGGTCTGGAGATTGGGCTGGCCATGACAGGGTCTTGATCTGGTGGTCCTCCATCCACACCTTGATGGACCTGGCAGTGTGGCATGGACCATTGTCCTGCTGGAAGAACCCATCATGAGTGTTGGGCAACATTTTCAGAGCAGAGGTTTCTTCCATGAGGACCTTGTTCGGGCCTGATTCCATCCTTCCCAAGGACCCCAGATCATCATGATCCTCCACCAAATAACACAGTGGGTGTGAGACACTGTGGCTTGTAGGCCTCTCCAGGTCTCCGTCTAACATTAGAGACCAGGTGTTGGGCAAAGCTGAAATGTGGACTCATCAGAGAAGATGCTGCCCAGTCCCAACCTCAGCCTGGCTCGTCTTTGCTTCTCATTTATGAAATGCTTTTTTTCTGGCTTTGCACGACTTCAGTCCTGCCTCTAGGAGTCTTTTACATACATAGTATTATTTGTATGATAGAACATGTTCACAAGGAAGTTTGTCTAACAATGTTTGACTGTGTCTCAGACTCTCCAGTTAAGAAGAAGAAGCTGGGGAAAAATCCAGACGTGGACACAAGTTTCCTTCCTGATCGAGACAGAGAGGTGAGGTGAATGTAAATGACCACAAACCAAGCAATAATTAGGGCATGAAGTTGAAGCTGAATGTTGGTAGGGAAAAATAACCAGGCAGAGTGTATAAGTTGAGGCCCTATGAGGCCCAAAGACGAAATCACCGAATCTGACAATGAAAATGGAATCAACTGTAAAACACGGAATTCTGTGGAATGTTTCAAACTCTGGATACAATTTATAAAAATCTTTGTGTTCTTTCACATTATAAGTGTTTGTCACTGCACCTAAGCATAAAAAGGGAAAAATAACACATTGTTGAGTCTCTAATGTGTTTTAGTGTAATTAACGGGAACACATGGAAACTAGAATGTTTCTTCAGTAAATTTCTTAATTTTGACTCATCAACCACATGACTAGACACCATTTGATGGGAAAAATGCTAAATAAAACAGAAAACACGGAATTTGGGGAATAAATCAAACAAAATGAAAACGTATTTCATTGGGCCCTGTAAGTCCCCTGTCCCACATGAAGTTGAACGTTTATATTCAATGAAGATGCAGACCTTTACCTCGTCACTGTCGCTGTAACGCTTGTTCCTGGTGATGTTGGGACTTTGAAAATGTATAAACTCTGAAAATAATATTCTGGCCCTGCTCAATGTGTGTCCTGAGATAACTTCTGTTGTGATGCATCAGATGGCAAATGGTTCGTTCATCGACCTGCATAAAAACCGACAAGCTACTAATGTTGAATGCAGCGACTAGGAGGAAATAGCAGGCGAGTCATGTGGAACGTTGAGAAATAGTGCAGTTGTGCTGTGACTAGCTTGTACCAGCTTTTCACAGGGAACTTCTTCAGTCTACGTTGGTTTTACATAATCACAGAAAGAAGGACCCTTGATATTTAGAACGATCTTTGTCTCGTGTCTCCTTTTACAAAAGGCCATGAGTGTAACAGGTGGGCGTCAACGGTAATGTGATGTATTGAATAAGCGTGTGGCTCCGATGAAGAGCCTCATCACAACTCCAATGACAGCTGAATCTGAACGATGCGTTTAACATTGATAATAATCAAGACTTCTCAGGAACACAATGTCACTGGCCATCTCTCTATGGAAAACAAGGCCACGTCTCAAGGACAAAGGGCAAATTTCACATATAAAAAATAAAACATGTACAATTTCTACATGAGTGCTTAAGCGCACCCTACTGGTGATAGTAAGTAATAGCACAATTAGGACTTTTTCTTGTGTTCCTGCATTATTTCACTACATTTTTGATTACCCAAAATAGTGTGCCACCCCAGAAACTAAAATCCACCAGCCGCCACTGCTTAACATACTACCGGAGAACTGTAGGCTATCCTTCTCCTCCTAGAGCAACATAATGAAGAGCTGTAGGTCGATTTTCTGAAGAAAAGAGAAGAAAAAACATTTATTTCAGTCTCGATAGTCATTTACATAATGTGTTAAAAAATGACCAGAGTATATGGGATCTGTTAAGAAAAGGTATAATAGGAGTATTATTGTTCTGATCTTCGGATCAGCCTTTATAGATCTATTTAAAAGGAATATTGGCCGATAACTATCAGTGGCTGATTGATCGGAGCACCCTCAAATAATAACCATGTAAAATGAGTAGCTGGTGGCATTTTGCACCTTACTGAGTGAGTCTTGTCATCCAGTTAATTCAGAGGTAAAGTTTTCATGATTGAATTGTGACATTCATATGTCTAATTTTCTTTTACTGCAACATGGCCATCTTCTCAACTCTCTTTATTCACTACATTGATTTGATCTGCTTCTTGTGTTCAGGAGGAGGAGAATCGTCTCAGAGAGGAACTCAGGCAGGAATGGGAGCTCAAACAGGAGAAGATTAAGAGTGAGTGTCCAGTCATTTAAATTCTCTAGTTTATCCAAGTCGCTATAAATCAGGGCTTCAAGTATCCCGGCACCGTGCCGGATCTCCAGCATGAAGCTGTGAGCAGAAAGAATTCAAATAAATGTGCGTGGGAATTTGTTGTTGATGCAGTTCTTAATTTATTATCAATGGAGTTCATCTACCAATTGTATGCAAGTAACGCAGCTCTCGACCTAGCCAACGTTAGGAGCCAATCAGAAGCAGAGTAGGGCTGGTCTCGACAACGCTGTTGAAGTGTGGGGTCTAGCGATGTCATGTTAGCATGTTATGCCCGTCTCAAAATGGAAAACAGATTCATGAAACTTGGTGAAGATGTCCTAAATGGCCACTCTAATGTGCAGATTTACCTTGAAAGGGGCGGGGTTAGAAAACCAGCCAGTATCTGGTGTGACCCCCATTTGCCTCACACACATTGCAACACATCTCCTTCACATAGTAGATCAGGTTGTTTATTGTGGCCTGTGGAATGTTAGTCCACTCCTCTTAAATGGCTGTAAGTCATGTTTTGGTCGGGGATCAAATACTTATTTCTTTCGGTCCTATGGAAATGTATTTTTCTGGAATTTGTGTTGATATCCGGTCTCTTTGAAGTACCATAAATATGATTGTTTTTCAAAGTTGCTTGCACTTTAAAGCTGCTGCACTGTTACCGTTTACACAGTTCTTTTAGTTCTGTTTTTTACTTGAAGCCCTGTAAATCTAATAACAAGCAGACATTCTGTCTTTAGTGTCCCATTTTGGTCAAATGTCACAGCTTGGGAGAATTTGGGAAAACCTTTTTGTCATTTCCCTGCTTTATAAATAAACATACAGACATGGTCTCCCACCAAAGTAATGAGGTGTGTTTGTCTTCAGGTGAAGAGATTGAGATCACATTCAGCTACTGGGATGGCTCCGGACATCGTAAGACGGTTAAGGTAAAGCATGATGAGCTACGACACAGCGTTGATAACAGGGACATTTATAGGGGAATTAAAGTAGTCAAACAGTGTACTGGACACTGTCTCTGTCACTGTCTTTGTGCTTTCATTATGTGTGTTCATTTCACCTGTAGATGAAGAAAGGAAATACCATCCAGAACTTTCTGCAGAGGGCCCTGGAGGTCCTCAGAAAGGACTTCAGTGAGCTCAGGTGAGATCCTGATTGGTCACACACAGAAGCTTGAACCTGAAATATGTGATCGGTACCCTTTATTCATTTTCCCTGCATGTTAAAATGAGTTGGACTGAATTTCTTCGCTGTGCAGGTCTGCTGGAGTAGAGCAGCTGATGTACATCAAAGAGGATCTGATAATCCCACATGTAAGTACTGATTCACCATGACGTTTGTTTATATTTGGTTTAATTTCACTTTCTTTAGTGTGCAAGTAGTAGTAGATTCATGAGCTCAAACGTTAGTATTATTCTAGAAGAAGGTTGAACTGAGAGGAAGTCAGAGATTAAGGTAGTTAGTATTGGAAGTCTGTCACCAATAGGGCTGCATGAAACATCGTATCAGTATCGACATTGTGATATGTTCATGTGCAATAGCTACACCTAGTATGTGTTATATCGGCACATTAACTCAATGTCAGACTAAAACTTCTTTACTGCTCGATACAAAAGGATAAGGACAAATGGAATTGTCCAACATCTGTTGGTCTGCTGAAGCATTCAGAGTTCCTTTCACTGGAACTAAGGGGCCAAGCCCAGCTCCTGAAGAACACCCCCACACCATAATCCCCCTCCACCAAACTTTACACGTGGCACAATGCAGTCAGACAAGTACCGTTGTCCTGGCAACCGCCAAACCCAGACTCGTCCATCAGATTGCCAGATGGAGAAGCGTGATTGGTCCCTCCAGAGAACGTCTCCACTGCTCTAGAGTCCAGTGGCGGCGTGCTTTACACCACTGCATCCGACGCTTTGCATTGCACTTGCTGATGTATGGCTTGGATGCAGCTGATCGCCATGGAAACCCATTCCATGAAGCTCTCTACACTGTTCTTGAGTTAATCTGAAGGCCACATGAAGTTTGGAGGTCTGTAGTGATTGACTGTGCAGAAAGTTGGTGACCTCTGTGACCTATATTCCTCAGCATCCGCTGACCCCGCGGTCTGGCAGGTTTGCAGCAGTGCCATAAGTTTCTAACTTTCTTATAATGCTCCCAATGGTGTCTCTGTCACATGTTTGGTATATCTTCTTATACCCTAGAAAAGGTCTCAAAAACAGCAATATTACATAGGGGTTGAATAATTGTGACTTGGCTTTATTACATACTACTGTTACACACGAATACTACATCATACGTTTTCTTTGCTGATTGTATGTATCACTAACACCATTACTATCATCCAAAGTCAAATGTAGCTCTTTGAAACAAACTTTCATAGGTAAATCCGTACAATCGTTGGGGGGTTGGAATATTTCCGGTTGCACCTGTACATATCCAGCAGTTGTGACACGTTTTACTATTTGTCATACTTTTATCTGTTTGTGTCATTCAGCACCACAGTTTTTACGACTTCATTGTCACCAAAGCCAGAGGCAAATCCGGTAAGTGAACAACAGCTTTCCATTCACATATGCCTTATATGATTTGTTTGTCATAGACTACATTTTTAGTTGAGTTTCTTGCCTTTTCACTCATTTCTCTTTTTGTTCACAGGCCCTCTGTTCAGCTTCGACGTCCACGATGACATTCGACTGGTGAACGACGCCACTGTTGAGAAAGATGAGGTAACCATTTAGTTTTGCAGCTAAAACAAGAGATTGTTGGAGGAAAAGAACAGAATTCTTCAGTTGATGTGAGCCAGTGTCAACCATAATGTCAAAAGAATTGCAATGACCAATTTCTTACCAGTTATAGGAATCAAAGGCCGTGTTTACACCTTCAGTGTATGCATTAAGTTAATTATGGTTGCTTTGAGAGGCCATCAGCCAGACCAAATGCTCAGGTGGACTCGCTTGCATTGAGTTTGGATCTCACTGAGCTGTTGAACGTAGGACTCCATCATCTGGAGAGCAAAGGGAAGAGAGGAGGGAAACTGTATTTACAACATCTGATTTGAGTGAGTTTAGTTCGCCCAAATAAAAGCTTTTAATTAATAGGGTAACAGGATGAATTGATATGAACATTTGTTGATCATTTAATTAGTGGATCTTTGTAAGCAGCTATTCTTCAGTTAATAATAATACTTAATAATTCATTGTTAGTTAATAACATATTAAGTTTAATACCTCAGTGACGAAGAGTAAACTGCAAAAACACAGGGGACTTTTATTATGAAGAATGTATAAGGAATGAAATGGGTGATAGCCACAGTTTAGAGCTGCTATGTGGTGTGAGCACACACATGTGAACACAGCGTTCTGATCTGGTGAATGCAGTCACAGAAGTCACATTGAAAAGACGAGTGTAGCTACGACCAATACAATATGAAAGATATCGTAAGAAATGCAGTTTTTAAGGCTTAAAGCATGAAGTACTTAAATATCTCTACTGGATTTATTGTTGAATGGCATTCTGGAAGCAATTGATGAATTTTGCTGTTTTGTTTTTTTATATTTCACGATCAGCTGCTGCAGCCGGTCCTTCATGATCTAAGATTGATGTTTATTCTGTCATTTTCTTGCTAACCCGACTCCTGCTGTCCATATTCACGAGACATGTACTGATATGACTATGAAGCTAACCAGGTACCTTTAACTTTGGTAGGCGTCCATTTCCAAGTGAACTTAGTTCTGCTATTGTGCTGAAAGTCTCATGCAGGTAAAGTGGTGCTGAGGAGCTGGTATGAGAAGAACAAGCACATCTTCCCTGCTAGTCGCTGGGAGCCGTACGATCCTGAGAAGAAATGGGACAAATATACGGTGAGAGTCCATGTTTCCCATAAATAGAATCGCAATCTTAAATCTCATCTTTCAAACAAGTAAAAAGGCTGATATGAAATAGTAAAAACGTGTTTTAAGAGATTGACCATGCATATTTAATAGCATGTCAAAGACAACTGGACTTGCTGTGTACGATGTCGAGAGGCAGAGAGGAAATACATTTCTAATCAATGAAAACATTCACAGTATGATATCAGAAATACTTCACAAAATGAATTATTTTCCGATTTCCCACCTATTTTCTTATGTCAGACAAGATAAAGAGATGAAAAGCCACGACGTCGCACTTTGTCTTTACAGCCCTCGACTTCCATCTTTTAGCGTTAGCATACTGAGACGGGTTAGCAGGTTCTCACAGGAGGCTAATTCTGTTAAACAGGCTCATTACCGACAAAGGTTGTAAAGTTAGTTTTACTCTTAGTAAATTTCCCAGGAATGGGACTTATAAAGGATTAGCTTAACTTATCTCATAACTGAGGCAGTAATTAGCCCGTCAGAAAATAATTTGTAAAGCGCTGCAGATAACGGGACGCCGGCTCAGATTGATTACCCGCCTTCCACAACATGTACAAAGCAGCAATAGTGGTTATATTCATGATTGATTAAACCTTGTCAGTGTCGAGGTAAGCCCCACTCCTCCGGTCCTCCGGTCAAACTCGTGTGAGTAGCGCAAGGCAAACATTTGCTTTACGTTTGCTGTGACACAGTTGTGTCTTCACTTCATTAACCTTAAAAATTCAAAACTCATTAGTTTAGTTTTTGTTAAGTTCTTCACCAGTGTCTCTTTGCTGCACACATTCCTTATGTCTTGTGTCAGCCTTATAAATATCACCTTTTCATGAGAATGTGTGCGTTGTCTGAAGTTACGATGCCTCTGAAGTTACCATCCTTTATAAGGCAGCCTGTTCTACTCGGTTTGTGGGAAAGAAGTATTTTATAACACAGAGCTCCTGCTCTTGCTGTCAGAACTCAGCAGTGTTGGTCTAGTGCTACCATGCATAGCAGCCATGATGATGCTGATACCATTTTTATGAGAAGAATATACATTTTGAATTAAAGAGCTAGTTCTTATTGTTCTGTGATGGTTTAAATGAGGCTGCAGCGGGCTCGGTCTTCTGGTAACCTAAAGAAAACTGAAAGAATCAATTGGTAGCAACCATAGCATGCTAGCTTGTCAGGAAGAGTGCTGAATGGTGCTCCAAATTCAGGCTAAATTTTGGCGAGTGAAAACTGGCACTACAATTTTGACTGACCTCAAGATATGTGAATGAAAATGGTTCTATGGGGACACAAGTCTTGAGCCCAAAGTGGACATGTCTCTAAAGGGGAGACTGGGAGTGTCTGTAAAGGTACCATCAGAACCCACGGTCATGCAGCGTGGGTCAAAAGCCATGCAGTTTTTTGCATTCGGTGTAAATGTGTTATTTTCTCCTATTGGAAAATGGTGTAAGTGAATATTACAGGGGTCCCTAAACACTCTTGTACCTGCATTAAGTGACCAGAAAGTGGAGAATCTTGTCCAATAAGCCCAATTTAATGAATGTGTGATGATGTTCGCCCCCCTCCTGCCATTTCATTCCAGTGTGATTTAAAAACAAAAGCAACTTGCAGTCCCTGAATAAAATGCCCTGGTGTGACCTCTATGGTAATCACAGCCTCATGGAATGTTACACCCACAAACTAGCAATCGAGGATTTTTCAGAGGACGGATGTCTTTACTAGATATCTTTACAATAAGGGGATTTGTGAACAGTTTCCAATCACTGATTGATCATAGAATATGATGATAGGAAGCCATCATATACGTCCATCATTATTTTTTCAGCCATTTTATACTTTCACAATTTATATTAAATAATTAATAAATAAATATATTGTATAATTAATTTTGATTGAACAACTTGACACACACTGCAAAGCTGCATCTCAAAGCTTTCAGAAGCATTACACCACTTCTACAGTGTGTGGCATCGTCTGTTGAAAAGGTTTAAGGGTCAAAAGTCCATTTACTGTAAGTAACACTGGCTGTATTAGTACCTCATACAACCCCATTTCAAAACACTCAAACGATCACTTTAAGTTTGTCTCAAGTAGTGTGTGTGAGTAAAGAACAAGGTAGCCTATCTGTTTCAAATAAAATCAAATTATGATATTGGAAAGAACTTCAAAACTTTATAGTGTTGGAATTCAATGATAAGAACATGTTTTCAGAAAATGCATGTGGCTTTTATTGCTAGGCTGAAATCAATCTACACTCACAGGTTGTGTTTATGTTCCAAACTAAATACAAGTATTGAAAGTATGAACCGTAATGATTCCAGGGAAACTGGTTGAACAGCTCTGTGTGCATGCAGTATGTGTACACAGAAGAACTTCCCAGCATGGTGGAGCTGCCAACTTTTCTTGCATCGGCACGCTATGGCATACCTCTGGTCCATCCAGATGCCGCGCAAAAATGTTTGTAGAAGTTTTTCAATCACTTATTGGTAACAAAATGATCCCAAAACGGATGGGATCAGATTATTTACACAAGAGTGTGAAACAGGAATGTTTCTGTGGATCATTACAGGGCCAGGCTTATCAAAGCTATCAAAGGCTTGGTGACCGCTCATTGTGTTTTGATGACCAGTGAACTTTAAAAGGGCATGGCTCGGACCTAAACAACAATATAACCTATACATTCTGAATTTAGTTCTCCACTCATTCTGAAACTGAAGAGGATATATTTATACACGTTGAACCATAAATAACTTTTTAAATTGTCCAATAGTGGGCACCACCAGTTCCAAATGTGCTTGAGCGTGGTGCAAATATCTCCAAGCCTGTGGATATTTTTATTTAAGCTGTTGAAAATGACTTTAGAATTGACCAATAAGGGTGACAGCATTGCTAAAGAAGGGCATTGATTTGAGGGGTAATCCTAAGATCTATTATCTTTAATGCGATGTCAGAAATCCGTAAAGGTCAAGACCCCGCAGCTGTCGACGGCCTGTGTTGGGTTGAGCCTGGAATAGCTGCTTGTGATTACATTTTGATTTATTTAGTTTGAACATGATTTTTAATTATTGATGCAGTCTGATACTGCGTGTGTACTTGTAATCATGAAGATGCTCCGATACTACCACCCCGATACTTTAAGGCAGTGACATCAGGTCAGCGGGGAGCGGGAGCATGTCAGCCGTGACGTGGTTCACGCTGTAACGCCGTCTGAGCCTCTCTGTTACTGCTACATTCACAGCTGGAACGACTCACACACAGTTATTCTAAGAACTGTTATGGCATTAGTAAGTACTCATATAGGTACTCCGTATCGGCAAGTAGCCAAATGTAAGTACTTTCACTTGTACTTGGTCTGATAAAATCAGGGCATCCCTATTTTGAATCGTGGATGTTGTTTGTTTTTCAGATCCGGTGAAACGGCTGTCTTCGTCTCTGAAGTCCTTGAAGAAAACAACTTCATTTCCAACTTATTTTTCTTTATTTACAATGTATGTTATCAATGCTTTATTAAGATTTGATAAAGTATTGATTCATAATTTTACTTGGTATTTCAAATACTAGTTTTCTCAAATGTATTTTAATTTGCCAATGCAATGTTTCCCATGAAAACAACTCTGTATTCATTTGTGTATACCTCATAAATATCTCTGAGCATCTATGCTTAATAAAAAGAACCTGGCTATGACTCTGGACACCAGCTCCTTTGCTTCTTGTTGAAAGATGTTCACTTTTCCTGTTTTCCATGTGTTTCTGCTGAATGTAAAAGCGTTTCTCTTGGCTCTGTCTAGAACATGACAATACTGTTGTCCTCCTGGCCAAGAGCACAACATGAACGAGTCTGGCAGCGTAAGTGTTAAACATGTACGGCCACCCGGCAGCACCTCCACCCATAGCCTCCAGCCACCACTCCCCTCGTCCTCTGCCTTCCTCCTCCCCGGTTCCTGTCATTCACTCTCACGCACAACTGAGGACACTCGATTTCACCTGTATCACCAACCGGTGAGGGTGTTTGTGTGTGGGTTTGAGTTTGGGTGCTGCCAGCCGGTGCCATGGTGGCTGTTGCTCTTGTTTTGCACTGGTTCTTTGCACTTTGTCAGCTACTCTGGGCTCAGGATGACGTCAAAGCTGCTGATATCACTCCTCAGGATTGCAGCCTGGACTGTGTACGGCAGGTAAACCGGATAATCCAAAATATTGCCCTGCATTGCCTCTGTTTGGTGTTATGTTGACTATGCAAGCAGGCTTTTCTTCTGTTGCAGCAAAGTTGTATCTATCTCTATCTCCTCTTTTCTGGTCGGGGGATATTTATGTCAAACGACTACAATATGACAGCTGACTTGAAACATTCACACATGCTCACACACCACTGTTGAGGTTTGCTCTGCTGTAGAACCTGCTGCATCTGTTGACATACAGTAGTTCTGTGTGTTTGCTTGACAATTGCTGTAAAATGGAATGTCTTAAAGCCCCTAACATTTAAAAAAAAAGTAACAATCTGAGAAGGAAATAGATTTTTTATTGAAGAGATCACGTTAAAAAATCACATAAAATATTATTTAAAGGGTCATCAATAAAACAATTTGGAACCACCGTCCTAAAAGACAGAAACTGTCATTCTTAGCAAGCTTTTCCCCAAAGCAGTATTCTTTTTTAAAATTCAATGTAACAATATCCCATCTCTCAAGTAAACCAAAACAAATTTACAGTATGACGTCTCAAAACGTAAGATGACAAATAATTTATAAACAAACACAAATGAGGTAAGAAAAGGAAAAAATAAAAAGGGGGCTCAGGGCTGGTTGAACTGTTCCAGGGTCAGATTAAGCTCCTTCTCGTTAGCTCAACATGTCCAGGACTGGCCTGCTTCACTTCTCTGTGAAATGTCATAATTATTGTACACATCGAGTCAAAATGGTAGCTTTGGACAATAGGATTATGATCAGAGCTTGGAGCCTCGTTGCACTGTTTGTCGGCCTCGGGCCGAGATCTGGTAACATTCATAAGGACAAAGAAGGAAGTGTGTGTTACAGTCCCCTTGATGGACCACGCACTCAGGCACCTCTCTCCTTCTGAATCACATTCAGTTCATCTCTTCTGTGAGTCTTACCGCAGAGCTTTTCATTTACAGACATCCTTTGTTTTTTGGCATTTTTAGTTGACAAGATTCAGTTTGATGGAGTCTTCAGATTGAATTATCCATGTGAGTGCTGTATATAAGTATTTCACATTGTGAGTCAGCCAGCTGTGGACTTACCATTTGTCATGTAAGAATGTTGATTATGTTTTCAGCTTGCGTGCAATCACGTATTTAGACAGACTTTTTGACGGCCAGTATTCAAACTGACAGGATAACTACCATTGTGTTAAACACACACACACACACACACACACACACACACACACACACACACACACACACACACACACACACACACACACACACACACACACACACACACACACACACACACACTCTCTCTCTCTCTCTCTCTCTCTCTCTCTCTCTTTCTCTCTCTCTCTCTCTCTCTCTCTCTCTCTCTCTCTCTCTCTCTCTTCCCCTTTAATCTTCTTGCCTGTTAGTCTAGTTATGTCTCTCCTGCAGGGTGAGTCGGCAATAGCTCTTTGGTCTCTAAGTTTTTTTTATTTTTAAATAAAAGTTTGAAATACACATTCTATTATTACTTAATCATAATACAGTTGATGATTATAGCCTTTGATAACGCTCATTTAAATAGAGAAACCAGCAACGGGTGAAACTATGACTTTATTTATTTTATGGTTTATTACTTCCCATAACCTGTGGTCTATACTTGACTCATTATATAGGTTATTATTCCTTTTGGGTTCAAGTGTCTTTTACAGCAAAGAGAGAGAAAACTATTGAAAGCAGCAGTGTACGCTCAAAGAAAGGTACTATGTGAACACAGGCACTAACTTGTGGAAGCCAGTCTCAAGACACAAAGCATTGTGGGTCCACTTGAGTATACGCAGTAAGCTCACAAGACTGCCAATGTAACTAGATGCTACGAATACTTCACAATACAATCTAGCTGTAAAGTTGACCTTGAATGATGGAAGGTCAATCAGGTTGCCGCTCTGCCTCTTGTGTTGTTTACATCCACCCATTGCTCCTCTGCAGGCCAAACATGGCTACTGGTTGCAAAAATTCCAAGATGACAATTGCCAAAATGCTTCAAACCATAGTCCACAAACCAATAGGTGATGTTACGATGACTATGTCCACTTCTTATATACTACAGCCCATGCTCACGTCCCATACTCAGAAAGTTTTGCTATTCCACATGGACATTTCTCTCACACACATCATTTTAACATTTGGACATCAAAAGAAGAATATGAGACAAGAGATCCGCTCTTCAGCTTTTATGTCCAGGTATTTACATCTAGATCTGTTACACAACGTAGCTCCTTTTGTTTGAACCCACCCATTTTTTACGATTTTTTTGAGGCATAGACGCCTTTTATTAGCAGTGGATAGATCGGAAACATGAGGAGAGAGAGAGGGGATGTGACATGCAGCAAAGGACCTCCGGCCGGGATTCGAACCGGGGTCGGCTGCGTATGTACGTTCGTACATGGCATGCGCTCTAACCACTCCGCCAACTGCGCGCCCGAACCCACCCATTTTTTAAGTGAGCAAAATGGTTGGAACATGTGACTGACAGGTGTGTTTTGTTGCCCAGGTGTGTCCTATTACGTTGATTATTCAAACAATAAAGCGCACTGACTCAGCTACAGCCTTAGCCTGAGGAGACTGCATTTACAGTTGAACAGGTGTAACCAACATTAAGACCAGAGAGCGGTCTATGGGAGAAAAGCAAGCAATTCTGAAGCTGAGAGAAGATGGAAGAACAACCAGAGCCACCGCACCACCAACTGGCCATTGCCAGTACAACCATTTGGAACGTCCTGAAAAAAGAAAGAAACCACTGGTTTACTGAGCAGCAGATGTCAAACTGGTAGACCACGGAAAAAACATCAGCAGCTGATGACAAACATTGTGAGAGGTGTTAAGAAAAACGTAAAAGTACTGTCAGTGACATCACCAACAACCTCCAGAGGGCAGGGACGAAGGTATCACAAGAGGAACAAGTACTCAGGCTACGTCAGAAGATGCAAAACCCCTCATGAGCAATATGAAGAAGGCCAGATTGGAATTTGCCAAACATTTACAGAGACGAGGCTCAAAAGTTCAGGGAGACTGATGAGACAAAGATGAACCTTTACCAAAGTGATGAAAGGCTAATGTGTGGAGAAAGACAGGATCTGCTCATGATCCCACACAACACACAAGCGCGTCTGGGAAAGACGGTGGAGGCAATGTCATGCTTGGGCTTGCATGGCTTCTTCTGAGATGGGCTCATTGATATTCACTGATGATGTAACATATGATGAAATTAACTTGGAATTCTACAGAAACATTTTGTCTGCCAATTTAAAGAGAGATGCTACCAAGACAACGACCCAAAACAACCAAGAAGTTCATTAGAGGAAAGACGTGGAAGGTTTTAGACCGGCCAAGTCAATCTCCAGACTTAACCCTACTGAGCCCCCTCCCCTCACTACTGGACATTTATGGAACCCACCTTACCTGCAAAGCAACAGTAGCAATAGTTTATATATTGTACAGTGTGTACATTACATTGCACATTTTCATCTCCTGTTTTTCTATTTCTTTGCACTATTCAGTTTTTTGTGTTTTTCTATTTCTCTTGTACTATTGAGAATTTATTTTATTTATTGTACATATATTTTGTAATATTGTACCGTGGGTCGGAGAGAAACGCATTTTGGATTCCTCTGTATGTCTGGCACATGTTGTACAATTGACAATAAAGCTGACTTTGACTTTGATTTTACCTGCTAAAGAAACAATAACAGCCTAAAGAGGCAGCGGTGAAAGCCTGGAAATGGAAAAGCATTACAAAAGAAGAATGCAAAAGTTTGGTGATGTCAATAGATCACAGGCTTGACATTGTTATTGCAAGCAAAGGATTTGCAACTAAATATTAAGTGTTGTTCACATTAATCAATTTTAAGTTGATCTGTTCCTGTGATTTTGCGCACCTAAAAATGTGTTTTTCCATTATAAATGATCTCCTAAGTTGTGTAACCGATCGAGATGTAAATACCTGGAAAAATAAGTTGAAAAGCTGATCTCTTGTCTCTCTATATTCATCTTTTTCGGATGGAACTGTATGCATATGGAATGTATACACATACTCACCTTTCCGTACAAACCCCATTTCCAGGAAAGTTGGGATATTTTTTCAAAATGCAATTAAAAATTACAATAGGGCTTTCACTGCCCAAAAAAATCTGATGTGTCTGACTTTTTGTTTTTATTGCATTTTGGAAAATATCTGACTTTTCTGTAAATGATGGTGTATGCACAGCCAAGGTCACACAATGAAGATAAGAGAACACAAACAGAGGCTTCAGACAAAATACAGATGTGCGTTTAAAGGTGTCAATATGCAAGTATATAAGTAAGTAAGAGTATGTTCTTCCACTTTCTTGAAGAGAATGCAGTTTAATGTGCTGAGTCTGAATTCATTGTTGCTTTTTCCATTATTCCTCTGCAGGGAGGAACTGAATGTGAATACTGCAGAATAACCAGAACTGATGTCAAGAAGGCTCTGGGTTTTAAATCGATAGAAGCGTTTGGGAGTAAGTCTGCAACTCACAGCCGACAAGTTTGAATTCTGTGTGACTTCCGGAAAATTGTTCTGAAAAACTGAAAAGCTTTGAATTCATTAATTGCACAAACAGATTTTGGCAGCCCATGATATGTTATATTCTCCTGCATGTACGTAACCTGATGATTTGCAAACATAAAGAACAAATGCCAAATTGTTTGCACATCATACTAGGATTTTAATGGCAAATACAGAAAGGGTTGACTATAATTGTCATCATGACCTAATGACAGGAGGGAAAAAGGTACATTTCAGATATTTGTCAAGTTGCTGTGGGCCATAGACTGTATACATCCGAAGTTCACATTGTCATTGTGGTGTCACCCATTTGTGTTTTGTTTAAGGTGTTGAAGCCTTGAGTTGAACATTTTAGCCGTCACCATCTTGTTTTTTTGTAAGTAGAAGTGACACAAGAAGGTGGAGTTAAGTACACTGCATAGGACACACACAAGTTAAAGAAGGCTGTGTAATGAAAACAGACAACTCCCAGACCAGGCAAGTGTGGTAGCGACCTGTCAGTCACAAAGTAGCCACGCCCTAAAGCATACCCTGCTTTATGGCCTGTTTGACCTCATTCTCATGGTATGTCCCTTTAATTTATAAATCCAATTGTATGAGAGGTGAATTGGGGAGAGCTATACGTATTTATTAAAATTGGATGTCCAAAATAATAAATACACTTGAAAGATGATTCTGGCTCAGTTGGAGAGAGGTTAGCTTATCAATGTAGTCATACTGTTATTATGAGCATTAAAGCCCCATGCAGTTGACTATAGCTCTGACCTCATATACTGTAAGTCAGCATCAGCAGAAACAAACATTTCATCACAAAGATTTGAGAGCAGCAACAACTTAATTCAAAACCACATGGCTCCGCTCTCTTTTCTCCCTTTTCTCTTAATGACCAACAACACAGGGAACATACACCAACAATAAACAATAATAATCATCAATTTACTAATAGATTTATCATTTCTTTTCTGCTTTGTGTTACTAGTGTTGGCGCGTTGTTGAAACTCAATGGAAACAGTTCCCTCTTACAAACTAACATTAACCTCTGTGTCATAACTTCAGAACGATAACACTTTTGTTCATTTAACAATATTTTTCCACCAACGTAGCGTGTTACTTTTCTCCTCTTCCTAGCACTACCGCTTTCTCCCCCCTTGATATTTCTAGCCCCGCCTCTATCAGGCCGGTAGGTAAATTCCTCATGACAAGAGCGTAAGCAAAATGAGTGACGCCTGTCAGAACAAATCACAATACAACAAGAGAAACCTGAGATGTTCCCACAATGTTTTGCGTCTTAGTGCCTTGAGACTGGCTGACATTCTATGTGTTATTTCTCCTCAGGTTGTATTCCCTGGCCATGTTTTGAGTTGCTAGGAGAAGAAGACCCCAAAATCTGCCAGCACTACGTCCACGCACCAAATGATGTGACGGTTGAGGTTGTAGACGACCTAAACCCCACATCGGACACCATTGTTGTCTCCTGGAAGCCCAGCTACTATGGTATCTTGATATCGATGGACAAAGCCAATTTCTGTATGCAGCATGTCTCACGTCACAGAGGTCATAAAGTCCTTTGATTGTCTCTCTGCACTTTTGAAAGTCATTTATCATGTCACAATGTCACTTGTGACACGAGTTGCCTCCCCAAAGTGATTTCTGCTATCAGGGTGACGTTACCACGACTTATTTCAGATGAAATACAGTTAGTATTGAAAGGTAAATGCCCTGCGGGTCGCATGAGGAAAATGTTTCAAAGTGTAAGAGACAGCTTGTTTGATTAATTGGACTGACCATGATCTGAACATTAGAGTATATCTGCCAGTTGGATGTTGGATTTCACGCTGTCCGTTCTGTGTTGTCTGCAGGAATTGCCTTCCTGCGAGGCTTTCAGGTGTCCCTCCAGGCTTTGGGAGGGTCGAGTGTTGCCTGTCAGCTCTTTCTCTTCCACCGTAACCTCTCGCTCCTGGCTTCACATGCTCAAAGGGTAGGAAGGGCCCCACTTACTTTGACCTTTTTCTTGTGTCTGGTATGTTGTATTTGATCCAAATGCTTGTTCCCACTGTTTTAACTCACAGGAATGTTCACAGCTGAAAATAGTAATTTTCATATAAATACATTTCTATTTGGTTATTTTTACTAGAGAGTGTATCCTATGTGTTAAATTCTCCAACAAGTGGCCATTATCTTTGAGTACTTACAAATTATAACCTGGTGATTGTGAATTATGCTAGATATATATCAGATCATAGTGACATCATCCTCCCCCCAAAAAATAAAATATACCCTTAGAGGAAACAGCTGCACATTTTTTCTCCCAGAAGTTGTAAATATGATAAGAGACCACGTCAAGGGAAGCCTGTTATTTCATGTAGCTTTTTGTAACGAGAATATCCTGGAGGACTTTATGACATCACGCACCAGGATACGCTCTACTATGGCACAGGTAGACATGCAGGCTGCATTTTAACAGGTGATAGTCATGGTCATGTGAAAACAATGTATTTGATGTCTGACAGGAGATCAAGCTGACAGGTTTTATTACATATTATTTGTTTATTGCTTTGCATTTGTCCATTATGAAGCAACAGAATGCTGTATACTTATACTTATTTTCCATTACGTTCTTTAAGTTCTCTGACACATCCTCATCCTGAGCTTCAGAGCCTTATGTTTTCAGTTTATCCATACGTCCGCCCATACTGTTTATTCATACAGTGGTCTATTCTGGCAAACGTGATACCTCAGGAACGTCTCGAAGACATTTCTTCAAATTTTGCACACATTTTCACTAAGACTCAAAAATTATTAATTATCTGATGAGATTTTGGAGGTCAAAGATCAAGGTCAGTTTGACCTCATGTCCCATTCTGATGAATGCAATATCAAAGGAACACCTTGGTGTATTAAAAAATGATTGTGTTTAGAAAGTGATATCCATTTAATGATAAATTAAAATACATTTTACACATATGTGTATCGAAATAGTGTTTGAAAACCTACAAGAGACTTTACAACAGAAAAGAATTTTACGTTATAAAAAGTAGGAAATAAATGAATGTTGAATATCTTAAAAAGTAAAGAAATTGTACTAAAGTTGGAGATGGTGATCCTCCTAACACATCATATTAAAGCAGTTCTCCCTCAACCATGAATAATGTGACCTCATCAGATAAAACTGTGCAATGTGTTTTAATAAATCCAAGGTTATGGTTGCCATGGTGTCCTGCAGGTGTACAAGTCGGACCCTTTCCCCGGCCTCTCCCTTGGATCCCAGTATGCTGTGACCGTCATGGCTCTGCCAGTGCCTGAGGAGTGGGAGAGGTTCTACGACAGCAAGATCTTCTCTACACGCTGTGAGACCCCTTTAATCTCTGAGCTACATATTATCTTCATAATATTTCAGAAGAGGCGCACACACCGTTCCACTGGGATCACATAGTTTGTGGTTGCTTCAGGATAACCTTTACATTCCAAATACATTCTCATTTAGTTATAGTAGACATATCATGCTCTGTCATGCTTCTGAACATTGCACTTTCCTCATATATAAGACTACAAAACAATGTCAAATGTAAAATAATGTGCACGTTGTGGTTTTGCAGCATGTGCAGAGAAGAATGGTCTTGAGCAGTGTAAAAGAGGTGAGAGAAAGGCTTTCTCTCAGTAAGTCTCATCATAGCAGTGCCACGTTGTCATTAAAGGTTTCCTCTAATGATCAGCTTGGCTTCTGTTGTTGTTTTTGTTGTAGACTGGTACCCCCAACATGTTGACGTCCAGCAGGAAGGGACTGCTATCACTGTGACCTTTAACCTGGCTCCTCCAAACCTGGGCATCAGAAGCTACTTCTCAGTGTGTTACGCAGACGGCATGAAGACATACACAGACATCACACCTGTCAGTGGTTTTAACCTCTGCTGCCTTATATTTGGCTGTTGTGTGGTTTAGTGGGTAGCTCTGTTACCGCGATAAGGGCCCTTGTTCGGGTCTAGGTCCGGGTTCCTTCTGTGTGGAGTTTGCATGTTCTCCCCGTGTAAGCGTGGGTTCTCTCCGGGTTCTCCGGCTTCCTCCCACAGTCCAAAGACATGCAGGATGGGGATAGGTTAAGTGATGAGTAAATTGCCCGTGTGAATGTGAGCGTGAATGTTTTCTGTCTCTGTAGTCTGCCTTTTCGTTACGGGATTATCACGCCTTTATGGCCCCTTGTTAGTCTAAAAACGCTCACTGAGACGGAAAGGGGTGACAGAATATTACGCCTCTGAGACGGCAACGGAGCACTGGTAACACGTCGTGAAGACGTATTACCAGTGCGACGCGCCTCCGGTGGATTCAACAAGCTCAAAGCAGATCCAAAGAAGATAAAAAGCCATAATTGCTCATACGAGGCCGCCATTCTACGCGACATGTTTATGATGCACAGCTTGTTGAAGACTTGTGTAAATATGCGAGACGAGCAAAAGTTCAACTTTTGTTGTTTGTATGCTCTAGAGCTAATCAGATAATCACGTCTCACTCGTTCCACAACGCCGGGATGTGTTACGCCGCAAAGCAAAAGTCTTTATAAACACTCCGGTTTGCGTCGTATTTTGACTCGCCTTTCCGCCATTATGGCGGAATGGTCTGTGTAAAAAGGCCTTGCGTCAGCCACGTGATAGTCTGGTTACCTGTCCAGGGTGAACCCTGCCTTCATACAATGTCAGCTGGGATCGGCTCCAGCCCCCCCAGACCCTTAATGGGATATGCGGTGATTGCTGGCTTGATGGATTCACACCTTGCTTCTGTTATGTTTTGTAAAAATATGATCATGTGACCTTAATAATTGTATTTGGTATTCATTTACTTTCCTTAGAATTCCAGCCCAAACAAAACTCACCACAGCTATCAGCTGAATGACCTTCAAGAAGGAACCAATTACACCTGTGAGGTAAAATAAATTATACAAAATAGTAATCTATACTTGACAGATGAGATATTAAGTAAATCCTCAGGGAGCTTTGTGTCCAATATTGTGTGTATGTTTTGGGCTTTCCTAATTTATGTATTTTAATTTTCTTTGTTTTGAAACAACATGACTTTTTTGGTCTTCTCCAGTGCATTATTTCACATGCTTATGGAACAGAAATAAAATGGACCTTGCGTTATAGGAGCAAAATACGACATTCAGAGCATTAAAACATAGTGGAGTAGTAGTGTCAGCTAATTAGCCCTCCCGACCAGCATGGTTTCTATTGAAGCAGGGAACCCACCCTCCGGTTCCCTCTCAGGTGCCCTGCCAGCACTTTTGCTGTTGCACTGTTAACGCTGCTAGCACTGTTAGCACTGTTAGCGCTGTTAGCACTGTTGGCGCTGCTAGCGCGGCTAGCACTGTTAGCTCTGCTAGCACTGTTAGCACTGCTAGCACTGTAAGCGCTGCTAGAAATGTTAACTGCGAACCGCATCGCAATGTTGAATCCTCCAAATCTTATATGATGCGCTAAAGCTATACTAATCAATATGTTTGAAATGACAAGTGTAATGTCAAAGATGTCACTCATGGTGACAAATCCACGTGATTACCCAACCCACGGTTCCCCTCTACAGAGCATTTTAATGTCTTTCAACTCTTTGTTTGGGTTTTCCTGCCAGAAACTTCACTGGTTCGGTTCTGCTCTCATCAACATCATTTCTAGCGCAGATGAACAGAATACACATTATGTCACAGACAGACACACACACACACACACACACACACACACACACACACACACACACACACACACACACACACACACACACACACACACACACACACACACACTCAATCAAAGGTAGCAATTTAGCTTGTCAACATAGTGGAGCATTAAGCAGCTAAGGACACCCTCAAGACTTGATGGAGAGTAATTTGGACTAGACATACGACTCCCAAAAAATACAAGTGTTGCTTTGCCGGATTAATAGGTAGCTGTTAGCTAACATATTCACTACATCAACTTTATAAGATAATGATACTACGTTAAGAGAATTTTGTGAACTACAATGTCCAAGGTCAAGAATAAACAACTACATTTGTTTGTGTTACAGATTGCAGCTAACGAAGTGGATGCAGTGAGGAAAACATTCAATGTTCAGGTCTTCCCCATTCAAAAAGGTAGAAGGTTGTATGTTGCTGCTGAGCCATGTAATTTATCTTTTTGTTGTGGAGATATCAAGTGTCTGTCGCAATAAAACAAAAAATGTTGAATGCATGTGTGATCAATCCCATCAGTCTTTTATCCTTGAGCCAGGAGACGATTAGCTTCATCTTGCTTGTCTCTCCCCAAACTTGAAAATGATGACTACCAACTCCTGTAAAACACAGCTAAAAACATGTAGTGTTTCATTTGTTTAAAGCACACAGACAGGAATACATCATTAGTATGTGGTTATACAAAAAGTTATGAGCTGTAACTTTATTTGTTTTTGACGACCTGGGATGGTTTTACAGGTGCTGCTTTTTTTTTTTTTTGGTCCTCTGAGAGATCAAAGATCTTTTATTTCAAATTCTTACAGGAATATAAAATAATCTCCTCCTCTGGGGTCTGTAATCAGCCGACATGACAGTAGTATCAATCTTCTCACCTATCTCACTACATAATCATATTTCTCAAATTGTCACTGACTATTCCCTTCGTCCTCAGAAGGCTCCTCCCCCCTCTCTGTCACTCCCTCATTGGCTCTGATCCTTCCACTGTGCCTGGCCGGGGTAGCCATGGTTGTAGTCTTACTGACTGCTCTAACCAGGAGGAGGTCTGTGCTGCACATGAAGAAACTTGACATAAACTCAGGTGCAAAGGCAAACCAAGTACTACTAAAATAAATGTCTGTGATTCATTGAGTAAATTGTGATAAATGTTCTTCTATTTCCAATCTGTCCCTTTGGCATTACCAGCATCTTGTGAAATGCAGCCATATTTGTTTTTGTCATCCATTCAGATTTTATCAAGCAGCACCAAGAGAGTGAGATTCCAGAGGAAGTGATGTCATTGCCCAATAACAGACTGAACCCTCCTCGTCTTCTGATTTGCTACAGCAGCAATGATGGCCCCGCTCATGTCAAAGCCGTCATGCAGTTAGGGGCCTTCATACAACAACACATGGCCACTCAGGTATTGGACATGAACTGTATTGGCTCTTATACAGTTTCAAGGCAGAAGCAAATTAAACAAATATGGAAAAAATAATATTTTTGCAACATCTTACAAATCGAATTATTATATTTCCCACATCTTAATTATTAAATAAATAGATACTTTTACTTTTAGATCAGTTTGTTGTAACTGTGTACTGTATTTTTATTATTATTATTATTATTATTATTATTATTATTATTATTATTATTATTATTATTATTATTATTATTATTATTATTATTTTGCTTCCCAGGTGTGCCTGGACCTTTGGGACTCTCTGAGCGTGGGTGAGGAGGGCAGCATGGCCTGGCACTGCCGGCAGATCCGGGAGAGTGACTTCATATTGGTGATCTGTTCTCACGGCCTCAACCACAGACCTAATCCTCCACAAGGTGATGATGAAGAAGAAGAGGAGGTAGACAGACGGCTCTACTTTGGATCTGACACCTTCCGCTCTGACACAGTCGTCCAACTCATTGGAGAGGAAGTTGGCCGAGCCAAAGCCACAGGCCAGGACCTGTCCAAATACATGGCAGCCATTTTTGATTACTCGGAGGAAACTGACATCCCCACTGAGCTGAGGCTGGTATCTCACTACTTGCTGACAAGTGACTTAGAGATGCTCTTCTCTCACCTCCATGGCGTGGCTTTGCACAGACCGGGCCGTTTCCTAAAGATAAATAATATCTCTGAGGAAGGCTTTGCCAAGTTACCAGCCGGAGAAGCTCTGCATTGGGCTATCTATGAGGCCCGGATGGCAATGACAGCAAAAAGGCAGGACAGGGGATCGTTTAACAAACTAAACCGCTGCGTCGAACCCCTGTGAACGGCCTATGTCTGATGTTGTGATGTCACTTTGGCCATGCAGGCACTCACTGATGTGATGCAGATGCATCAGGCATAAATCCAGCTTAATGCTCATGCTAATCGCTCAACCTGCAGTTCTCTCTCAGCTTAAAACTCTCTGCCAGCACTGCTGCCGTTGCCGCTGGCTTAGACATCTCTGTGTTCAAGATGTATTGGTTGTAGCTGCTGAAGAAGTGGGTGGTTTCAATCCTTCTTGGTGCAGGGTTATTTCCGTCAGTTGTACTGATACCCAGCTGTACTCTGCGGTGGGAGGGGACGAAACACCAACAACAGAGTCCATACACCCCTATTTAGAGGTGGTTCTCAACCTACTACAGGAGAAAGTTTGGACTGCAGACAGATGATAATGATGACCACAAAAGGATGAGGATCATCATTGACCACAAAATGATGATCCTGCCAGACAAGAGAGCTGTGAGGGCTAATGCCATCCCTGCTGATATGCCCTTAAGTAATCAACAAACTAACAACCTCTGCCTCAGTTGTACTGCAATGTCAGCAACCTTACGTGTGTGTGTGTGTGTGTGTGTGTGTGTGTGTACAGGAAGGATTAGAGAACAGGTGTAATGGTCAATAAAGCTATCTCAGGCTTTCAAATGTGTTTGGCAGATCTTTGTTTCTTTTCTTGCAATGTGATGAATAAATATAAAATGAATAGTAAAAATATATCGCGATTAAGCTACATATTATATTAATTATACCAACTACCAACCATCTCATATGTGAGATATGAAGTTATTCTGTAAAAATGTTGTGCCTTGAAGTATAAATTGTATGCATATTAGCAGTGTTGCTCATAGTTTATTTATGCATGTGCATATTCATATGGATGGATTAACGCTATTTTGTATTGTATGCTGATGTGAGGTTACATATGACCTGTCTTGCATTTTGTATTGTATTTTGTGTAGTATGTACATTTCTGTTGTGGTGTATCTAATCAATTGAATTATGTTCTATAAGTGTATGAATCTGTCAACAATGATCATTTTAATGGCTTAGCATTGTATACATACATCATTACAAATTACTTTACATTTACATTTAGGGTATTTAGCAGATGCTTTTGTCCAAAGCGACTTACAATAAGTACATTTGTCAAAAGAAAGAAACCACAACATCATTACCGATAAAAGTAAGAGCTAAAAAATATGAACAAGTGTTAGGTCCTCGTCTGAGTAAAGTAGTAGCTGTTCAGCAAACATATCTTAAGAACAACAGTGCTATGATCAAAGTGCTATAGGTAAGAACATAGAAGTGCTTTTTTTTGGGGGGGGGGGGGGGGGGGGGGTGTTAGTGGGTCATGCTATGTAGACTCGAGGTGAAGTCTGAACAGGTGAGTTTTCTTTTTCGGAAGATGGCAAATTACTCTGCTGTTCTGACATTGGTTGGGAGTTCGTTCCACCACTGAGGACCAGAACAGAGAAGAGTCTGGACTTTGCTGAGCAACATTTGTTTGATTTCAGCGATGGTGGTACCAGCTGGCCAGCTGAAGTAGAGGAGCGAAGTGCTCGCTTCGGGGCATGAGGTTTGACCAGTGTTTGGCCAGTGCCATCGTCTTGAATTGGATGCGTGCTGCAACAGGGAGCCAGTGGATGTCACGGGGGAGGGGGGTCACATGGGAGAATTTGGGTAGATTGAAGACAAGGCGTGCTGCAGCGTTATGGATACACTGCAATGGTTTAGTCGCAGAGGCCGGGAGTCCAGCCAGGAGAGAGTTGCAGTAGTCAAGGCGGGAGATGACCAGTGCTTGGACCAGGAGTTGCGTTGCATCCTCTGTGAGGAAGGTCCGAATACTGCAGATATTGTAGAGGGCAAATCTGCAGGATCGGGCCAGTGATGTTGGGGGTGCAGGATAGTTGGTCATCGAGGATTACACCCAGGTTCCTCGCAGTTGAGGAAGGAAATACTGTGATGCCCTCGACAGTGAACGACAGGTTCATGCAAGGGCAGTCTTTCCCCGGGATGAAGAGAGACAGTCCGAGATGTGAGTTGCAATGTGAGTGTCAGAGGTTGGGGCAAAAGAGGGGAATAGCTGGGTGTCGTCTGCGTAACAATGGTAGGAGAATCCATGTAATGTGATTACAGGGCCTAGTGATCTGGTGTATAGTGAGAACAGAAGCGGTCCTAATTCTGAGCCTTGAGGGACACCCGTTTCCAGAGAACAGGGTTTGGACATAGAGCCATCCTCTATGAATCCTGATTGATTCGGGCATATACTATCTGGCTGCACTATACATTATTATTGGCCAGGTTTAATAAGCAACACAATTTTATACGATAATAGGGGGTCCCTCCACCATGTCACTCTCAGCCAAGGGGTCTTGGCCTTGGCCTGAAAAATGTTGAAGACCTCTGATCTAATGACTTAAATTAAAACAAGTGTTCTCTGGCTCATTAAATATGTATCCATGACATACTTATTCCAAGAAGCTATTTTAAAAATAGAATCAAGAGTGTGCTGAATTTCAGGAGGAAAGTGAAAAAGATTCCCAGCAGCCAAGAGAAGAACGCATGATGACGTTCTGATCAATCCAGCAACACTCATCTTAACTTAACTTAACTTTTCAAATTCCTCATAGTTATAACGTTAAGAAGCTTCATGTTAACTCAGCATCACTAGGGTTAAAGGATCTCACAGAACACAGAATTATATTACATTTCAACTACTTTATTGAATTCAACACCAAACAATGTTTACATTACTCTGTAGGAAGTTAGTGCACAACCCTTAGTCCATGTAAACAATTATAAACTCAGTAGTTTATAGAATGAAGCAAAAATGTTCATTTTACACATTCTCTGGTTTTGTAAATAGTAAAACCAGAGAAAGAACTATCCAGAGCTGTATATTAGAACAATTCATCCCAAATCCAAATATTTAGCATTTATTTTCAGAAAATAACAACTGGTCAAAATAGCAAAAAAAGATCCAGTGTTTTCAGACCTCGAGTAATGCAAAACAAGAAAAACAAGTTCATATTCATTTTTAAACAACACAATACTAACGTGAAAAAATATGAAAATGATGCTGAAATAACTCAATAATGATCAAAAAAGTCTGAAGTCATGCTGTTTTAGGTCTGTCTGCAAGACTTGTCGTCTTGTTGCTAACTACTTTTAAAATTATGGTTTTCTGAATGGAGTCTGGTTGATGGGTGCTAGGCTATGCTAACATTGTAGCTGCTCCATCAACACTCCTAATAAGGTCATCCAGACATAAATACAGCAGAGACCTTGTTGTTTGGACCATAGACAGTATCTGGTTTCTCCACATAGTCTAGTCTGGTCTCTGGACTTTATGAGCTACTATTGTAGACCTCTGGGGGACCACAGAAAGTCTCTGGTTTCTCCACATAGTCTGGTGTGGTCTCTGGACTAATGTGAGCTACTATCGTAGACCTCTGTGGGACCACAGACAGTCTCTGGTTTCTCCACATAATCTGGTCTGGTCTCTGGCTGGACTAATGTGAGCTACTATGGTAGAACTTTGGGGAACCCAGAGCCAGGAGACAACATTTGGTTCCTCCATGTAACATCAGGACGATTGGAGGACGGTCTTAACACTGAGAGACTTAGATGCACAGATTCATGACTATGTTTTGCAATTTGCGTCATTCACATCTTTGCATTGTCTCTGTTTGTAATTGCATCGTGTGAAAATAGCTTCGCGTTCGGTGTGAACACAGCTTCAGACCTAAAGAGGACACAATGACACTGATCCAGACAAGACTTTAAACCCGGAATAAAGAGGTTCAGTGAATGTGGTGTTGAAGGTGTAGAGGTGGATCAGTTTGTCAGAGGAGACCCTGTAGAAGATCAGAGTGCCAGCAGAACAGTCCAAGTACACTGCTACCACTCCGGAGGGGGAGGAGGAGGAGGAGGAGGAGGAGGAGGAGGAGGAGGAGGAGGAGGAGGAGGAGGAGGAGGAGATGTCTGCTGATATGCTTTTGTGACAGACAGAGTAAACACCACCGAAGCAAACCAGACTCCAGGACTGATCATTCCATCCAAACACGGAGTCGTCTCCTCCCCTCTTGATTCCTCTGTAACTCACTGATATATCAACATGTCCTTCCCACTCGACCTCCCAGTAACAGCGACCAGTCAGACTGTCTCTACACAGCAGCTGAGGATATGAGACAAATCTGTCTGGATGATCTGGATATGACTGGTAGTCATACACACCTGTCACCTTCCTGTTGTTGTCGTACAGTTTGAGCTTTCTGCTGACTGTGTTTGTGTCCAGTTCCAGTTCACAGAAATCTGATGGAGAGAACAACACAATACAGCTAAAGGTTATCAACCATGTCTGTCTCCCACTAAACTACGTCCCCATACAACTAATCTACACTCTCTATTATGTTTCCAGGGAAACAACGTGTTTTCTGAACCCAACAGTCAACATTTGAAACAGTTTGAAAAAAACGTGGTTAACGTACAAATCAAAAATGCTACAAAACGACATAGTTAGTAAAATATCACAGTTTTGCCTAAAATGACTAAAGATCGAAACCAAACCAAACTCTGGTCTGGTCTCTGGATCACAGACCCAGGAGACAACATCTGGTTCCTCTATTTAGGATTCAGGGATGTCAGGACAACAGAAGGACGACAACGCTGAGACTCTTTAGACACACAGGGGTAGATTACCTAAGACTGGCGCAGTTTACGTCGCGTTTGTTATTGTGAGTTCGCAAACAGTGCATGCTGTGCTTCCTCATTTCACGTAGTATTTATCAAACCTGACACCCATCGGGCAATCAGCGCACACTCCACCCACTAGCGTAATTAACGCGCCTTTAAATGAGCAATGAATGTGCCTGCATGTATCAAAAATGGATCTTGCAAAAAAGTAAATATGGGGAATATATAATTAGGCCTCAAATGGGCACAGTCATGTAAATCTAGCCCACAGAGTCTCAAGAATTTATCTCTTGAGTTGAAATATTTCAACTCGCACAAACACGGCGATGATATGAATTTTGCGTATTCGACTTTGTGGCCATCTGGCAGGAATTCGTGTCCATTTGCATCTCTGCATTGACTTTGTATGTAATTGAGTGTGAAAATTTGGCTTTTGGTGTGAACACAACAAAACATCTTAACAGCCACGAAGAAACTAACGCTACGTACTGATTGTAACGTGATCATCGTGTAGGGACCTCACCATCAGTACTACACAGAGCGGCCTACACAGGCCCAGAAGCCTTCACATGCGGTCAGAACAAAGGGAAAAAGGGGTTAAAAAACTACAACCACCATTTTGGCGTCACACAACTGGTCCCCTATTGGCTGACAACAGGCCCGGACTGGCCATCGGGAGAACCGGGAGGTTTCCCGAAGCGCCGGCCTATGATTGGCCTGCTGGCCTGCGTCTCTCTCTCTCTTTTTTTTTTTAAGTCTGCCGGTCAGCCGGCGCCGCGGCTATCTGACTTTTTTTTTTCTAAGTCAGAGATGCAGGCCTGGCCAATCAGAGGCCACTCAGGCCAGTAGCATGTGAGGAGGACAAGGCGATTGGTTTGTTTTGATTAACACCCGCCCCAACAGTCCGTATCAACCACACAGACAGCGTGCGGAGGAAGGGGTGTGTGTGTAGCGAGCGCCGAGCAGAGAGGGAGAGTCGAGGCTTCGACTAGTACTGTAAACCATGGACCCCAACCCCCCGGGTAAAAAAAAAAGAAAAGGTGGTGCCAAGAGGGAGAGAGAGAAAAAAAGAAAGGCGCTGGAGGAGGATGTGGCCAAATGCCGTAAACTGACAAACCAAATCTGCTACTGCTACATCCCCAACAATCGTATTTCAGTCATTAACACGTTCAAATCTGGTGCAGCTGAGTTACTTAAAACATACTCACACTTCCTCAGACCAGGTCTCAGTCTCTGCTGTCCCCCATGGTCCACCCTGCAGGAAGACATTCAAAGACCTCAATCAGGTCCACCATTAAACATAAACCCCAGTTCCTCAGTCAGGGACGGAGTTTCCAGTCTGATGTCTGTCCATCTGTTTTCACCTGAGTGTCCAGTCTGGTGTCTGCCCATCTGTCCTCACCTGAGTGTCCAGTCTGGTGTCTGCCCATCTGTCCTCACCTGAGTGTCCAGTCTGGTGTCTGCCCATCTGTCCTCACCTGAGTGTCCAGTCTGGTGTCTGTCCATCTGTCCTCACCTGAGTCTCCAGTCTGATGTCTGTCCATCTGTCCTCACCTGAGTCTCCAGTCTGATGTCCGTCCATCTGCCCTCACCTGAGTCTCCAGTCTGATGTCTGTCCATCTGTCCTCACCTGAGAGTTTCCAGTCTGATGTTTGTCCATCTGTCCTCACCTGAGTGTCCAGTCTGATGTCTGTCCACCTGTCCTCACCTGAGTGTCCAGTCTGGTGTCTGTCCATCTGTCCTCACCTGAGAGTCCAGTCTGATGTCTGTCCATCTGTCCTCACCTGAGAGTGTCCAGTCTCCAGTGTGGATCCTCCAGACCAGCAGACAGCAGCTTGACTCCTGAGTCTCCTGGATGATTGTAGCTCAGGTCCAGCTGTCTCAGATAGGAGGGGTTGGAGTCCAGAGCTGAGGCCAAAGAAGAACAGCCGTCCTCTGTGATCAGACAACCTGACAGGCTAAAGACAGACGGACAGACACACACACACACACACACACACACACACACACACACACACACACACACACACACACACACACACACACACACACACACACACACACACACAGATGGATAGGAGAGGAAGATAAAAGAAAGAAAATGGACTGAAATTATTGAGAAAGAAATTGAAGTGTTAGAAAAGTCAAGAAACAAAAGTTGAAACCATCTATGTGGTTTGTCTTCAGACCTGGTGTGCCAACAAAGGCCTGGCTATTGATTTTAAACTAACTAGCAAAGAAAAAAGGCTGTAATTCTCGCCTCGACTCTCTGATCTGTCTGTCAGCTGTCAGTGAGTCTCGTCACCATAGAAACGTGACTGTCAGAAACTCAAGTTTGACCATTGCTATAGAGCATTTTACAGCCAATGTAATCAAAAATGTGTGTGCACATGTTGGCATTAAAATGATGTCTTGTCTTAACCTTCCGGACAAGTTACAAGCTTAAAACATTGAATTAAAACTTTTAGCAGCATCGAAATGTCTGGTTGGTTCATGTTAAAGGGGACACATTATACTGTTTTTTCACACAGCTGTCAGAGGTCCAACAACACTGTTTTCGATATGCGTTTGTTCTCCACTGTCGGGCTACGCTGGCTCTCCACTGCGCTTGCTCTCAGCGCTCAGTTCGTTCCACTGCTGAGGCGCCAGAACATAGAAGAGTCCGGACTTTGCTGAGCGACATTTGTTTGATTTCAGCGATGGTGGTACCAGCCAGCCAGCTGAAGTAGAGGAGGGAAGTGCTCGCTTCGGGGCGTGTGGTTTGACCAGTGTTTGAAGGTAGATGGGTGCCGTTCCATTGATGGCCCTGAAGGCCAGTGCCATCATCTTGTCCCATTTAAGTTGTCAGAATTGATATTCCAATCAAGTCGTTACCAGCAGAAACAGTGTTTCATCAGCCATGTAAACAGACTAGTAGCAAAAGTGTCTTTTTAGGAAAGAGCAAATTTAATATTTGGTGAATGTAAACGTATCGTTGAAAGCTTAATGGGTAAACTTCTCAACGTAATTGAATCTGACCTGAGAGTTTCCAGTCGACAGTGTGGACTCTCTAGACCAGCAGACAGCAACTTCACTCCTGAATCCTGCAGGTCGTTGGAACTCAGATCCAAAACTCTTAGACTGGAGGACTGGGAGCTGAGAACCGAGGACAGAACTCCACAGCTTCTCTCTGAGAGGTTACAGCCACTGAGTCTGAAGAGGAATCAGAAATTAGTAATAAAACAACAACAAACAACTGTTCGTCACGTTGGAAGTATGAGGTTCTAACTAACATTTTTGTCATAATTGAGTTATTCACGTATTCTTATTCTGTGACAACTTAGTAACATTATGTGAGGTGTTTTATTTAGGAAACAAAAAGGTTCTATTTCCAATCAGCATGTCAAATGCACACAGGAAGACCAATCGGGTTCTGCTTCTTTGTCATGTTGTTGAGCACTGCTCAGTGGCAGCAGCTACAAGGAGCAGAGGAAATCTCCTGCCAACGCAACGCTTTGAAGAAATTTCAAGATCAAGGTCGTCATAGACGTCTATGACAAGACCTTGATCTTGAAGTTTCTTGAAGTTGCTGAACAGCAAGTTCAGACTTGCTAAGGAGTTTATTTATTAGTTTATGATTCATTGTTAGCTACCATGCTAGCCAGCTAACACTGGTGTCTATGACAACATTAGGAATGAAGAGAAGCTAGCATTATCAGACATCAGACTGGTAACTCTTAATAGAAATGTTGGCTGAAAAAAATGCTTTTGCTGCTTTGTACATGGTGTGAAGTACCAGATACGCCAGGAAACAAAACGCCCTCCTTTTAGTCGGAGGTGAAATATTTCAACGTGTGTGAATGAAGCATATTTTCCTTGTACGTGTGGTGTTATTTGTGGCATTTGTCATTTGCCACCCAGGGACCCCCTATTACATATCATATAAAATTGTGTGTGTTTTTAAACCAGGAAGTGCAGCTAGTGCCAGGTATAACAGTACTTTGTAATGATACATTGCTAAGCCATTAAAATAATAGTTGTTAACAGATGAATATTTGAATTCTATTTTTGGATTTCTACATCATAATTTCACAACATAATATTAAACAACGAGGAAGATTTACTTTGCTTAATATAGGTTGCATTTATGTACACATTTAAATTTTTTGGAAGAAGTTTGGGATTAGCTAATTTTGGGGACCCCCTGCAGTAACTCTAGGACCCCCTGTTGAAGATCTCTGGGTTAGAAAGTCCGATTTGCATTCGACAACAAACTTTTAAAATGCATTAGGATTTTGATTACATTTAGGGTGTCACTTTTATGTATGAAAAAGAGGTGTTCCATAAATTTTGCAGTTCGCAAACCAATCAAATCGATAGATTGAACCCTGTCATTCCAAGGTGGTTCATTGTTTTCTGAAAGAAAAACTATATTTACAGAGCTTTGCTGGAGGCCTGGACCACCGGCAGCAGCCTCAGAAGAGCCTCCTCTGAAGCAGAGTATTCCTTCAGATCAAACACATCCAGACGTTTTTCTGATGACAGTAAGATGAAGACCAGAGCTGACCAATAAGAAGGAGAAAGTTTATTGTAGGAGAGACGTCCTGAAGTCAGGGACTGTTGGATCTCCTCCACCAGAGAACGATCATTCAGTTCATTCAGACAGTGGAACAGATTTATGCTTCTCTCTGGAGACAGATTCTGACCAAGCTTCTCCTTGATGTACTTGACTGTTTTCTCTTTGGTCTGTGAGCTACTTCCTGTCTGTGTCAGCAAACCTCGTAGGTGTTTCTGATTGGTCTCTAGTGACAGACCCAGAAGGAAACGAAGGAACAAGTCCAGGTGTCCGTTTGTACTCTGTAAGGCCTTGTCCACAGCTCTCTGGTGCAGATGTGTTAGGTTAGATTTTCGTCTGGAGACTTTGGACCACCAGGAGGTTGTTTGTTCTTCTGCCATCAGATTGACACCAGAGTTGATGAAGGTCAGATGGACATAAATAGCAGCCAGAAACTCCTGAACACTCAGATGGACGAAGCAGAACACCTGGTCCTGGTACAGTCCTCTGTCCTCTCTGGAGACCTGTGTGAACACTCCTGAGTCCACTGAGGCTGCTCTGATATCGATTCCACACTCTGTCAGGTCAGATTCATAGAAAATCAGGTTTCCTTTCAGCAGTTGCTCAAAAGCCAGTTTTCCCAGAGACTTAATCATCTTCCTGCTCTCTGGACTCCAGTGTGGATCCGTCTCAGCTCCTCCATCATACTTGACGTTCTTCAGTTTGGACTGAACCACCAGGAAGTGGATGTACATCTCGGTCAGGGTCTTGGGCAGCTCCCCTCCCTCCCTGGTCTTCAACACGTCCTCCAGAACTGTAGCAGTGATCCAGCAGAAGACCGGGATGTGGCACATGATGTGGAGGCTTCGTGAGGTCTTGATGTGGGTGATGATCCTGTTGGCCTGCTCCTCATCTCTGAACCTCTTCCTGAAGTACTCCTCCTTCTGTGGGTCAGTGAACCCTTTGACCTCTGTCACCATGTCAACACACCCAGGAGGGATCTGATTGGCTGCTGCTGGTCTTGAGGTTATCCAGAGACGAGCAGAGGGAAGCAGTTTCCCCCTGATGAGGTTTGTCAGCAGCACATCCACTGAGGTGGACTCTGTAACATCAGTCAGGATCTTGTTGTTGTGGAAGTCCAGATGAAGTCGACACTCGTCCAGACCGTCAAAGATGAACACAACCTGGAACCCTTCGAACCTGCAGATTCTTGCTTCTTTGCTTTCAGGGAAGAAGTGATGAAGGAGTTCCACCAAACTGAACTTCTTCTCTTTCAGCAGGTTCAGCTCTCTGAAAGTGAATGGAAACGTGAACTGTATGTCCTGGTTGGCTTTGTCTTCAGCCCAGTCCAGAGTGAACTTCTGTGTTAACACTGTCTTCCCGATGCCAGCCACTCCCTTTGTCATCACTGTTCTGATTGGTTCATCCCTTCCAGGTGAGCCTTTAAAGATGTCTTCTTGTCTGATGGTTGTTCCTGGTATGTCTGGTTTCCTGGATGCCATTTCAATCTGTATGACCTCATGTTGGTCATTGACCTCTGCAGTCCCTCCCTCTGTGATGTGCAGAGCCGTGTAGACCTGATTCAGAAGGGTTGGGTTTCCTGCTTTAGTGATGCCCTCAAACAAACGCTGGAACTTCTTCTTGAGGCTAGACTTGAGTTTATGTTGGTACACTGCACCAGCGGTTCCTGAATAAACAACAAATGAAACCAGTTAGTGGATCCTACAGACCAGTTTAAAGTCTATGAACAAGCCATGTATTAGAGCCATGCATTCCTATAATCAGAATTGGAGACAAAATGAATCAGCTGCACCTAATGAAGTCAAGTAGAATATAAAATAAATACATTTACAAGACAAACAGAACTGGAAGTATGTCAGTGGAACGCTGGAGTAGAAAGTAAGAGCCTCTTGTAATGCTCAATTTGCCATTTTGGTTTTGAAAGGAAAATTCATCAAAACTGACGATAAACTATCAGCTTTTTAAGGTGAGAAAAGATGGAAACTCGACGACTGAGGTCGAAAGGTCAATGAAAGGTCCTCACGTCTTTTCCCCATCACTTTCCCTTGACCGTGAGGAAAAAAGTCATGAGGGGAAGGAAAGATGACAAGGAGAACTCATCAGGATTTAGGGAAAGACTGGACTTTCACTAAGCTAGGTCAAATGACAGAAACATTGGCAACATGCGTACGCATAATTTTGACGATGTCAGCTGTAATCGGGTCTGTGGACAACCAGAGAATCTAAACATCAAAGTTGTATGCAGCCCATTAAGAGTTTGGAAATATGAAGTTATTCCATGTTGAATCCTTCTCTTATTTCCACCCTGTTAAATCAGTTAAAATCCTCTTACTGATCTGCAGACAGTTAGCCAGCTCCTCCTGCTTCATTTTCCTCAGGAAGTGTACTGTGATCTTCTGAAACGCCTCTCTGCTGCTCCTCCTCTGCTCTTCATCCTCACCGCCCAACAGCTCCTCGTACTCACTCTCCAAGCATTCTGGGTAATCTGGATTTAGGACCTTCTGGATCTTCTCCAGCTCGTTCTTCACGAAAGTGACGATGTTTTCCTCCAGCAGCTGGAACAGAAGGATAAACTGAACATGAACATGGAATTCACGTGTCGATCTGAGCAGCATGGAGACTAGAACCTGTTCAGCATTGAAACTGTAGTTGATGTGGTTAATTGTATGTACTCACCATAAATATGGAGTCCAGGTGTGTTTGATGCGGCTGGGTAAACGGAACGTCTGAGATCTGCTGAACTCTGTGGAGAAAACCAAGAGTAACTAAACCCACACTGTAGATCAGAAGTGGATGTCGTCATGGTGATGTCACCCATAGGTTTGTGGACTATAGTTTTGATGCCTCTGGTTTGGCATTTTGGCCAGCGGCATCCTGGTATTTTTGGAGGGCCGGGTGGATCTGATGAACACCAGCAGCAGAGCGGCACCCCGAGCAGCACCCTTACTGGATTTGGATCCATCTGGATTCTGATGTGAAGCTGTAGTAGTTTCATAATTCAAGGGGAACATTACAGCTAAGTGTTAAAGTCATCTCAGTAGCTAACTGCATTGGTAGCTTGGTAGCGACCTGTCAATCACCAGGTAGCCCCACCTCAAAAGCATCCCCTGCTTTCTGCCCGCCCCCGCACCCCTGAATACAGGATAAGCGGTAGACAATGGATGGACTTCTATTATTATTCTATATAACGTCAGAGAGGAGTAGCCCCCTCTCTCTCTGATTTCTGCTTGCTTGCCTTGAACTGCCTCTTGTGGGATGAAAGTCAGAAAAGATCAAAGTTCCTACATTGCTTATGACTTTGCTTCCCATGAAAACCTGAATCCTGGCCTGATGCAGTACCTGATATGTGTCTGTTTCACCCTTCTAACCTGTTCCTGGACTTTGATATTTGCTTGTTCCGGATTCCTCTGGATTTCTTTACCTGTTGGGGCCAAACTGGTCTCACTCACATGCATCAAGTACGTAGTTTGGTCAGAGCCCATTGGCGTCTGATGCTGATGCACTGGGTTTTTAAGTAGCTCCAATGTAAACCCAGCTCAGTTTAGCTTAGCTTAGTATAGCTCCACTTGTATGGCATTAGCCAAGTTAGCTTCTCTCTGACACTTAACTTTTCTCTGGCTGGTCTAGACCTGATTCATCCTCTAAGTAGAGTTCAGTTTCAGTTCTTACCTTCCATCAGCAGCTTGGTCAGATTTAAAGTGTTCAGGGATACCCATAGACTGGTCAATCTTTATGGACATACATCTTGGTCCAGGTCCAGGGGAGTCTGGTCTCTGCTGTTGCATTCTGATACAATGAATACAAATTAAGATTCTCACTAGTTAAGCTTCATTAACCAGTTTTCTCAGCATTAGACCATGTAGTTAACTGGTCTAATGAAGCCCTGTCGGACATCTGCAGGCCATATGCTCCATCCCTTTGGTTGGAGCATATGTATGGTTTTACTTCAGGAAGTCCCTGAATACACATTTCCCCATTTAGAGAACTACATGACCCAGATGACCCACAGCATGCTATCCCACATTAGAAACCTTATTTGAGAAAGTGGGACGACTAAAAAACAACAAACTAAAATACATTTTCAACAACTCAATGCATATTTTGTTGCTTGACAATTAGGAACACTGTCTTATTCATGACTGATTTATATCTTTAAATCCATATTAATGTTTGTTAGAATCCAATGTCAACGACAGCTTCTAATTGACATTGACCCTGTCCCATTGGCGTGACCCCACCCCCTTGAAGTCACGTCATTTCAGTCACATGATGTGTAGCTAAACCTAGTAAAATTCCCGATGACTAGATTTAGTTACAACAGGAAATAAAAAGACTGGAGATTAGGCGTGTCCCACATTACCCCAATTCACTGTATGTGGGTCAAGTAAAACCACAAACAGCTGGTGAACCAGCTAAACAGGAAAAGAAGAGCTCGTCTTCATTAACTTGTTCTTTTCCTCCCTACATTTTAAAACTAATATCTGTACTTTCTACTCATCACATTTTCAAAACAGGCTCGTTACTGCTCGTTAGTTGTTTTTTTTAAACGAACAGCCAGTAGAAATGTCCTTCATAGGGATACATTTTACTTCCTACTTTGATGTCAGAGTACTTTTACACTCTGACTTGAGTAAATAAGTAGAACCTTAAAGTTTTGTAGAGTCTTTTTGAACACAAGTATCAAGTAGACAAGTACTTCTACTTGAGTAGAGAATGAGTGTAGGCTACTTCTGACTCATCTGTGTATTTCATGTTATCTCCAGACACAGCCAGCCAACGTTACACAACACACAGAACACACGTGAAGCTCATGTAAACCAGCACTAACGTGAACCACATCATGGAGCAACCACACAAGCAGCAACATATTAGTCTGTCATCTAAAGTTAACAACACCTGTTGTCAGCTTACCTCAGGCTGCAGTCGACAGGTAAAAACAAACTGCAAGTGCTTCAATCTTGATATTAATATATGAGGCTGGTTCATCTGGACCGTAGATGATCAGCAGGCGGAGAGAAAGGTGCAGTCTATCACAGAACTAGTTACTTCCTGTTACATGTCATAGGCTTACCTGTAGTTTGCATTCATTTATTTGTTGGTAAATATCTGTGCAAATCAGAATCTGAAGAGTTAAGAAAGACAGAAAGAGAAAGAAAGAAAGAAAGAAAGAAAGAAAGAAAGAAAGAAAGAAAGAAAGAAAGAAAGAAAGAAAGAAAAATGACACAATCTTGGTTTGTATCCTCTTGTAGCGTTGTTTTTTTTATTTACTTATTTTTATGTTGTAGTCCTTCTGTCTTGTGTTGTCTCATGCTTTACCTCTTGTCTAGTTTTCCTCCCTTTTTTCTGTATCCCCAAACCTCCTTTTCTCCGTAGACCTATACCTGTGACAGAAGGAACAAGCCAGAAAATGGACCCAGCAGACCATGTTTGTTAAGAGAACTTCTTGATGCAACGTATACTATCCAATGCCTCCGGGGAGATATAGTGTGAGCTAGGAGGACAGGGCCTCGGCCCTGACGGCGGCACAGAAGAAGATTTGCTCCAAGCCATGGCTGTGGTGCTCATTGGAAATTTCTAAAAACGGTCCATGACAAGGCTCCATCCTGCAAAGTTGAAAAGTTGGAACCAGCTTGATGGAGAATATTGTTCTTCATTGGTCGATGCCTTGAAGGATTCAGGCTGTCATAAAAGGAGGAGCAACAACATACTCATTGGAATTTTTTCTTTTTTTTTTGATGATGATGATGATGATGATGATGATGATGATGATGCTTTTTTCCTAAACATTGAGTGATTTAATATTTCTTTCCCCTACTTGTGTGGTGGAAATCAGTTTATGATCACCTAATGAGAAATAAGAATACAACTCCTAACAGAGCTTTGAGTAATTTATTCTATAAAGAGACCAAAACAGGCTAGCAGTCGCTACAGACAGACTGTAAACAGACAGACTGTAAACAGACAAAGTCTAATAAGTCAAAGCCCTCGCAAACAGGGTGTCCAAGCGGACCGCATCACCGACATACAGCTTCAGAGCAAACTACCTGGCCAGATAGGGGCAGACTCCTTAAGAGTCTTGAGAAAAGCTTTTATACAGTTGTTTGTGATGTCATTAGAAAAGCATTGTTCCGTTGTTTGTGTAGACGGAGAACTTTGTCCAGAATGTGGTGTTTGAACTCATCAGTGTCCATAGATCCATATTGACTTGCCAGCTGTCCTGGTGTCACAAGATCCATTCTAACACATGACATGACATAAGTGCAGAATACAGGTAACCTTGTGACACTGGAATAATATATGTAAAAACTACTGAAATTACTAATTATACTATTATAAACTATTAAATTAAACAATTCCCATCACAACTTGATCTGGAAAAAAATATCCTATGAGTTAAAATAAATATATTCAATTAATTTGAGCTATGTTTCATGAAACGTTCAGCTGTTAAACAAAAATAGCTTTGTGTCAGATCTGTGATTTGTTTATTTCCTAAAAACTGGATGAACATCCTCCAAGTTTGCAGAATCCATCATTTCAAGTGAATGTTTAGGATCACTCTGACAACCATGTGTTAGAAGGTTTAGACATGACAGCTGCATTTTCTGTTCGTGCACTGTCACGTTTTTATAGCTAGATGGTGCTAAATGCCTTAAAAATGAAGCAAAAAATAAGGCAAAGTAACCATTTACATTCTGTTTTAAAAAGGAAGAAGTAAATGTCAACAGCAAAATAATATTGAATATAAATATACACGAGTCAAAACAAAATATCTTTAAAAATCTTAAAATGGTACCCAGACATATTGCTATCACTTTCTCTGTGTTATTAAGAAATATAAAAAACACATTTTTGTTGGTATCCTGTTTAGTGAAAAACAATTAAAAATCTTAAATTAGATTATTATTAATCATAAGGTATCTCTGCATAGATAAATATCTTTCTAAATGCATTTTAGTATTCTGTATTTTTAAAATCAGGATCTATTTTTTAAATTCTATACCATGAAAGCGATCAAGACAACTTTTTATTTATGATTATACTGATAATGGAAAACCACAACTATCAACTTATTGTGAGTATTTTTTTTGCAATCCTCAATAAATTGAAATGAATAAAAACAACTTGGGTTTTGTTGAAAACCTCCGTATTCATCCAGGGAAAATAGTCTTTTTGAGCTCCAATGACCAGCAGAGAGAATGAGAGTTTAAGGCACTTCTGCTTTGGCTTCACTGTTCAGAACCGGAGGGTTGCTGTCTGGGACACAATTACGAATAGGATTTCATGTAAAAAAAAAAAGTGGTATTCTTTTATATCTTCCTAGTGCATAATGTCCTTATCAATGAACACATGACAGGAAGTCAAGTTAACTTGAATATGATATTTGTTTAAAATAACCACAAGAGTAGAGTATCTGGAATAGCCTACTAGCATCCGGGTTGTCCATTAAATAAATGACGTAATTTTAGGTGAATGACGGAATGTTATCATAGACAAGCGGTTATGGATATATTCACAATAAGAAGGATAATTAAAAAATAAAAATGTTTTTTTCCAGCAGTTACATTGACTTGAGCGGCTGTTGGATCCACTTCCTCTCCCAGAGCCCCGTTGGTCACATGACATACGACAGCCCGTCAGAGAGCCAGCTGAACTCCGCCGCAGCACACGGACTCTGCGCCGTCTGTCGCCGCTCGGACCCGAAGGTAAGACCGCTTCACCTGCACTCTTTTCCGGAGCGTCCGTCCTCTTCTCCCTGCGGCTGAACGGATCACCGAGCGGCTGGATTAGGGACGTGAACACACACACGGCTGGCACACGGAGCAGCTGCTGTTCTCGCTTTTAAATGACACCAAGGAACAAACAGTCTATGTCCAAAATATGTCTCGCTTCATATTCACTATTGATTTTTCATGGCGAAAGATAAAGAAGAACAGATATATCTGCGTTGTGCGTTTAAAGCGTTTAACATAAACATGTTATGCACATTTTCAGGTGGATACTTTTAAATGTCGGTGCTCTGCTACAAAGTGTTTCCATAGTGTTTATAAAAAGGAGCGCCTGTCTCTTTAAGGCCTCTTCTTGTCACTCACTGAGGTTAGAGCTCTCAGCTTTTTGTCTTGTGTCAGTTTAAATCCTGTTCTGCATTTCCTTCACTGATAAATACTGACACTATATTGCCAAAAGTATTCGCTCACCTGCCTTGGCTCGCATATGAACTTAAGTGACTCCCCATTCTTAATCCATAGGGTTTAATATGACGTTGGTCCTGCAGCTATAACAGCTTCAACAGCTTCAACTCTTCTGGAAGGCTCTTTCCACTCTTTCCACAAGGTTTAGGAGTGTGTTTATGGGACTTTTTGACCATTCTTCCAGAAGCGTATTTGTGAGGTCACACACTGATGTTGGAGGGAAGGCCTGGCTCTCAGTCTCCACTCTTATTCATCCCAAAGGTGTTCTATCGGGTTGAGGTCAGGACTCTGTGCAGGCCAGTCAAGTTCATCCACACCAGACTCTCCTCCATGTCTTTATGGACCTTGCTTTGTGCACTGGTGCACAGTCATGTTGGAACATGGGGCCGTCCCCAAACTGTTCCACAACGTTGGGAGGATGGAATTGTCCAACATCTCTTGGTATGCTGAAGCATTCAGAGTTCCTTTCACTGGAACTAAGGGGCCAAGCCCAGCTCCTGAAGAACACCCCCACACCATAATCCCCTCCACCAAACTTTACATGTGGCACAATACAGTCAGACAAGTACCGTTGTCCTGGCAACCACCAAACCCAGACTCGTCCATCAGATTGCCAGATGGAGAAGTGTGATTCGTCACTCCAGAGAACGTCTCCACTGCTCTAGAGTCCAGTGGAGGCGTGCTTTACACCACTGCATCCAACGCTTTGCATTGCACTTGCTGATGTATGGCTCGGATGCAGCTGATCGCCATGGAAACCCATCCATGAAGCTCTCTACACTGTTCTTGAGCTAATCTGAAGGCCACATGAAGTTTGGAGGTCTGTAGTGATTGACTCTGCAGAAAGTTGGTGACCTCTGTGCACTATGTGCCTCAGCATCCGCTGACCCCGCTCCATCATTCTACGTGGTCTACCACTTCTTGGCTGAGTTGCTGTCGTTCCCAATCACTTCCACTTTGTTCTAATCCCACTGACAGTGGACTGGAATATTTAGGAGTGAGGACATTTCATGACTGGACTTGTTGCACAGGTGGCATCCTATCACAGTACCACGCTGGAATTCACTGAGCTCCTGAGAGCGACCCATTCTTTCACACATGTTTGTAGAAACAGTCTGCATGCCGAGGTGCTGCTTTTATACACCTGTGGCAATATAGTGTACTTCCAGCACAGTCAACCAGTCACAAAAACAGGTCCATAGCCCCTTCCGGTCTTATTTCAGTAGTCAACTGTGAGACATATCATTTTTTGATCCCATGTGAATATTACAATGAATTACATATTTGATCTTTATCATCATATAATTTAGTTCATGTGAAACCGCTCAGTGAACTACATCTCTCGTCTCACACAACTTACACCAACAACACAGCCGTTAGCTTGGCTTGCTAGCTAGCTTCATAACTTAGTTACGTTCCATCATTAATGTAAAGTTATCTTAGCTGATGTGTTTTATCCAGTGTCTCTTTTTATCAGCCGGTAAGATAACGTCATATTTGCGCATGGGACATAGACGTTAGCTAGCTAACTAGCAACCAAAGCTAACGGCCGTATATCGCGCGACTAGAGAAAAAATAATTACGCTGTACTAAACGTTACCTAAAGGCCACCATAGTTCTCCAACATGCTTGGAAAGGGAGGGGTGAGTGGAGGAATAGTCAATTGGATGTAATATGTAACTTCTCCACTAGACGCTACTTAATCCTATTCACTGGGTCTTTAAGGTGGACTGACCTTTAAGGGGGACCAGCACTGTGACAACCTGCTCCTCTGACTTTTGCTCAGTATTTTTCTTTCTTTTAACTGATAACACTGTTAATTATTAACATCTTGTTGCAAACTATGCTCTGATTGTAAAGTGAGGAACATCTGATGAAATAAAACAAGTTTTCAAAGTCATTAAAACTGTAATGGTGTTATTACGTACTTATATGGGTTCTAAGTAGCACCAAAAACTGAAAAATATGGTATCAGTGCATCCCAAGTTGTAACTAAGGAAATACTATTAAACTAGGGAATGTCATAATTATACCTTCCTACCACAAACTGATTTTCACATTTTTCTTAAAGGAACCATGTCTGTGGTGAAGCTGGAGGAGTGTCGAGAGCGGATTCGTAAAGAACTGGACAACGCCGTGGATTTCTGGCTCAAATACTCTCATGACACAACATATGGGTACTGTAGAACACTTGCTTCTTAACTGAAATATTATGAATATAAATATGTGTGTGTATATATATATATATACATATACACACATATACATATATATACAGACGTAACAGAATACTACGCCTCTGAGACTGCAACGGAGGTCGTCACAGAGCTGCATCAGAGGCGAGACGAGACGATACGGTGTTCGGCCCCACCCTTGTCAGAAAGGATTTTATTAACACTTAGCTATAAAGTTCACCTTGAATTCTGAAACTATCTTTGTAAACAGCTTCACACTAGAATCCAGATGGATCCAGATCCAGTAAGGTTGCTGTTCTGCTGCTTGTGTTCATCAGATCCACCCGTCGCTCCTCCACAGTCCAAACCATAGTCCACAAACCAATGGGTGACATCATGATGACTATGTCCACTTCTAATTGATAGTCTACAATGTAAACATAGAGTCCACCTCCTGTCATCCCACTGAGTCCGACACTTTGTCCTGCAATCTGCCCATCAAGGTCAGCTTGAGCTGGGAACCACGATGGAGCCAGGTTTCTGTAAATGAGACCAACAATCAGTGACCTCCCGTTGCTGGGTTAGCCATCCATCCATCCATCCATCCATCCATCCATCCATCGTCTACCCCTTATCCTGTATTCAGGGTCGCGGGGGGCTGACATTGGGCAAAGGCAGGTGTTGTCTGTTGGTGTAACAGGCTCCTAATTATCTAGGCTTCAGGGTTGAGGACAATGCACATATTTTAATGTTCAAAGATGGCCACCACACTGTGTGATGCTCCGTAGCCTACCTCGCTCTCGCCGACAGCCCGAGCGTCACCCCGACGTTCCGCCCTCGGCTCCCAGTCCGCCCGTGTTTGGGTGGAGATGCCGATACCTGCCAGTTATTTATCCAACTTCCGAGTTCAGTTCATTTAAATTGACATGACAATAACTATAAATAAATACCTGGGAGGGTGTGATGAAGGGTTATCGGACAATCCAGAATCACGTAATCCTTTTCCTTTCACTTTCGCATGCGGTTGATTCATGTTTTCCCGTCGGCCACGCTCCATCCTATGATGTCACCCTTTATGCTGTCTGGTTGACAACCACCCAGCTCCTCCCATCACACTGTGGCAGCCACGTAATTGTCAGTGTTATAATTAAAAGTGTGCGCATCACAGGGTACACCCTGGACAGGTAACCAGTCTACCACTGGGCTGTGCTGGGCTAGCCTGTAGACTTATTCCACCCATCTTATGTTTTTGCAACTAGTCATTAGCCAGGAGTACGGGTGTGAATCTTTGGCTTCACTTTGATTCGATTAATGATACAGTAGTTGACGATTCGATTCAAGGACAATTATTATTTTTTTGAACGATTCGATTCTTTAAACCACGATTATTCATTATTCCACCAAAATTCTATATCCATGAAATCTGAATCCATAAACATGCAATAATGCGATGTAATGTGAGACTATCTGTATTCTTCTGAAAGGTGAAAAAATAAACAGACCAAACAATTACTTATTTAACATATTTATTCTATAAAAAAGTATAAAAAAGTCCTGCATAATATTTTATGCTGAATACAAAAATGTAATGCCCAGTTATTTTGACATTTTTCAATAGTCTACATGCTGGCAGTGGAGAGAGTGTCTTAAACGTATTAAAACATTAATCATAAGTAAGAATCAGATTCATATGATTAAACGCATTTATTATTTATTTTAGCAGATCAATTTAGTTGAATCGACTGACAATCGATTCATCGATGCATCGAATGAATCGTTACACCTTAGCCAGGAGCATGCTGGGAAGTGGAGTCGCTTTAGGTCCTAGTTAAGTTACCTTACCTTCCACTTCAGCTCTTCGCCTGTTCCTCCTACGAGGGTTGACTTTTCTTTCGCCGACCTTTGTTGGCTGTTTGGTTGTCGTTTGGTAGTTGTTTGGTGGCTATTTGGTTGTCGTTTGGTAGTTGTTTGGTGGCCATTTAGGAGTCGTTTGGGAGTTTAAAATTAAAACAAAAAATCCCCTCCATCACCATAGCAAAATAATAAGTAATACAACCAACGTGTTGTTTTCAGCTGATTGTAGTGTGCATGCAGTGTGTGTTGTGATGAACTGGACTCTGCTTCTTGTTTCAGAGGCTTCTTCACTTGTATCGGGAGGGACGGGCAGGTTTATGATGAGCTGAAGTACGTCTGGCTGCAGGGTCGACAGGTGAGTCTCACAAATAATCCACGGTATGAAATGTGCTTATTAGAAGTCATGTGAAGATATTTTGGGTCATTTCTTTCACAGGTGTGGATGTATTGTCGCCTCTATCGAACCATGGACCGCTTCCACAAGCCGGAAATCCTCGACGCAGCAAAAGCTGGTGTGTGTGAATGTAAAGCTTGATTCAGTTCAACCTGTTAGTCAGCACTACTCAGAGTTGTCTGTTCTCTTCGGCTGCATCATCAATGGACAATTAATAATAATTCATAGGTTCCCAATAGGAGTGTCAGTTGCCCGACAGCCATTAACCAGCAACCAACTGGTCAGTTTGTAAGCATAAACCAAGAGGCACTTATCAGTTTCCTTCACTGACTCAATGAACTTTGCTGCCACATTGTCAAACACAATATCCATGCCGTTTTAATGTTTTGTGTTGTAAATGTTTTAAATTTGATTTTCTGTTGGCTTTGCTGAAGTTCATTACCACCTCAATATCCTGTCTGTGAATACAGGATTGGTGAAAAAGCACAGCCCTGGTGGAGGCCAACCCCCACCAGAAACTCATCGTGTTCATACATACGTTCAGTATTTCTTTGCAGTTTATTCAGATTTAAGGACCCCAGTGTACTTTTTCCTTAAAGTCAATCCAAATAACAACTAAACTACACTCTCAATTATGTTTACAGGGAAACATATCGCAAAATGCGACAAAACTACATTTAGGTTCAGGCAACAAAAGTAATTAAAATTACTATGACATTGAACCAAAAACGCCTTTGAAGCAAATTAGTTATCCACTACAAAAATATTTTCCGTGTTAATGTAATTCACAATGCAGGGTCGTTGTGGGGGAACATAGTATCTAGAAAACATGACCTCACACATCCACGGGTTCATCTCTGCAACAGATGGTGCAGCGTACTGCTCTTTTGTACACTCGGATGATTAATGATAATCATGATAGTGTTTGCTCTGCACTTTCTGCTTATCATCATCATCAGCGAATGTTAATGTGCACAACGTATCGTCGCTGTCGGGTGCAAAATGTTCCCTTTACTGGAACTAAGAGAAACGGCATTTGAGTTAGAGCACCATTTATGTTTGGAAGCTTTAAGCAGGCATGGCTTCTTTTCTCTCATTTAAAAGAAGCCATGCTTATCTCCAACTTGCATTCTCTCTGCTGGCCGTCCTTATTTGGTTGTGATTGACAGGTCACTACCACACTACCAATGCAGTTAGCTACTAAGATGACATTAGCACTTTAAAGTTGACCTTGAATTATGAAGCTAACTTTGTCACACCAGAATGCAAGTTGGCACCAGATCCAGTAAGGTTGCTGCTCGAGGTACTGCTCTGCCACTTGTGTTCAGCAGATCCACCCATCGCTCCTCCACAGTCCAAATATGGTCACTTCATTCACTGGTTGTAAAAATCCAAGATGGTGACTGCCAAAATTACAAACTTGAGGATTAAAAAAGTCCAGGGAAACTAGCATGGGGATGGATCCCTTGACCTCTGACCTAGTGAAATGTGAATGAAAATGGTTCTATGGATGCCCAAGAGTCTTGAAGTGGACATGTCTATAAAAGGTAGCTTTTGGCATGCAGTATAAATAAGTTGTTGTCTCCTATTCAGCCCAATTTAATTCAAGTGGTGATGTAAGTCCACATAATAATTTCATTTGTTGGGGTTGTAGCAGGAGCAGATTTGGTTATCAACAGTTAACTATCAATATCAATATGATTATCAGTATTAATAATTATTTTTAATATATTATCATGATATAATCATGAATAAACGGGGCACCACCCTGGGATCAGGGAAAAGATAACCTAAAACTGTATTCAGTCTCAATATAAAGGTTTTATCCTCACATGCCAATCATCGTGATCATTGGCATGGAAGCATAAAACAATCTAACAATTAAGAAGGGCGTGAAATTCAAGCACTAGCCTTCACAACCTGCTGTTATCCAGTGACATATACACAACAAGCACAAGAGACCGCTAGTTATAATATAATAAGATTTATTAAAATCAGTAATAATGATCACAATCAATAACACTGCAATTAACAAAGCCTTATTACCTAACTACCTAACACACAAAGCTAAGCTTAAACAAAGGGAGAGACACACGTGGAGTGTGTGTGTGCGTATGTGTGTGTGTGCGTGCGTGCGTGTGCATGTGCGTGCGTGTGCGTGTCGAGAGAGAGAGAGAGATGGCTATGTGCGGCCACCAGATGGAGCTATTCCTCGCAGCGTTCAGGGGCGGAGCCACTGATGTCCGATGGGGTAGCGAGAGAGAGAGAGAGAGAGGTGGAGCTATTCCTCGCAGCGTTCAGGGACGGAGCCACTGACGTCCGATGGAGTAGCGAGAGAAAGAGAGAGAGAGAGATAGCCGTATGTAGCCACCAGATGTAGCTATGTCCCTAGCATCCGCCGGGAACAGCTGGCTTAGGACACGTGTGTGCGGCGTGTATGTGTGTGTGTGTGTTAGCGGAACACAAACAAAGAGAGAGAGAATGCGCGAGCGATATTCTGAGGCACAGAAAGCGTGCCGCTATCACCCGGGCGCGCGTGAATGAACTGGCGTTTATTCCGCGAGACCGGTCTTTTAACTGATAGTAGAGGCTTTCTGAGCTCGCGAATATGGCGGAGGTAAGTCGAAAACACTGTTACAGAAATCAACCCAGCTGCGTGGGTACACGATCAGCATTCACATACAGCAGCACATGAACAAACGGACTCGGCGGTCCGTGATCAGAACTTAAAACACATTAACAAGAATTACAAGCATGTCCTACACTATCGAATCTCTGCTTCTGCCCAGACAAAGCCTCTTACTTTTGTCGATGTGAGATGCGTCGATGTGAGGGTTTCGTCCCGTGCGGTGATGGCGTTCCTTGACGCTGGCAACGGACGGTAGTTCGTGGGCGCTCGTTCAGCGCCGGATCCAATTGGTTGAAGAAAACCGTTTCGGCGATTTAGTCAGCTGATTTCAGACAAAGACGGGTCGAGTTATCCGTTCTGCTGGCAGCTGGGACGAAGAAAGTTTTTCTTCTTACCGCGGGGAACGGGAGAGTCGCGCTGTCGCGGTGGTCTCCTCGGGATCCAAAATGATAAACAAAATAAAAATAAAACGAGTAGAGAAAAAGAGGGGTAAAACAGTCTGTTGCTCGTCCAGCGAGTTTGGGGGAAAAGACTGCGGCCTAGGACAAAGGAAAACGCTGCAGACGTAATGTTCACCTCCTGGCGTAACGCGAGTTACTTTGGAGAGAGAAAGTTTTCTGGAGGCCGCAGGATTTATAGCTCACGGCTGGTCCGGGGGACCCCCTGGAGTCCCATGCAGTTGTCAGCCAATAGGGCCCCAGTTGTGTGACGTCAGATCTCGCGACCAGGTGGAGGTGACACTAAAATGGTGGTTGTAGTTTTTTATCTCCTTTGTCCCTTTGTCTGGCCGCATTGTGTAGTCCTAACGGTTAGGTCCCAACACATTGTAGTGAGGACATTTTTTTGAAACTTAATAAAACGGTTACATTTAGCACCTGTGTGTATGTTAACCTGTGTATGTTAATAGTATTTCTTTTTATTTTTTATTTCTGATTTATGACTAGAACAACTTGACACACTGCTGAGCTCAAATTTATCTTCAGGTTCTCAGATTTGACCTGATATATCCTCCTACAGATCCTCTGGCCCCCTGAAAAAATGTGTCTTTAACGGTTTAATCATGTAAACATGTTCAGGTAGAAACCCAAAATACAAGTATGAATCTGGAAGTGAGTAATAATAATAAATGTTTTCTTGAATAACAATTATTTTTCAATGTACAGTATTACAGCAGCAAAGGGGAAAGTGCAACAAATAGAGGCATCAGTTTCAAAGAAGTATAGTATCTAAGTATGTAAAGAATAAATATATTATAAATAACTAAACAGACAGAAACAAAATACTGTTGAGGAAAGTTGAGTTTACATTATTGCACATATGATATATGACGCTTTGATATTGCACTTTGATGTTTTCTTGTGTGAAAATGTGCTTTACACTTCTTGCTCATATTGATGTGTTTCATCATGTGCTAATGTTATATTGTTGTGTTTGCATCTCAGGAGGAGCATTCCTCAGAAAGTTTGCTCGCGTCTCAAGTGGCGGGGGAGGCCAGTGGAAGTGTGCCTTCTGCCTAACGAGAGACGGTAAAGCTGTCAAGATTCAGAGGACGATATTCAGTGAGTGTTTCTACATCATGGCCATGGATGAACTGAGCCGCGTCACCAGTGACAAGGACATGCAGGTACAAAGCAATAATGAAAACTGAATTGTGCGTTACGTTGCTTCCCAGACAGCAACACCTGATTTTTTTTAAAAGTGAAGCCCAGGCTGAAGTGACATAAAATGTTATTCTCTCTGCTGGTTGCTGCTTGTATAGAAGTCTATGAGATAATGAGCCTACTTCTCTTTTGATTTATTACCGTAAATCCTCTAATTTAGGCCTGTATTCTATTGCCGGCCGGGTCTCTAACATTCGCTGCCGGGGGGGGGGGGGGGGGTAAATAAAGGCCGGTCTCTAATGGAGGCCGGGGCAAGTGTCCACAGGCAGCGTTATTTCCACACTTCCCATTGTCTATATTAGAGAATTTACGGTATGTAAGAAGCCGTGCAATGCCTTCGCGTCGCGGCGAGTTTCGAGAGACGGGGCGCTGCAAGCTCTCGAAAATCTTTTAAACTGACCATTGTCGATCTAAAATAAAGACAGATTCAGCAACTGCATAGCTTATTTCTCGCATAAAATGTTTTCAGAAACACGTTTCGGTGAACTATTGTCGTAAAATAAGAGAAAGTTTCCAAACGAGCCGCCATGTTGGTCGGTTTGAAATCAGGGAGCAGACAGGACAGCAGTGAAAACGTTCATTCAATCAGGTGCAGCCATGAAGTGTGCACGTGATTGTATGAAGGAGAGCGCCTGTCAATCATCCTCCTAGTGGCAGCCCACCAAGCCTGCAATACTGGCAAGCGGTAAACGTTGTTTACCATAATATGGCAGCTGCGGAGCACCTAGTATTTTTATAGGTTCAAATAGACACAAAATCTGTTTTTTATTCATTCTACTGGTAGTCCGTTTTGCTCAAATGGAAATAGAGGCCTGTCTCTAATTCTGGCCTCCTTCCAATAAAGGCGTAGGCCGCGATGCGTTTGAGTAAATAAAGGCCCAGGCCTATATTAGGGGATTTACGGTATCTCAGTAAACATTTACATGAGTTTATGTTCTCAATCTCTAGTTTCAAGTCTTCTTCAATCCAGCATGATGTTCATGTAGTACATTATGGTCCATTTAGAGTTCAAACGCTACCAATGCAGTTAGCTACTAAGATGACTTTAACATTTAGCTGTAAAGTTGACCTTGAATTATGAAGCTAACTTTGTTAGCAGCTTCACACCAGAATCCAGATGGATCCAGATCTGTAAGGTTGCTGCTCGGGGTGCCGCTCTGCTGCTTGTGTTTATCAGATCCACCCGTCGCTCCTCCACAGTCCAAATATGCTCACTTCCATCACTGGTTGCAAAAATCCATGATGGTGACCAAAATGCCTAACTCGATGCTTCAGAACTGTAGTCCACAAATCAATGCAGGGCTGTAGTGGTAAAATCAGAGGTGGGTAAACTATGAATGGGTATTGGCTTAGAGCCTGTCTGTATTGTTGTTTAACATGATGTTATCTGTTCTGACATACAGTGTGAAAGCATTTGTAAATTTGGCAGTAAAAATCCATTGTTTTGGTCTTGGTTGAGCTTGTGTGTAAAAGAAGTTCAAGCATTTTAAATTTGTGTTAACTGTATGCATTTTGTGTCAAAGCAACAATAAATGTGTAATAATTCTACAGCTTACACAGACGGATGTTGTGATAACTGTGTTAAAAGATTAGGACATTTGTTTTAGCAATTGTAAAAAACTGTAAGAGAACATGACGTTAATATGACTCTGTGGTGATACAGTGTAAGTACATATTTTAATAATGGGAGTTCATACCGATAAATGTTGTATTACAGTTTGTTTTTATTTCGGAGTAAGGGGCTGATGTGTTGGATAGCATGCTGTGTGTAATGACACACAGTTCCCCAGTGACTCAGCTTACATGAGTAACACAGAGGGTAAACATGCCCTGAACGTGCTATCTGCTCTGTTCTGTTTCTAGCTCGAGGCCCAACAGATGATGCAGCAGTTGATCTGCTGGGTTCAGGTGGACTCGTCAGGCCTGGGCCGGCCCCAGCTTCCTGGAGACGTTCCCACCAACAGTATGGCTGTTCCCATGATGATGCTGTGTCTGGTGCAACAGCTCACTGAAGGGCGGAGTCAGGAGGTCGCTCAGAAGTACACAGAGCTGAGCAGCTGGTGTGTGCAGCAGATTCTACAGCACATCCAGGTCTGGATATGTAGTTCAAAAGATTTCATAATGTGAGGACATTTAGGAGACTCACTACATAGTCCTCTACATACTCCTCTACATGGTCCTCTACATACTCCTCTACATGGTCCTCTACATGGTCCTCTACATGGTCCTCTACATAGTCCTCTACATGGTCCTCTACATGGTCCTCTACATACTCCTCTACATACTCCTCTACATAGTCCTCTACATACTCCTCTACATGGTCCTCTACATGGTCCTCTACATGGTCCTCTACATACTCCTCTACATACTCCTCTACATAGTCCTCTACATGGTCCTCTACATGGTCCTCTACATACTCCTCTACATACTCCTCTACATACTCCTCTACATGGTCCTCTACATGGTCCTCTACATACTCCTCTACATACTCCTCTACATAGTCCTCTACATGGTCCTCTACATGGTCCTCTACATACTCCTCTACATACTCCTCTACATAGTCCTCTACATGGTCCTCTACATACTCCTCTACATACTCCTCTACATAGTCCTCTACATACTCCTCTACATAGTCCTCTACATGGTCCTCTACATACTCCTCTACATGGTCCTCTACATGGTCCTCTACATGGTCCTCTACATAGTCCTCTACATACTCCTCTACATAGTCCTCTACATACTCCTCTACGTGGTCCTCTACATACTCCTCTACATAGTCCTCTACATACTCCTCTACATAGTCCTCTACATACTCCTCTACATGGTCCTCTACATAGCCCTCTATATAGTCCTCTACATACTCCTCTACATAGTCCTCTACATACTCCTCTACATGGTCCTCTACATACTCCTCTACATCGTCCTCTACATACCCCTCTACATCGTCCTCTACATAGTCCTCTACATAGTCCTCTACATACTCCTCTACATAGTCCTCTACATACTCCTCTACATAGTCCTCTACATAGTCCTCTACATACTCCTCTACATACTCCTCTACATGGTCCTCTACATACTCCTCTACATGGTCCTCTACATAGTCCTCTACATAGCCCTCTGTATAGTCCTCTATATAGTCATTTATGTAATCCTCTATAAATCCGCTATATAGTCATCTCTATAATCCTCTATATGGTCCTCTATATCCTCTATATAGTCCTCTACACAGTCCTCTACATATTCATCTATATAATCCTCTATATGGTCCTCTATATAGTACTCAACTATATAGTCATCTATATAATCCTTAACATAGTCCTCTACATAGTCCTCTATACAGTCCTCTACATAGTCCTCTATTCCGAGTGATGCCTATCAACACTGGGCTGGATTACAGTTGGATCATGTTTAAATGTTGCATACTCTTGCTAGTTCCTCAGTAGCTTAAATAAGCTCTTCTATCTTTCTGATCTAACTTGGTCCAGAGAGACGGCACAGCTATCTTAGAGAACGTATCCCTGGAGGGAGCAGAGCTGCCTGGTTGCCAGGGCCGACTGCAGAACCCAGGTAAACACTGGTCTCTCACATAATAGCTAGCACAGAGAGTGCATGGGGGAGCTGTTATCCTGTTGTTCGTTGCTGACCTCAGCGTTTTCCATCTGTCTCTGGTCTTCCTCTCATGCTGACTCAGGCCATGCCCTGGAAGCCGGCTGGTTCCTGCTGCAGGTCAGTGCAGAGCAGCATGACAAGCAGCTCCAGAGGACCGCCATCAACAAGTTCATGGAGCTTCCTTATCAGTACGGCTGGGACAAAGAGCATGGCGGCCTCTTCTACTTCCTGGATGTGGACGGCCATTGCCCAACACAGGTAAATCAGGCATCTGTGTTTTCTTATAGACAGTGACACTTCTAATAGTAGACATTCTTTGCATTGGGCTGATCACTAAGTTTTATAAAAATGCATCAAATCCGGTTGACTGATACGGTTTGTGTGCCTGACCAGTTGGAGTGGAATATGAAGCTGTGGTGGCCCCACTGTGAGGCACTCATCGCCTTCCTGATGGCCTACAGTCAAACCAAGGAGCCAGAGCTGCTGGAGAGATTCTCTCAAGTGTATGAATACACCTTCAACCATGTGAGTTTACACAACGAGGTGCTGGGGTTCCACAGTTCTCCCATACTATAAAATAAGTGTATTTGTGAGGTCACACACTGATGTTGGAGGGAAGGCCTGGCTCTCAGTCTCCACTCTAATTCATCCCAAAGGTGTTCTATCGGGTTGAGGTCAGGACTCTGTGCAGGCCAGTGAAGTTCATCCACACCAAACTCTCTCCTCCACGTCTTTATGGACCTTGCTTTGTGCACTGGTGCACAGTCATGTTGGAACAGGAAGGGGTCATCCCCAAACTGTCCCACAAAGTTGGGAGCATGGAATTGTCCAACATCTCTTGGTATGCTGAAGCATTCAGAGTTCCTTTCACTGGAACTAAGGGCCCAAGCCCAGCTCCTGAAGAACAACCCCACACCATAATCCCCCTCCACCAAACTTTACACGTGGCACAATGCAGTCAGACATGTACCGTTGTCCTGGCAACGGCCAAACCCAGACTCACCATCAGTTTGCCAGATGGAGAAGCGTGATTGGTCCCTTCAGAGAACGTCTCCACTGCTCTAGAGTCCAGTGGCGGCGTGCTTTACACCACTGCATCCAACGCTTTGCATTGCACTTGCTGATGTATGGCTTGGATGCAGCTGATCGCCATGGAAACCCATTCCATGAAGCTCTCTACACTGTTCTTGAGCTAATCTGAAGGCCACATGAAGTTTGGAGGTCTGTAGTGATTGACTGCAGAAAGTTGGTGACCTCTGACATTTTATGTGGTCGACCACTTCTTGGCTGAGTGGCTGTTATTCCCAATCGCTTCCACTTTGTTATAATCCCACTGACAGTTGACTGGAATATTTAGGAGTGAGGACATGTCATGACTGGACTTGTTGCACAGGTGGCATCCTATCACAGTACCACGCTGGAATTCACTGAGCTCCTGAGAGCGACCCATTCTTTCACAGATGTTTGTAGAAACAGTGTGCATGCCGAGGTGCTGCTTTTATACACCTGTGGCCATGGAAGTGATGGAACACCTGATTTCAATTATTTGGATGGGGGAGTGAATAGGAATATTCGGCTTTCAGGTGAAAATTCAGGATGAACCTAAAATGCACTATAACCTTTACAGGTGAACTTAATTTGACCTTCTCTAAACTTTTGAATGCAGGACAAACAGGGTGTTGTCAGAGGGAAGTGGACACTGAGCTTAGAGTCACAGACTGTCATCAGCAGGTTGCAACAGAGTCCCAGAAAGCAGAGAAGTGGACGTCCTTTGGTCACATGACAAGTTATTGAGACATTGACATTTGTTGTGGTATACCCTCCACTGCTGCTGGCTTTTGTTTCAATAAATCGTTTGAGATGAGGAAATCACTATTGCATGCTTCTACTTATATGCCCTACTTGATGATTTAATATCACTGTTGCGTGAACTCTTTACATTTTACATACATTTCACCCCAAATATCCCTAACTTTTTGTGAGAAGTGTATGTATGTGTGTTTATCTGTGCAGTTTCCTGATGCACAGAGCGGCGAGTGGTTTGGCTATTTGACACGAGAAGGGAAAGTGGCTCTGGATTTTAAAGGAGGCCCATTTAAAGGTAAGAACATAATGACAATGAAGAATTGACTAAATGCCAAATGTACCCCTCATGAAAAACGGCAGACCACAGCAATAACATTCACATAGAGCCCACTGCAGGGATGATGCATTGTTAAGGCCAACCCTGGGTGTTGGTGTCAAACAATCATAGGTTAATGTGAGAAAATAGACCAGACATTGAAACTATCGCGTGGGATGGCATGGCTTCGATCTCTCCAGGTTATCGTTGCCCATGTGTGCATGACATTTCTGTTTACGCTGTGCTTTCTCGATGCAGACAGTAAAACCAAACAGACCAACTAGTTGCTTTGCTCTGTTAGTCAGTGATTTGTGTTTCTCCTCTCTTCTCCAGGGTTCTTCCATGTGCCTCGCTGCCTGTACATGTGCGAGCGTATGCTGGATGATCTGCTGACAAAGAAGGAGTGAGCGAGCAATACTACTGCATAAAACAGGCCGCCGGTGGCCATTTTTATTGACATTAATGAAAAATTAAATCATGTATTTTTTTGCTTTGCACCCGTCTGACGTCTGGTTTTTAAGTGATCTCTTAACAAGAAGTTTTATTGGTAACATTATGCCCATATATCATGTTGATGCTCAGTGACTTAAGTGTCCAAGTAGAGGACAAGGCAACGATCCAGGAAACCTCATATGACAGTCAGAGCTCACTCTGAGACCTTCACACTCACGCTGACGTCGTTAGACTATTTGGACTTCACTTGGCTGCATGGGCCGATGGAGAAAGGAAACCACGAAGATGTAAACTGCACTCACTAACAAGTCAGCAAGCTGCACCAAGTTCCAACCAGGCGGCAAACTCCACAAAGTGAAGCCACGCTGAAATGCCTTAAACTTGCATTCTATCTGAAGTCAGATTGTATAGAAGTCTATGAGAAAATGACCCTACCTCTCTCTGATTTGTTATCTCAGTAAACATGAGTCTAGAAGGAATAGCATGTGCTTCAAATGATTCCCCAGTTTCACCCTCAGTGCCCCAATGATCCAATAGGATTTCCAAGGACAGTTATATAAGCTGTATCTCATTTCATTCAACATTTATTTTGTATGGGGCTGGGTATGTATCGCTACTGATTTCCTGAATGTATTAAATTCAGATTCACAAGGTCCTGATTTAATTTGATTACCTATTCAATTCTCTATCGATTTATTTATCAATCAATCAATTTATTATTTAAAGTTCAAAATCACCATGGTACATGGTCTCAATACACTTTACCACAAATCAAGTACAATAATAACAGACTATAAAACAATAATAAAAACATAAAAACAATAATAACAGACTATAAAACAATAATAAAAACATCAGAGGGAAATGATAAAACAATGAAGAATTAGTTACAACCAAAGGGTAAAAAAGTGAGTTTTAAGATGGGACTTAAAATTTGAAACGGATGTAGCTTCTTTGATGTCAAGTGGGAGGCCGTTCCATAAAAAAGGAGCACGGTAGGAGAAGGCTCTTCCACCAGCTGATTTTTTATTGGCTGAGGGGATGACAAGGAGGTTTAAGCTAAGGGAACGAAGAGGACGTGGCGGAATGTAGGGAGAGAGTAGGTCAGTTAAATACGATGGAGCAAGTCCATTTAAGGCCTTAAAAGTTAAAAGAAGAACTTTAAAATCAGCTCTAGCCTGAATGGGCAGCCAATGTAATGATGCCAGAACAGGAGTTATGTGGCAGAATCGACTTGTTTTTGTTAAAAGTCTGGCTGCTGAATTTTGCACAAGCTGAAGACTCCTGGTAGAACAAATGGGAAGGCCCGAAAAAAGGACATTACAGTTATCGAGGCGGGAGATCACAAGGGCATGGAGAACCACCTCAGCACTATGCCGGGATAGAGCAGGACGGATTTTGGCAATATTACGCAGGTGAAAGAAGGCTGTCCTTGTGATGTCCTTGATGTGAGTCTGGAAAGTCAGGGTTGTGCGTGCTTTCAGGGATTGAGCAACCATCAATGTTAAGACAGAAACTCTCAGAAAAGTGCTTATAGTTATTAGGCTTAATCAGCAGCAAATCAGTCTTAGCAGTGTTAAGCATGAGAAAGTTATGAGTCATCCAGCTCTTGATTCGGCTTACACATGTTTCCAGATTTTGTATTTGAGAGGGGTCATTAGGCTGCAGTGGGATGTTTAGCTGTGTCATCAGCATAGAAATGGAACTTAATACCAAAATCTGCAATTATCCTAGGGGGAGCATGTAAATACAAAACAACAGAGAGCCCAGGACAGAACCCTGGGGCACACCAGCGGTAACCGTAGAGGAATCTCACAAAGAGTTATTAAAACTTGTTAAAAGAGATTTTTCTGGTTCAATGCCAATTCTGCCTGGTCGTGAAGGAGATTTTCACTGAAATAAGGCTGCATATTAGCCCTCAAACCTGGTGCATTGTTAAAAATATTAATGTTTACACTCTAAATTCACCCAAAAGCAGTTCGATTAATGCACTGACAAGAACCCACACTGAAGAAATCACCAGTTCAACTCTACTCTGCTGCCATGGGGACATTTGAGCAGTGAAAGGAAACAACCTAACGTGAGCGGCAGAGGGAGCAACCCCTCAATCAGAGGTTGTCTCCTGAATATGTTCCATCTTTTACCAATATTTGGTAAAAGATGGAACATATTGGTGTTTGTGTACATCTTCAACTTTGAAGTATGAAACAGAAAAGAATGATGAAGTGGTCCAGTGATTGGAGGTGAGCTGAACTCTTATGAAAAGATGTGTATTGACTGCAGATGTTTAGCTGCTGATTCCACGATGAGCTCCTTTGATCAGTTTGCACCATGACATCACAGATGATGCTAGTCCACATATCAGAGTTTATAGATCAGATATAAGTGGACTGCAACATCAGTAGCTTCGTAGTCGGCCACGTATGGAGCTAGAACAGTCTCATAATTCACAAATGCACACAGAAATTCATAAATGCACAAAAAAGATTTACAAATGTATTTGGGGATTTGTATATACATGTGACTCAAAACATAAATACATTTTCAATGCACACACAAATATGTTTCATTTCATATGTAAGTAAAAAATTTTCACATATAAAAAACAAGATTCATAAACATATTTCCAATGCACACACAAATCTAAAAAAAAATCACAAATACATGGATGTTAAAGTATTTGCAATCTTCATCAAATACGCATTTGGGGCTTGTTACATTCATATATGAACTGTTGGACCTGTATTTACAAAGTGCTTTTAATTTGTAAACCTCCCTGCATTTGTGTGTGAAACTTTTGAGACTCCCCTGACGTGACTCTGATCCACAAATGCGTTTTTTCTAAGAGGAGGTTGTCTGTAGCCAATCAGATGTCTCCCTCCTTTACAGCCAATCACGTGAGTGTCTCCCCCAAAAGTCTAACACAACTCCGCCCGCACCGGTTCATCTTCCCCAGAATGAGGGAATAAATTACTTCCATAAAATGCTTCTTTATAAAAGAAAAATAGATATTTATATAACTGTACACCTAATCTATACAGCATAAAGACAGGGAGCACAGGAAGAAGGGAAATTATCTCCAGAAATAAGGTTGATTCTGGCTCTAGCACCCATATCCCTCCAACGCAACGCACTCACGTGATTGGCTGTAAAGGAGGGAGACATCTGATTGGCTACAGACAAATCCTCTTAGAAAAAACGCATTTGTGGATTGGAGTCACGTCAGGGGAGTCTCAAAAGTTTCACACACAAATGCAGGGAGGTTTACAAATTAAAAGCACTTTGTAAATACAGGTCCAACAGTTCATATATGAATGTAACAAGCCCCAAATGCGTATTTGATGAAGATTGCAAATACTTTAACATTCATGTATTTGTGATTTTTTTTTAGATTTGTGTGTGCATTGGAAATATGTTTATGAATCTTGTTTTTTATATGTGAATATTTTTTACTTACATATGAAATGAAACATATTTGTGTGTGCATTGAAAATGTATTTGTGTTTTGAGTCACATGTATATACAAATCCCCAAATACATTTGTAAATCTTTTTTGTGCATTTATGAATTTCTGTGTGCATTTATGAATTATGAGACTGTTCTAGCTCCATATCGGTGGGAGGTTTCGGATCTTCACGTTCCGAGGTGAACGAGTTGAGTCTCATGATGTCCCCCCCAGAGTTTCATGCTCTGGACATTTCGCCATGCAACTGGCCTCAGCAACTGCTGCTCAACTTGTGACAAGGGTTAGGGTTAGGCTTATATGAGTGGAGGGTTAGGTTAGGTTTAGATGGTAACCCTTGTCACACCTCTGATGTTGTTTGTATAGGTCCACCTATTTCACCTTTGTAGCGGCCAACAGGCCTTTTTTTGCACATGTCATCAAAGGAGATGACACTTACTGTTCATTACACGGGGATATCTTGTGTTCGACCCCCCTCTTATCCCTTATTACTTCTATGTCCTTAGTTTGTCTTATTGATTCAGCCAATAGTGAGATACTTGCAGTTGAAAATAAAGGGTTCAAACAATCCCCTAGTCAGGATGGCCAAGCAGTCTAAGGTGATGTGTTCAGGTTGCAGTCTCCCGGGGGGACTTAAATCTCTGTTAGGAGTAGTATTCTTATTTCTCATCATAAACCGATTTCCACCACAGTGCACACAGTATATTTTGATGCTTTCTAATGGCACTTAATTAACATTTAAAAGTATCTGTCAATAGAGAATAAACATACAAGAATAGATATAAAATAATAAGTATACAAGAAAAAATGTACAAGAATAAATTAACAAGAATAAACATACACAAATTAATGTAAAAGAATACAAGAGTAAATGTAAAATAATAAAATGGTGACACAAAACGAGGCTCACAACAAAAACCGTTGATTAATATAAAAGAAAACCAGAATTAGTACAAAACTTCAGTGCAGATACTACAAGCAGCAGCATCTTGAAACAAGAATAGATATATGCATACATATAAACTGGTATAATATCAATTATTTATATATTCAGGTCATTTAGTCATACTATAATTTTTTTGTATGCAGCCTGTAAATACACTGTTGAACAGTGTTGTCACTTGTTCATTATTCATTATTTATTATTTATTTCGGTATTCATTTGATATTCATTATTATTATTTTATTGATGAAATGATTGATACGTTGGTAATCCTTCGTCTTCAGGATAGCATGGCAGTGAAAAAGACTGGCTGTCAGAAGTGGGATTCTAACCCACACCCTCAGGGGAGACTGCGACCTGACCTCGTTCTCACGATGTTTAAAGACTCGTCCGCTGTTCTGATGTGTTTTGGAGCGATGTCATAATAGGCTCTTAGTTTTGACAACAAACAGCACGTCTAGTAGAAAATGCAAATTTCCTGTGTGAGTCTAATATTTAACACCAGATCGTGGGCTGTTAGTCTCATGATGTGCAATTTAAGTTAAATCTGTTAACAAACATATGTCATGTTGTTGATGATATTAATAATAATCATAATAACGACAATAAAATAAGTTATTTATATAGACCTTATCAAAACGAGCAATTACCCTATGGTGTGCTTTAAGAGGCGGACATAAAAAATACCCAGATACACATTTAATACAGTATAACTGCCAACTTTACTTATGTGCACTAGATTGTATGATACTACCTCAACAGAAGATACACTACTACACCGTATAGTGTTTATATACATTATTATTATTTATTGGCATTATTTTATACTTTATATTTTTATACTTATTTGACTCTTTCTTTCCTGACTCTTATGGAGCAACTACAGCTGTACATTTTCCAGAGGGGTTACTAAAGTATTCTGATTCTGATTTCCACAGATATTTATGAACAAATATAAATAAATGTGAATGTGGTGGGGGCAAACTACAGATAGCCTCCAGATCAACAGGATGTCATTTTTTCTATGACTTCCTGTTCGAAACTTCGAAGGCCAATGGAAACTGTCCGACTGGAGCGCAGCTTTTAGGCTCCGCCTCCGCCGGCTCCCGTCTATTTTCCAGGCGAGGCGCAGTTCATCTCCAACGAACCTAATCACGTAATGCAACACAGATCAAACGAGACCAGCTCCTGATGAAGAGACATGTAATAAACCAGACTTCTTCTCTGTCACACGCAAACAGACGTGCACTCACTTTGCCCGTTATGTTCCCAACACTGTCACTCATCCACAAACATTACGGTTTCTGTCAATCCTCGCGTCTTCTATTTATATTAATAATCTCAAAGCGGCTTTACCGCTGGTTTGTGGCTAAACACAGAGGCTGTTTGGCGAATTCATATCACAGACGTTTTATTAAAAAAAACGATGCTCTATTGAACACATCTCCCATCATGTAACAAACCGGAAGCCCGATGTAACGGATGCGGAAACGGAAGTCGTGAAGCGAAGCGTCAGAAGAAAATAATCAACTATAAACGCGAATAAACGGTGGTTTATTTAGTCCGACGGACTGAAGTTACTGCACGGATAAGTAGCGTTTCTTTGACGTCAGTTAACAGCAACGGTGACGCTTTGTGGCTTTCATATAACGTTATCATCCCGGGATTCAGTTCCAGCTGCTGTTTTCGACACACTGGACGCCGTACGGGGATCACCGCCTGTTTTCATGAGTTATGTATCCCGGAGTGAAAGGAACGGATCCGGTTCACAGGTAACGTTAAGTACACCCGACGTCACCCCGTTTACAGTAAAGTAGCCCGCTGATAGAGCGTCTGTTTCACGGGGATTGTTGTACCACGAAGTAGGCTACGTTTCATGTTGATGTGGGTGAAGGGAGTCTTCAGTGTCATGGAGGTGGTCCTCTTTGATTGAACCACCTTTCATCACAGGGCTCTGTGCATTCAAATAAAACCACTTTTATACCAGACAAAAATAACCTAATGTCACCATTGCAACCCAGCTGGATTAGCAGACAGCCTCATGTGTGCTGTTGAGGATCATACTGAAACAGGGCTTGGAGTTAAGATAGGGTTAACCTAGCTTCTACTAGCCACTTCCAGTCTTTATTATAAGCTAACCACGTCCAATCCCCAGCTTTGGACTAACCAGATGGAAACCAGCGGTTCTGAAAAGTGAAGCCAAGGCTAAAGTCGGGGCGACTCCTCTCTGATTGCATGGAAGTCTATGAGAAAATGGTCCTACTTCTCTCTTGATGTATTATCTCAGTAAACATTGTAAACATGAGTTTATGTTCTCAATCTCTAGTTTCAAGTCTTCTTCAATCCAGCATGATGTTCATTTAGTACATTATGGTCCATTTAGAGTCCAACAGACCAGAAAGCAGGGGATGCTTTGGGGGCGGGGCTACCTGCTGATTGACAGGTCGCTACCAATGCAGTTAGCTACTAAGACGACTTTAACAATTAGCTGTAAAGTTAACCTTGAATTATGAAGCTAACTTTGTTCTGCCATATATTTGTTGTATACTGATATTTACAGAGGAAAGAAATGATATCTGCCTGCGGTGATTGGTTGTTTCTCGTTCACATGACATGCAGCGTATGCTGCAGCATGTTGAAGTTGTGTGCTCTTGCTTTTGAGCATGCCTTCTGCAGGTTTACATTTAAAGCAATGCATTTAGAAACACGTCGTGTAAACGGCCCTTGAGGCCTTTTTCACAGTAATCATTTTGACAACACCAGTGTAACTAATACCATTAACGATGCCTCTATTCAAGTGTTCCAGTATGACAGCATGAACAGTATCAGGAGCCTGAATGTGAAGCAGCTAAATAACTTTCATTATTTACATCACTTCCAACTGTGACGAGTTAAAATGTCTGGTTTGTATAGGCCTGCTGATATCAACCTTCTCATCTCGCTCTGAGAGAAAACATTTCATTCATGTTGAACGATCAACTGTTTGTAAAGATAACGACCCGTCATAGTTAGGAAATGCTCCTGTTTGACATGTTGACAGATACAGTTTTCACGCTTTGGACAAAAGCATCTGCAAAATAAATTCTTGTCACATTGAAATATGTTTTTGGGTCATTCCGTGTCATTTCATCAAATGCCTCCCACCTGACCATCTCAGAATGTCCTGAAAAAATTCAAGTACAAAGACACACTTGTAAATAGGACAAATCCAAAATATTAGGTCTCTACTGTCAATAGTTTTCTCATGAAACATCATTGAATGAAGGGTAGTTTAGACAGTTTTTGGCATCATGCTCTGAAAAGCCATTTTTAAACAGCAATATCTGGAAAACTATCTCACCTGTGGCAAGTTGGGCAAAGATGTGTTTACTTCCATTTTTGAGCCTTAATATCTGTGAAACTAATCATCTAAGAGAAACCATATTTTGTAGAATGTTTAAGCTAACACCAGAGATAGAGGCAGAAGTGATAGAAGTCTTTTATCTGCAAAAATGGGAGCTCAGCCACTCTTCAAATGTACTACTTTATTTCAACAAGCCACATTTTAAGTACCTACCATACTAGGTTATCATTGAGCTACACCCCTGATATTTCATGTCTGGAGGCTATTAGTAACAGATATACTCTGTAAAAATTTTGAAGGCCACAGGTGAGATAGTTTTCCAGATATTGCTGTTTAAAAATGGCTTTTCAGAGCATGATGCCAAAAACTGTCTAAACTACCCTTCATTCAATGATGTTTCATGAGAAAACTGTTGACAGTAGAGACCTAATATTTTGGATTTGTCCTATTTACAAGTGTGTCTTTGTACTTGAATTTTTTCAGGACATTCTGAGATGGTCAGGTGGGAAGATTTTCAGAAATTTGATGAAATGACACGGAATGACCCTTTTATCTTTTGATCGTTCCTGTTCTTGACTGATCTGATTCTGTTTATTTTTCCTTTTAGTGGGACCAGTGTCTTCTACCAGGCAATACCTGATGTTGGAGCTGATGGAAATAACATAATGAAACTGATTCCTGTACAAATGGTCAACAGACAGTTAGTCAAGTCTTGGAATAGCCAACCCAAAGCGGATCCTCCACCACAGACCGCTGGAACCACAAATCTTGCCTCAGCACATGTTTGGATGGCAAAAGCGAAGGCTTTGAATCCTCCTGCCACGAAGCAAGACAAGCATCCACTACAGCAAGAGACTGTCAATTTGATGGCTATAGTGCCTCCGATGGCAACACCTGTAGCCAACAGTGGGACCCCAGGAAGACGTCCCAGTCAGCCAGTCACAGTGAAAACTCCATCCCTCCCCAGAGGACGGTGTCATCAGAGTCCCACGATGGCACAAGTCCAGTCAGGCCCGGGATCTGGACTACCTGCCGGTATCAAAACAAAGACTTTTACTTCATCAACCAACTCTTCTCTAGGTGTGACCTACGTGTCACCCAACACAAGTGTCAGTCAAGGTGTTACATCACAAAGTGATTCTGTACTTGACATGCTCAAGTTGCTTTGCAAGACATCAAAGGGACCAACACCAAATTTAAAATTAATTCCACAGGTCTCACAAAGGCCCAACAGCCCCATAAAGTGGTCGGTAGAGGAAGCAGACAACCCAGTGGCTCCGACTCTTGATCCTATTGATTCTCCTGTTACTTCACAGATTCTTCGCGTTGTTGCAGAGAGAGAAAATGCTGGGAAGCACTGTGACGTCATCACCAAACCAGGTTCGACTTTTAATCCTATTAATTCGTCTGTTACGTCAGAGATTCTCCGAGTTGCTGCAGAGAGAGAGAATGCAGTCAAGCACCATGACTTCCTTACGAAACCAGTGTCTGGGTCGAGTCCCGGCCGGAGTGCACGAGGACAGCGACACCCCTTTGACATAAGCAGCATGACGCATCCACTGCAGCAAGAGAATTTTCATTTAATGGCTATAGTGCCTCCGATGGCAACACCCGTAGCCAACAGTGGGACCTCAGGAAGACGTCCCAGTCAGCCAGTCACAGTGAAAACTCCATCCCTCCCCAGAGGACGGTGTCATCAGAGTCCCGCTGGGGCACAAGTCCAGTCAGGCCCGGCATCTGGACTACCTGCCGGTATCAAATCAAAGACTTTTCCTTCATCAACCAACTCTTCTCCAGGTTCAGGTTTACCCAGCGCTGCCTACGCGTCACCGATGGCAAGTGTCAATCAAAGCGTTACTTTACAAAGTGATTCTGTACTTCCCACGCTCACGTTGCTTTGCGAGACATCAAATACAACTTCATGTGGACCTCCATCAAAGGGGCCAAAACCACATTTAAAATTAATTCCACAGGTCTCACAAAGGCCCAACAGCCCCATAAAGTGGTCGGTAGAGGAAGCAGACAACCCAGAAGCTGTCGATCCTATTGATTCTCCTGTTACTTCAGAGATTCTTCGCGTTGTTGCAGAGAGAGAAAATGCTGGGAAGCACTGTGATGTCATCACGAAACCAGGTCTGACTTTTAATCCTATTAATTCGTCTGTTACGTCAGAGATTCTCAGAGTTGCTGCAGAGAGAGAGAATGCAGCCAAGCAGCATGAGGTCCTTACAAAACCAGTTCATGGGTCGAGTCACGGCCAGAGTGCACGAGGACAGCGACACCCCTTTGACATGAGTAACAGGATGGGAAAAAGCAACTCACCCACAGCAGCAAGAACAAGTTATGAATTCAACAAAACCATCCCAACTTCATCCCGGCAATCACTCGAGTCGGCTGCACCTCAGAGGAAGCGGAGTCTGGGAATGCTCAGACCTCATGAAGTGATTGACCTCTGTGATGATGAAGGTCACTCTTCTCAACGAGCAGCATCGCTTCATACGTCAGCAGTCGCTCACTCGGACGAAGACAATGTAATATTTGTGTCGTATATTCCGCCCCAACTGGAGTCTCACTATTTGAGACGAAAACCACAAATGGATGTCGTGAAGGAAAGCGACCAGACGGGCACAAGCAGCTGGATCAACGTGGCCGAACTCAAGAGTCTGGATGGGACAGCGGACGCTCTCAAGAGAAGGATCCTTGGCCAGAGCACGTCAGCCACCACAGTCAGAACTCACACACATGTTTGTGGTTCAGCTGTGATGAACACATGTGATAACCTGGACTCCAATATTAGCAGACAGCGGAGCACCTCCACCCGGCAGCCTGAGAGCATGAGGGTTGATGTCGAATCAACAAGTCCAGCAGATGGCATAAAGAAGGGCAACAAAATGGAGGTAAGTAAGTACACAGAGGCTGGTCTGCTCCAGATTTCTGCCTAAAGTCTGTTGAGACAGTGTTTTCTCTCCACTGTGTGGCGCTGTAACACTTTCCTCCTGGTGATGTTGGGACTCAAATGGGTCTTTCTGTTAAAGAGTGTTTTTCTCTCCTTGCAGAGCTCTATGAATCCGACAACCAGTGGGACATCCTCACTGCCGCCAGCATCCTGTCAAATATCTGATCATCTGCTGAGGCAGATATTTGGGATAACAGCTGACGTGAAAATTTCCCTGCGGAGGGTTGATGGATCCATATTTTGGTCTCCTCCTGCAGATCCTCCACATAGTGAGTCCAGACAGTCAGTGGAGGATCATCAGGAACCAATGAACGGGCTAAAAAAGACAGAACATTTTTCACAGGACCTTTACAGTCCACAAGAAACTGCCAGCTGCAAATGCTTAAATGAACCGTCTGCACAGGAAGTGTCAGAAGCCTCTACATGTCCTCTAACATCCTCACATTTCAAACTGGAGAATACCTGCTGTTCAGGGAACTCTTCACTCAAGGAAACATGGAGTGATGTTGAGCCGGTGATCGGCTACGTGGAACCCATAGATGAAGATTTCCTCAGCACCGATGATAACTCTCTGGACAAAGCTGCCGGGCCACAGACTCGGACTTGTGTGGATCTGGATTCAAACACAAGGAGGATGGGAAGAAAAAGGAAGCGCACCATGTGTCCATGTTGCATCCCTGGTACTCGAGATCCCAGAGCGAAGTCCGGGACAGAAGAGCCAGAGAAGTGGGCGTGGATGACAGAGCGGGCGGGTAAAAGAGGGGGGAGATCAAAGGCTCTGAGTAAAGATGTAAAAACATCTGGAAGCAGCGACTGTCTAACAGCCCAGGACAAGCAGAGCTGTAAGAGTTCTGAGGATGCAGCCGCTTATGGTTTCTCCGCAGCATCCAGTGACTCTGAAGTAAAACTTCACAAACAGATAATGAGACTCAAAGAGCAGCTGCAAGAGAAAGAGGCAGCTTTAGAACTGATGAGATCCGGCCGACATGTCAAACTCTAACATTCCAACGAAGCTCATGGAGAAATGTTTTGTCTGAGTTCTATATTATTGCTTGCATTTATTTTTGTCGGAGTTAACAAGTGTCAAGTTTTAACGACTGTGTGAGAGAGAATGTCCACGTCTTTCTTTTTGAATCTACAGCTGTGCATGAACACATCTGGAAGTTAGAACACGATGGCCTCTTGTTTCACAGAGACTGAAAAGGTGGGGCTAGTAAAAATATCTAGGTAATCCCTCTACCAGTACTCTACATCAGCATGAACCTCATCACAGTTCATCACACATGTGTCTGTGACATTCAGGTTGATCCTGCAGACAAATATTTACCTTCAGAAAACTCTTGCTCCGTTCGTTGAGGGCCTTGCTCACTTACAAGTACAACCTGTCAAACTTTTTATTCTTTTATGCAGCCTAATTTATGACAAGTATAATACTTAAAAGTATTCCTCTATTTTTCTCTCTCGCCATTATTGTATTTTTTTATCTGGTGTCTAAATCCACACTCCTCTTACTTGATATACAGCTACTCAAAAGTGAGTGTATTTAGTTTGGCCTCTCATCTCAGGTGTTCAGCTGCGTTCAGACTGTACATGTTCGTTGGTGGATGAGGGAAGGCGTGTGTAGCGCATGGGGGAGTTGCACACCCCGATCTGATTGGCTGACGGAGCCGTCGGCGCCTGAAAATGACTGTTGAATTTCTCTCAACTTTTTCGATGCAAGCGATGCGACGGAGCGGACCCACAATTCATTTTGGCATAGTGTGACGCAAGCCCATGCAGACTCAGCCCTATAATATTATACAGACATGCACTGTGGATCTGTGAGTCTCCCTCCCATCATACACCACCAACTCTACACGTCACACACCAACCAAAGTTTAACGGTGTGAAATGAGAGGCCATTGTTATATTGATGGGAAGATTTCATCTGTTTTGGAGCGTCCTCCATCCACACCGAGTCTGAGCTGAGGGGAAAGGACAATGGTAAAACTCTCAGTGGGGAAGGGGACAATTGTGGAAGTACTTATTCAAATAAATTCACTAGTTCAAATGATTCATGTGAACAGTTTGTGAGCTGTAGAAAGCAAAACTATATTAACTGACCATGTACCATATCAAAATGAATCTATAGTATCCGTATTGAGATTATGCTCTGTTTATGTGAGAAAAAAACACATCCAAATATTGATATTGGTATTGCCCTTAATAACCATTAGCCTCTAGTCATGTGACATCTTACTTGACCATATACCAGCACTGTATATTTTTTTTGATGAGGGCTAGGCAATATATCAGCGTTATCTCAATCCACCTGGTGTTAAAGGCTACATTACAGTAAGGTGATGAGGTATCCATTTTTATATTTATTTATTTATATATATATATACACACACACACACACACACACACACACACACACACACACACACACACACACACACACACACTAGATAGTCCAACTGAAAATGAAGAGCAAATATAGTTTAGTTTAGTTCAGATTGTTAAGATTTTATTATGAGATCACTAAATGAAGGTTTTTCCAAGCCGGAAGTAATCATGTTAAGCAAGTTGCAACTTGCTCTTCATTTTCAGTTGAACTATCCTGTGTGTGTGTGTGTGTGCGTGTGTGCGTGTGTGCGTGTGTGTGTGCGTGTGTGCGTGCGTGCGTGCGTGCGTGTGTGTGTGCGTGTGTGCGTGTGTGCGTGCGTGCGTGCGCGCCTGAGCGTCTTTCCTTCAGAATAAAATGGTTAAAGTGATGTAGCTGCAGTGTAGTATTTCGGTATTTACAGTTTTTCTCAGTCGCTTTGGTGCTTTTCTCAGATCAGAATGAAAATTCTCATAACTATTAGTTCAACCTCCACAACATTTAGTCATGTGTGCACATCATAGTAGCCATTTCTCCTTCCTCTGAACAAATTGCAAATGCTTTTGGACATGTATCAGCTGCTTTCATACAATTCTCTGCTGTTTTATAACATTATAATTTGCTTATGTGATGTCAGTCAAAATTAACTATACTTATGGATGCTGAATAGTCATTCCCAATAAAACTAATAGTCTTCATTTGATTGCTTGAGTCATTACATACAACATTCTTGAACTAGTTATCAAATTTTTATACCTTTCTTAATATTTTTTTCCTGGAAATGTCTCCTAAATTGGTCTAAAATCTCGGGTGAACTTCAGCTTTCACTCAGGAGGAGGTGTGTGAAGTATTAGTTGTAACCAATGACAAGCCACTTGTTCACAGTCACTCAGGGATGAATCCCATGAACCCTCACTTGGCAAGCGTATGAACCGAGCAGGACATAGTGTGGACCATTTCTACAAAACAGAGGAAGAGGGAGAAGAGGCCAAATACACAGGCAGATTCCTAATGAAATGAGGGCTACAGTTGTGGGCCATGCTGTCAATCACGGCCTCACAATGGCTGAGGCTGGTCGGAGGGTGCAACCAAATGTTGGAAGAACCACTGTGAACTGAAGCTCTAAAAGGGTGTTTCTTATGTTTGTTCTAAATAAGTGACTGTAGTGTATTTTTCTCTTGCACAATGCAGAATTGCAAAGAGCAGATACAGTAAAAATGTGAAAGGTTCGTATTCAGTGTCTTGTCCTCACTTACTCCCCTAACTAGAGCAATGCGTAACTTTACTGTAGTTTTCAAATGGCTGTACTAGTAGTGTATAGTGCTGTCTTGAGCGTTTTCAGGTAGTGTCACGAGTTCTGACCTTTTTTTGCATTGGAAAACACAGAGAATAAACTGTCATAATGAAAACACGACAAAGCCATTTGACCGCCTTGTTCTAACCGATGGTGTCAAGACTTCTCATGATGACACTGGCAGTTTCACTGACATGAATACTTGCTTTTGAGGAATGGACGATCCATTTTGAGCAAGTGACCGTGCTTTTGCAGGTCATCCACTAGGTTTTGCAGTTTGCACTAATTGTTTTGAGAAATGCACTAACTGCTGTGCACATGTTAATAGTGATGTGAGAAAAGCACCAAAGCGACTGAGAAAAACTGTAACTGATCATGATGCGTGGTCTCAAGTCTAACCGTACAGGATGACTGACGTGTGCACTAAGAACAAAACGAAATCTACAGGGTTTTGGTCCCCACATGTCACTGTTACTGTATTGACAGGACCCGGTTTGTTCTTTCCAATGCCACTAACTAAATGTTTGTGCGTGGATACATCAGGCCTATGGCAAATACATGCGTCTGCATGTAGTGTGCACTCTGTATACGATTATATTTGCTGATGCAATGCTTTTATTCTGAAGGGCACGGCCCCGGATGTCTTGTTTTTCGACGAAGTGAAAATGCAACAAGATACAAGTCGCGGTCTTTCAAGCTGGAAGCGCTGACGTTTCATCAAGGTATGAGCGACAATAGTAGTCTTTTTTTGATGGACTATGGCTGGTTGTGTTATTTAAGGCAACGTAGGCTAGTGTTGGGCAACATTAACTGGCTGTTCTCGAGCTGTTGGGTGTGAACCATTTAAAGCACGTCAGCGTCACTGAGCAGCAGCACGCCGCTCAGTAAGTTTCATTTAACCGAGCTACTAAAGCAGGAAGTCTCCTATTCAAATCATTGACTGCGGAAAATGGACTAATTCTACTGCATTATCCTTTTTACCACCAACAAGCTGCCAGGCTGCCAACAGGTCAGTGTTTTAGAAGGAGTCCTAGGTGTAAGTCACCGCTGGCTGGGTGTTAGTGCCTGGTTTTGCCTTTTTTCACAATTAATGACTACTTTGTCCAATCCAATTATAGAGGACATGACTCCAGCTGGCTTCATGGATGCGATAGTGATCAATCTGTAGATGTTGTGTTCAGGGTCATTAAGGGGGGGCCTGTTATCACCATTAGGTGACAGCAAAGGACGAGGGATTTACATAACTCTGCTCTAGCACTGCAATTTTATGATACTTTTTATTTTGAGTATTTATTAAATATTAATGTTATTAATAGTAGTATTACACATTTTCATCACAACTTAACAGAATCAGAATATTTTTCATTGTGCCTGACTAATTGAAAGAACAATAAATTGATCATGGTGAATTTCCGTCATCGGGATAATCGTAAATGTCTTCATGAGTGATGCCAAAAAACTGTCTTGCTAGTTATCATGGTAGAGAAGATATAAGCCTGATTTTTTTTAATGCAGGTTACATTTTTATTTATTCATCATTTCTTTATGCAGAGAGAAGATTTACTATCATTAGTTGTTTTTAACTAAAAATATATCTCATCTCAAATGCAATACAAATATTTGTTTCTTAACAAAATGTGTTTCCAGTATGTTTTAGTGCCATGAAATGTTGATGATTATCAGGATAATTTTGTGAATCTCACACGTGGCAGGATAATCAGGACATGACATCCTCATATCTTCATTTGTGAAAACATAATTTTGTAACATCAATATTGAACTGAAAGGAAATAACGGGCACGGGTGGTGTAATTGGGATCTAAAAGTCTTAATGTAATTCTTAATGTGCACACAGGAAGTATGCAGAACATGGATCTCCTCAGCGAACTGGAGATCTTCATCCCAGTGGAAGCTGAGGTGAAAAGCATCACTCTGTCAAATTTATCAAAGTCCGTGCTGAAAGGAATGGGCCTCCCCGTGTCTGACTGTGATGGCGCCAGGAAGCTCAGCGACTCTCCAGAAGGCGTGTGGATTTCTCCAGCAGTTTTACGGAGGAAAGGCCAGAAACAAGCCGCAGACACAGAAAACTTGCTGCTAGGGAGAGAGTTCAGGGCTGTGGCGGGTCCCTTCCAAATGTCCTTCGTCTCTGCAAACCGCACCGCTTACAAGGTGCTGAAAGACACCGCGCCTGGAAAACACCTCCCTGCACACACGTCTCACGCCTCCCTGTTACCTCACGGCTCGCCACCGCAGACGTACAAAGACGCTGTCATCATCCACCGTGGACAGATCTACCTTTCCAGCAGGAGGTCCAATCCAAGGCGCCGTCAACGAGAGACACGTGAACCACAGCTGGCTTCCCAGTCTTCCACTCCTTCAACATCAGTCTCGTCATCTAAAAGCCTGAAGAAGGTAACGTTACATGCCGCTCGTGTTTGTCTAATCCACCCGACACTCCTCCGCAGTCCGAATATGGTCACCTCCTTCCTTGGTTGCAAAGATTCCAAAATGGCGTGGCCAAAATGCCGAAGAAACAATCCACAAACCAACGGGTGACTAGCGATGGCCACATCCACTTTTTATATACAGTCTATGATAATAACGCATCCTCAGGGGAATATGAATGTGTGTAGCAAATTCCATGTCAATCATTGAGACATGTCACTCAAAGCCAACATTGTTAGCCTAACCTTAACTGTCTGGACGCCATGGATGGCTCTACAGAATTTACTGCCAATCCTACTTGTAGATTTTGAGTCATTTCACTGGATATTAATTTGATAAGGCAGTGGTGCCAGTGGAACATTCAGAGGATCATGTCATGACTCTAGTAGGTGAGACATGCCAGTCTGGATTGGACCTGGACCCCTGGACTTTGGCGACTCCTTGTAGTGGTATCAAGAAAGATGCATTTAGCGCCACCATCAGATGGAATGTTAAACTTGTACACAGGAAACATTCAAATCTCTCATTGCCATGAAATTTGACTGAACACATTCATGACTCCATGACTTCTCTTCTGGCTCCATGCTCAGGACAAATTAAAAAAATATATATTTCTGGATTATAGGAATAGTTTAAACATCAGTCTGCTGCTTGTTCTGTGCTACATTGTCAATTTGTGTGTTGCAATTCACGTTCCAGCCTTAAATTAAGCTTTCTCTCTACATTTCTTTTGCCTCACTTTTACCTCGACTTTTGGAAATGGCACCATATATAATGGACATTCTTGATGGTATAAAGTTGAAAGCAGATGTTTGACTGAGACTGTTTTATCCTCTTGCAGCGCCAGTCTCCCCAGGCTGCTCTTGAACCCGCAGACATGAAAGTACAAAGAAAGAAAGTCACTTTAGCCCAAACCTGCACAGAACAGCCGAAGGATCTTCACCCAAAAGCAGATAATCGCTCCACCCAGGTGAGGATAATCACCATGTTTACGATAACGTTATTTGTTCAAGCACTTTTCTCTCCATGGTTACAAAATGATGGATCAAAGAATGAAACATTGAAAAGCGAGGCGAATTGAAATGCGAAATGATGAATAAAAAATATAACATGGCAATTAAGAGCTAGCTGTAAAAAAAAAAAAAAAAAAAAGATATGCCTTAGCTGATGGTAGGGATGCTAAATGGTTCATGATGGTGCTAAATGGTTCATGACAGTAAATGCATGTCTCCATGGGTGTCAAATCTAGAGACCTTGGGGATTAGAAGGTCAGATGTATTACTTGGATCCTGTCCATTTAATGTAAGCAATTAATCACATTTTTAAGTAGTAAGGTAGGAGGTAAGGGAGTAGTAATCCTCTGGTGGCCCTGTCCCTAATCACTTGGCTATTGGGTGGCCCTGTCCCTAATCACTTGGCTATTGGGTGGCTAGGTCCCTAATCACTTGGCTATTGGGTGGCTAGGTCCCTAATCACTTGGCTATTGGGTGGCTAGGTCCCTAATCACTTGGCTATTGGGTGGCTAGGTCCCTAATCACTTGGCTATTGGGTGGCTAGGTCCCTAATCACTTGGCTATTGGGTGGCCCGGTCTGTGAGTTTGACCAGAGACTGTGAAGGCCGAACCGAGCAGTCTGTGAAATGAGACGGTCTGCCCAACAGAGGATTTCCTGTATGTAACACCTTTGCCGCTCCTGTTGACTAGCAACCAGCTGCAGTTGACAATGAGCATATAAAATAACTGATGTCATGATTAACAATGGAGCCAAAGATCATATTTGATTCTTTTTATTTGATATTCTGATGGACGAGATGCTTCATGATAGATTTCAGGCTGACGGAGTTTGTGCTGCATCTCCCATATCTCTCCTCATAAACGCTGTCTTGATTCAATTCCAATTGTCACCGGTGTGCAATGAATCTTGGGATATGTTGCCCGTGAAGGATCCATCAGTTGGATCCTCTGCATCCTGAATCTTTCAAAATGGGACAGCCTTGTCTTAAATGTAACCTTCAAAGAATGTGGCCTCTGGATTAGTTTACAGCTCATGTTAAACAAATATATAGTCACCCAGATAGATAAAAGAAAATATAGCTGTTCTTTCTGATAAATACTGGAGGCCTATTTTTTAAATCAGCAATTTAATCTGATATTGTTCCATCCCTAATATGGTCATAATCCTCTGCTGTCTGTGAATTGTTGGTTTATTGTGTATCATTACTAGTTTCTAGTGGAGCTGTATGTGAAACTACTGTTTGTCCTCCAGGAGCTGCTAAATGACAACAGGCCCAACAAGAAACGCACTACACATAGTGAAACCAAGACGGCCATCGTGCACAAGAGAAGTAATGTATCCTCCACCACAGCTGTGCGTTCTGTCCCTCGGGTCACGGACCGGGGCCAGAAGATGGGCAGCACTGCCGGTGGTGACCGTGAGAAACAGGACCTGGCTGATGGAGAGATTGGCAGCAGTGGATCTCACAACATTGTTGGTATTGTGGAGCACAGCAGCAGCCAGAGCTGGACCAGGAGAGAGTCTCGGGGTGCAGCTTGTGCCTCCACATCACTCCAGGGGGAGTTTGACTTTAACGAGCTGGCAGAAGAGGAGAAAATCGCTCAGATGAAGGCCAAACTCCGACAGAGTGAAGCTGCTGTCAGCAACCTGAACTCCTCATGACGGCAGCTCAGCCAATGATGGTGATTTAGTCTCTCAGAGCGAAATCTCACAGTACATCCACAATATTTTCATTTTCTCATACACTTCTATACAAAACAAGCTTCTTTTTGTAACCAGAGTCGCCCCCTGCTGGCTCGCCACCTTAACCGGCCTAGCCGTCCATGTAGCTAATGCACTCAGCTCCGCCTGGAAACACAGTTTTAATTGTCTTGATCTTTTGCTTTTTAAACCCAATATATCATACCTTCATTTATAATGATGACTATCATCTGATTATCTTGAGAAATGCTTGTCATAATGGGAGGATGAATGTTTGTTGTTGGCTGCCTCTTTCTCGTCTGTTGTGTTTATGACCCAATCAGGAGACTTTCACGTCCATCCAAACCTTCAGACGTTGTACAAAAGTGATTTCTGTGGTGTGATGTAACGGCTCTCCTCACTCCGATGTATCCATCCAGTAGTTTGAGTCCCTTTATGTGCCTGTGCCTCTGTATGTAATGTTTAACATCAAATAGTCACTTTTGACTAAATGTTTATTTCTTGATTGCGATAAAGACGGCTGTGTACGGAGCTGTGACTTTGTTGTTATTTAAAGGAGCATTCAGCAGATACATTCTGCATCTGTGCTGCTGCTGCACACACAGTGTGAATCATTATAGTAAGGGAATCTGTTTCATGCAACTGTTTTTGTTTTTTTTAGGTTAAACTGCAGCAGGGCCTCGGGCCCCTCACTTAATCAGTGGCAGTTGACAAAAATAATCTGACCACAGGTTCCATTTAATAGTTGTTCTGCAGCTACACATCAATTTTCTGAGCTCAAAGGAAGTTCACACTTAACGCTGGAAAGAAACACAAGCTCGCAGCAAAGAGCCTTTAGTAGCTGATCTGCGTATTGTAACAATATCGTACAAACTTCCTCCGCATAACTCCATCAATATTTTGACCAATTTCAATGAGAGCGTTGTTCTTTTAAAGTTTTAGTGTTTTAGGATGACAGATGGAAGAATATGATAAAAAAAAAATGTATTCACTAAATTTTAGTACATAGTTTGTGTATAATATAATTCACTCTTGGAAACAATGCAAGCTACATGTTTCTCCAATAATTTACTTGATTTTGTGGCAAGGAGCACTTTTCTTTTTGCTTTTAAATTTAATTTTGAAAGAAACCTTGAAAATAAGATAATGTAAGTCGTCCTTCATATTGTGAAGTCCCAGATACGCCGGGAAATCAAATGTCCTCCTGTTTGGCTTCATGACATCATCCAGATGGGCTCCGCGAAATTCACAGAGCTGAATTCACTGGATCGAGTAAGACCACAGTTTACCACAGCTGGAGGAACCCAGAATATACGATTTAGATGTGATTTAATATCAATATCCAGATGAAAAGGATGCTGAAATAATTCCATAATGATGGTGATCAGTAAATAGTGTGAAGTCCTGCTTTGTTAGGTCCGTCTGCAATACCACAAGCTAACTACTTTTAAAACGCTTGTTTTCTGAATGGAGTCTGGTTGATGGGTGCTAGGCTATGCTAACATTGTAGCTGCTCCATCAACACTCCAAATAAGGTCATCTAGACATAAATACAGCAGAGACCTTGTTGTTTGGACCATAGACAGTCTCTGGTTTCTCCACATAGTCTGGCCTGGTCTCTGGACTATACTATGGTAGAACTCTGGGGGACCACAGACACAAGAGACAACATCAGGACGGCTGTCTCAACACTGATAGACTTTCATGACGCAGCGTCGGGAGCATTTTCTTGCTCAAGTTGCAATAAACATGTGATAGACTGGTTACCTGTCTGTCTCTACATGTCTCCCTGTGATAGACTGGTTACCTGTCTGTCTCTACATGTCAGCCTGTGATAGACTGGTTACCTGTCTGTCTCTACATGTCAGCCCTGTGATAGACTGGTTACCTGTCTGTCTCTACATGTCTCCTTGTGATAGACTGGTTACCTGTCTGTCTCTACATGTCTCCCTGTGATAGACTGGTTACCTGTCTGTCTCTACATGTCAGCCCTGTGATAGACTGGTTACCTGTCTGTCTCTACATGTCAGCCTGTGATAGACTGGTTACCTGTCTGTCTCTACATGTCTCCCTGTGATAGACTGGTTACCTGTCTGTCTCTACATGTCAGCCTGTGATAGACTGGTTACCTGTCTGTCTCTACATGTCAGCCCTGTGATAGACTGGTTACCTGTCTGTTTCTACATGTCTCCCTGTGATAGACTGGTTACCTGTCTGTCTCTACATGTCTCCCTGTGATAGACTGGTTACCTGTCTGTCTCTACATGTCTCCCTGTGATAGACTGGTTACCTGTCTGTCTCTACATGTCAGCCTGTGATAGACTGGTTACCTGTCTGTCTCTACATGTCTCCCTGTGATAGACTGGTTACCTGTCTGTCTCTACATGTCTCCCTATGATAGACTGGTTACCTGTCTGTCTCTACATGTCAGCCTGTGATAGACTGGTTACCTGTCTGTCTCTACATGTCAGCCTGTGATAGACTGGTTACCTGTCTGTCTCTACATGTCAGCCCTGTGATAGACTGGTTACCTGTCTGTTTCTACATGTCTCCCTGTGATAGACTGGTTACCTGTCTGTCTCTACATGTCAGCCTGTGATAGACTGGTTACCTGTCTGTCTCTACATGTCAGCCCTGTGATAGACTGGTTACCTGTCTGTTTCTACATGTCTCCCTGTGATAGACTGGTTACCTGTCTGTCTCTACATGTCAGCCTGTGATAGACTGGTTACCTGTCTGTCTCTACATGTCAGCCCTGTGATAGACTGGTTACCTGTCTGTTTCTACATGTCTCCCTGTGATAGACTGGTTACCTGTCTGTCTCTACATGTCTCCCTGTGATAGACTGGTTACCTGTCTGTCTCTACATGTCTCCCTGTGATAGACTGGTTACCTGTCTGTCTCTACATGTCAGCCTGTGATAGACTGGTTACCTGTCTGTCTCTACATGTCAGCCCTGTGATAGACTGGTTACCTGTCTGTCTCTACATGTCTCCCTGTGATAGACTGGTTACCTGTCTGTTTCTACATGTCTCCCTGTGATAGACTGGTTACCTGTCTGTCTCTACATGTCAGCCCTGTGATAGACTGGTTACCTGTCTGTCTCTACATGTCAGCCCTGTGATAGACTGGTTACCTGTCTGTCTCTACATGTCTCCCTGTGATAGACTGGTTACCTGTCTGTCTCTACATGTCTCCCTGTGATAGACTGGTTACCGGTCTGTCTCTACATGTCGGCCCTGTGATAGACTGGTTACCTGTCTGTCTCTACATGTAAGCCCTGTGATAGACTGGTTACCTGTCTGTCTCTACATGTCTCCCTGTGATAGACTGGTTACCTGTCTGTCTCTACATGTCTCCCTGTGATGGACTGGTTACCTGTCTGTCTCTACATGTCTCCCTGTGATGGACTGGTTACCTGTCTGTCTCTACATGTCGGCCCTGTGATAGACTGGTTACCTGTCTGTCTCTACATGTCAGCCCTGTGATAGACTGGTTACCTGTCTGTCTCTACATGTCAGCCTGTGATAGACTGGTTACCTGTCTGTCTCTACATGTCAACCCTGTGATAGACTGGTTACCTGTCTGTCTCTACATGTCAGCCTGTGATAGACTGGTTACCTGTCTGTCTCTACATGTCTCCCTGTGATAGACTGGTTACCTGTCTGTCTCTACATGTCTCCCTGTGATAGACTTGTTACCTGTATGTCTCTACATGTCAGCCCTGTGATAGACTGGTTACCTGTCTGTCTCTACATGTCTCCCTGTGATAGACTGGTTACCTGTCTGTCTCTACATGTCTCCCTGTGATAGACTGGTTACCTGTCTGTCTCTACATGTCAGCCTGTGATAGACTGGTTACCTGTCTGTCTCTACATGTCAGCCCTGCGATAGACTGGTTACCTGTCTGTTTCTACATGTCTCCCTGTGATAGACTGGTTACCTGTCTGTCTCTACATGTCTCCCTGTGATAGACTGGTTACCTGTCTGTCTCTACATGTCTCCCTGTGATAGACTGGTTACCTGTCTGTCTCTACATGTCTCCCTGTGATAGACTGGTTACCTGTCTGTCTCTACATGTCAGCCTGTGATAGACTGGTTACCTGTCTGTCTCTACATGTCAGCCCTGTGATAGACTGGTTACCTGTCTGTTTCTACATGTCTCCCTGTGATAGACTGGTTACCTGTCTGTCTCTACATGTCAGCCCTGTGATAGACTGGTTACCTGTCTGTCTCTACATGTCAGCCCTGTGATAGACTGGTTACCTGTCTGTCTCTACATGTCTCCCTGTGATAGACTGGTTACCTGTCTGTCTCTACATGTCTCCCTGTGATAGACTGGTTACCTGTCTGTCTCTACATGTCAGCCCTGTGATAGACTGGTTACCTGTCTGTCTCTACATGTCTCCCTGTGATAGACTGGTTACCTGTCTGTCTCTACATGTCTCCCTGTGATAGACTGGTTACCTATCTGTCTCTACATGTCTCCCTGTGATAGACTGGTTACCTGTCTGTCTCTACATGTCTCCCTGTGATGGACTGGTTACCTGTCTGTCTCTACATGTCTCCCTGTGATGGACTGGTTACCTGTCTGTCTCTACATGTCGGCCCTGTGATAGACTGGTTACCTGTCTGTCTCTACATGTCGGCCCTGTGATAGACTGGTTACCTGTCTGTCTCTACATGTCAACCCTGTGATAGACTGGTTACCTGTCTGTCTCTACATGTCAACCCTGTGATAGACTGGTTACCTGTCTGTCTCTACATGTCGGCCCTGTGATAGACTGGTTACCTGTCTGTCTCTACATGTCAGCCCTGTGATAGACTGGTTACCTGTCTGTCTCCTTATGTCAGCCCTGTGATAGACTAGTTACCTGTCTGTCTCTACATGTCAGCCCTGTGATAGACTGGTTACCTGTCTGTCTCTACATGTCAGCCCTGTGATAGACTGGTTACCTGTCTGTCTCTACATGTCTCCCTGTGCTAGACTGGTTACCTGTCTGTCTCTACATGTCAGCCCTGTGATAGACTGGTTACCTGTCTGTCTCTACATGTCAGCCCTGTGATAGACTGGTTACCTGTCCAGGTGTACCCTGCCTTTAATGACAGCTGGGATCGGCTCCAGCCCCCCTGCGACCCTGAATACAGGATGAGCGGGAGACGATGGATGGTAAAGGATGGTCCAGTGTTTCCTTAAGGAGATGAGTAAGGAAGCATTACAGCACCTTCCCTCAGCGTGTTTGAGCAGCTGTGAAGGCGTCAGGATGCATGTCACCGTGCTCTCAACCAGTTACCGAGGTTGATCTCTATCCGTCTGCCGTGTTGAACTGGGAGCAACCAATCTAAGTTTAGTCTTAACATTCTGATTGCCTGATTGGGATAATGTTAGCTGTTAGCCTAGCATTAGCCATCACGTGCATCATTAGCTCACCTCCTTGAAGTAAAGTGACTCCTCTCATTGTTCTTTTTCTCTGCGCTGCACGTGCATTATCACATTTCTGAGGATGATTTCTTTGTTTGCTTTTGTTTTGTCTATTTGTTTTCTTTAAGATGCTCTCAGGGCCACCGCACACATTGGACTTGTGTCCCAAACACAACGAGCAACCCTCGGCAGCAATGGGGTGGACAAAATAATAAAAACATTCATTCTATACTCCACTAGAAGTAGAAGTAGCCTACTGATTCTACTTCTTTACTCAAGTGTTAAAGTACACGCTCAAAAGAATTAAAAAGAAAGTAAAAAGTATCCCTATGAAGGACATGTAGGGAGGAAACCTAGATACTCAGATACCTGAAAACTTTACTTAAGTACAGTAACATGGTATATAGGCCTACCTATACCTCACCGATGCTCCACCATGACACTCCTTCCCGCAGCCTCCTTTCCTCCGACACCAACCTCCCTTCTCCACCTCACAGGACCGAGCCCCCGACCTGGGCGACAGAGCCTTCTCCATCGCTGCCCCCTCCCCCTCCCTGGAACTCTCTCCCCAAACACATCCGTGACTCCTCCACACTGTGAAAACCCACCTGTTCAGATCGGCTTTTAACCTGTGATTCATTTCATTCGTTTTTATTACTGTCTATTGTACATTTTTGTTATTAATCGTTTTATATTTATGTTGTTTTGTTGTTTTTACCCTTGCAAAGTGTCTGAGTATCCTGAAAAGCGCTTTATAAATAAAATGTATTATTGTTATTATTATTATTATTATTATTATTAATACAATTCAACAGCAATAGAAACGCCTCTCTGATGTATTGTGGGCTGGTGTCTGAGCTGCAGCTCCGTGAACCGTCTGAACTGCTGTTAAAGGTTGATGTCATGTTTGTGACTACAATGTTACAGGAACACAGCAGGACAGAGACAGCATGTTAAATCATCTGATATGAGCTCCAGATGAGATTTGCGTGTGAACACTGTGAGGAGGAAGCCTGGGTGCTGCTGGTCCCGCTAGTCCTGCTGGTCCTGCCCTCATGCTGCCAGACTATAAGACTGCAGGTCTCCAGGAGTCCGTCCACACAGACAGGATGAACTGCTCATGCTTCCTCGCACCAAAGACACTGAAGGTAAGACTTGCTTCATTCCCTGAACTCATCCAGCGTTCTCATCCAGAGTTAAAACTATTCGTTGACAGAAATCAAAACTGCTGAAGATTCTCTGCTCATGTTTGTGTTTTCTGCTGAGTCCAATCCCACGACTCCCAAGAAAGAAACCACAAAGAAATATTAATAGGAAGGTGGGCATTTGAGGCAAGATGGAGGTGAGACAAATATAAAATTCAGCGTATTTTGAGAATTTCCAACAATAAATGGACAATAGATGGATTTTACGTGTATTTAAATGGAGCATGCAGAGTTTATAAGAACATCAGCACATGCTTAGAAACTATTTGCCTTCATCTTCAATAATATTTATTTCCAGAAAATTTCCTAGGAATGAAAGCATTACTTTGTCTCTTTGTGAGCTGTTTATCAGACAAAAGCAATACATCCAAGGACATGTGGCTTTGGGTGCTGTGGATGGACATTGTGTCCCACCTGCTCTCAGTTTGATATATTATAAATGTTGTGTTAGGAGTTAAAAATATCTTGAACCGAAAATTCATCCGGGCAGCAACTTTCACATTCTATGACGAAAACACAGGAAATCTCCAGGTTTGGCATTTTGTTTTTACTCTTGCTTTTGACCACATTCGCCTGTCCGTCCCAGCGGTCGGAGTAGAGATGGTTTGTGACATTTTCCATCGCCAAATGTTCAATATTCAATCCAACGACAACTGCTTGCCTGTTCTTTAAACTAGCAAAGGTTGAAAAAACTGCTGTGTTCACTGATTTAAAAGGAAACATTTTTAACTAACATCATGTGTCTAAAATCACACTTCCTCTGTTTAATCTTTCTTTGGGCCAAAACAGGAGAATTTAAAAAGTTTGGCTTGGTTGAGCTTGTCTCATGTCTCAAAGTTGTTCCTACTATGTAGCTATTTTATATCAATTTCATCTGTAATTAAAATAGTTTGATTTCATTTTAATTGTCTCATCGGTATAAAAGACTCCTGTTCTGGCAGCGACGTCTATGACGTGTGTACTAAACACAAGTATACAGTAAGATGACATTCATAACAATAGTATTCCCTTGTGCATTATGGGCTAAAGCGATGAGTAAGCATGAGGAGAAAGCTGGAGGGGAAGGCATGAGGACGGGACTTCCTGTGCTCAGATAGAAAACCCATTTGTAATGAAAAGGTTTTTCTTCTGGCCTTCAGGTGTTGTGTCTGTTCTACTCCACCATGTGTCTGGCGTGGTGGCCGCTGTCTTCAGAGGCAGCCAGACTCCGATGTGGTTCTGATCTCCTCGGTGACCTCATATTTGTGTGTGGGGATCGTGGAATCTACTTAGGTGAGTCTCCATTCATGTTATCCACTAGTTTCTACACTCGCCCACCTTCGGGATGGAGAATGTTCTTTTATGGAGTGGAAGCTAAGGTCAGGAGGTCACCTCACCCCATCATTAGGATTCATGCAAGTGAAAACAGATTCTTCAGATAGAAACACATGATATTTTGGACCTGATCACACTTCACACCAATGTCATCTTGGGCTCCTCCCTTTCATGCAATAAACAAGCAATTAATCCAATATTTTGAGTGGCAATATGGCATCGATACATGGATGCTAACTATTGATCCTTTATCATATAATTTACTAATATTGCAAATGCAACATAAACCTTTTCAATTGCTTCTTCAGTCCACTAGATTGTTTGAAAAAATATATATTATTTATTTCAGAAATCAACCTAACAAATGTGGAAGGTCGGTGCTCAGTGATGTGTGCATATGTGGATGTGTGAACATAAAAAAAAACAAAAAAAACAGCAGCATTCAACAGAGAAGGTTCCAGCTTTTCTACCTGCAGCCTCAGGCTCAGGTGTGTCATCAGCTGTTCATGTCCTGCAAGCCAAGGAGGAGGAGCCAAACTGGATCGGAGGGGTCATCACAAACACATAAGATAAATAGGACCAAATGCTCTCAAGGTTATTCCTGCCTGTGTGGTTACACCAACAGCAGCAGAGGTGTATATCAACACAGATATGGTCAGGGTCATCATGCCCACATGAAAACACTGAGCCACCTATCTGCTCCATGACAACAGGGAGCATGCTGTTCATTTGTTTGCATCCAGACCAGCCACAACACTCGGCAGACACATTTCAGCTCAGTATTGATCTTTTTTCTGTCCAAATGTGATTCCAACAAATCTGTGACACGTAAATGAGCCAAGTTGTTTCACAATGGACCTGACACCGTAAGGCAGGTTGCAGCATTTCATTTATATAAAGTGTATTAAAATAAAAAAATATAATATCTTGCACTGCGAACAAAGAAGTAGCCACAAGACCTTTCACTTGATTACCTCTACCCCGTTCTGACCAAGGCCATTTCACTCCTCACGCTATCAGACTGGTGGCAATCCACCAAAATGGCAGCGTACTCGCCAGAACACTGTGCCTCAGTGTGTGATAGCTTTATTGTTAAAACACGGGTTATCTGAGAGCAGCACAGCTTTTATACTCACAACAAAGAAAGGTGTAGACAAGGAGAAACAGTCATCCAGTTCGATCTCACTGAGCAGAGCATCCCCAGTCTGACCCGTCACCATCGAAAACAAACAGTTCACATATGGTGGTTTATTAGGGTGGGAATCCCCAAAGACCCCACGATATTATCATGATTTAACATATTTAGCAATATGCTGGTCATTTTACGTGGTCTACCACTTCTTGGCTGAGTTGCTGTCGTTCCCAATCTCTTCCACTTTGTTCTAATCCCACTGACAGTTGACTGTGGAATATTTAGGAGTGAGGACATTTCATGACTGGACTTGTTGCACAGGTGGCATCCTATCACAGTACCACGCTGGAATTCACTGAGCTCCTGAGAGCGACCCATTCTTTCACACATGTTTGTAGAAACAGTCTGCATGCCGAGGTGCTGCTTTTATACACCTGTGGCCATGGAAGTGATGGAACACCTGATTTAAATTATTTGGATGGCTGAGTGAATACTTTTGGCAATATAGTGTATATGTATATATCAAACATACAAATATAACATAACATATATTGCGATGTGTCAACATTTGTTTTATATAAAAAAAGATTACGTTTTCACTGGGTCATCTCACTCAATTCTTTTAATTGCAAAATCAGTCACGCAGACAACACTCCATCTTTGTTTTGACCAACTTCCTGCCAATCAAGGCTTTACCCATGATGCACTAGACTTCGAGTGGATTTAAAATGTCATTGATATCATAAGATTTGATTTGTATCGATACAAACGCGATACTACACCGTATTGATTTTAACCCCGCCTCTAATCTTCTGGCTCCAGTCACCTGCTAGCTGACCAGTTTTTCTGAAGCCTTAAATGAAAGACAAGGATCCCATGTTGGATATTTCTCTCTCCGTAGGTAAAGGTACGTGGTCCGGTTACGGCTCTCGGCCCAGAGGGAAGGGGATCGTTGAACAGTGCTGTAGGCCAGCTGGCTGTGAACTTCAGCATCTGGAGATGTACTGTGCCAAACCAAAGAGCCAGCAGCCCACCACAGCTTCCCCCACCACAGCCACATCCCCTCGCACCACGACGCTGCTCGACACGGTACGACCTCTGCTCCATCCATCCATCGCTTATCTTGTACACCCTGGAATAACCAGTCCATCACAGGGAGACATGTAGAGACAGACAGGTAACCAGTCTATCACAGGGCTGACATGTAGAGACAGACAGGTAACCAGTCTATCACAGGGCTGACATGTAGAGACAGACAGGTAACCAGTCTATCACAGGGCTGACATGTAGAGACAGACAGGTAACCAGTCTATCACAGGGAGACATGTAGAGACAGACAGGTAACCAGTCTATCACAGGGCTGACATGTAGAGACAGACAGGTAACCAGTCTATCACAGGGCTGACATGTAGAGACAGACAGGTAACCAGTCTATCACAGGGCTGACATGTAGAGACAGACAGGTAACCAGTCTATCACATGGCTGACATGTAGAGACAGACAGGTAACCAGTCTATCACAGGGCTGACATGTAGAGACAGACAGGTAACCAGTCTATCACAGGGCTGACATGTAGAGACAGACAGGTAACCAGTCTATCACAGGGCTGACATGTAGAGACAGACAGGTAACCAGTCTATCACAGGGAGACATGTAGAGACAGACAGGTAACCAGTCTATCACAGGGCTGACATGTAGAGACAGACAGGTAACCAGTCTATCACAGGGAGACATGTAGAGACAGACAGGTAACCAGTCTATCACAGGGAGAAATGTAGAGACAGACAGGTAACCAGTCTATCACAGGGCTGACATGTAGAGACAGACAGGTAACCAGTCTATCACAGGGTTGACATGTAGAGACAGACAGGTAACCAGTCTATCACAGGGAGACATGTAGAGACAGACAGGTAACCAGTCTATCACAGGGCTGACATGTAGAGACAGACAGGTAACCAGTCTATCACAGGGAGACATGTAGAGACAGACAGGTAACCAGTCTATCACAGGGAGAAATGTAGAGACAGACAGGTAACCAGTCTATCACAGGGCTGACATGTAGAGACAGACAGGTAACCAGTCTATCACAGGGTTGACATGTAGAGACAGACAGGTAACCAGTCTATCACAGGGAGACATGTAGAGACAGACAGGTAACCAGTCTATCAAAGACAACAGAGACAGAGAAACCATCACCATCACATCAAATGCAAAGTGAATTTAAATGTTTTATTTGCGTTTTTGTGGGTTAAACTAGTAACATGAGAGGAAATTCACTTTGCATTTGGTGTGAACACAGAATGATGCTGAAGGTTTTGAAGAAGACTTGAAACCAGAGATTGTGACCATTAACTCATAGACTTCTATATAATCAGAGAGGAGTCGCACCCTGATGGCCAGCAGAGAGAATGCAAGTTTAAAGTACTTCAGCTTTGGCGTCACTCTTCAGAACTGGAGGTTGTCACCTGGTTCTTACCTCAAGGCCCACTTTCTAGGGAAGGCATGTTTATTTGTATAGCACCATTCATATACACAGCAATTCACAGTGCTTTAGAGAGGCAGAGAAATACATTAAATGCAAATACATTAGAATGTAAAATAAGTATATTATTTAAATGTAATGAAAACAGTCAAAGTGTGATTTAAGAACAATACAAGGAGGAGAGAGCACCGACTGGAGATGAGTCAGGTGACTCATCACATGACAGTGTTTGTACCTGGGTGGAACCCCTGTGTCTGTTCAACCTCCAGCTCTGAAAAGTGAAGCCAAAACTGAAGTGCTTTAGACCTGCATTCTTTGAAATGGCCATCAGGGGCGACTCCTCTCTTGGACACCATAATACAGTTTACGTTTGGGTGGTACTGCGGTATTCCAGGGTATTTACAAATATCAAATATGGTATAGTTTGTAGTCACAGGATTTTATTCAACTGCCACCATCTGCTCCTTCAATGATGTCTCAGTACCATTGGGCTTGCTGTGTGTGGTCGAGAGAGAGAGAAAGAGAGAGAGGGAGAGAGAAATGTCGGTGAAATATCAGGAAGGTATGAAGGTATAAAAAAAACAGTGCTTAGGCTGAATTCTTGTCTGTAGTAAATCCCCCACATGGGGCCAAGTTTACCTGCTACAGCTATGTCCTTGAATCCACTCCATCATCTTATCTTGCAGACTCAGCAGTTCCAAGCAGTGTTTCAGAAGAGACTTTCCGAGCACCTGGGGGCTCCCAACAGTCCAAAGAGGGAAGCTTACAGAAAGAAAATGCAGCCTTCACTTCGGCGGAAAGGCAAAGCTTCATCGTCACGCAGGAGGAATAAAACCAGGAACACAACCAGCGGTCCTCCTGCCACATCTGGGAGTCCCCTGCTTCAAACAAAGATGACATTTGAATCGTGACCTTTGACCCCATAAAAAGATCAATATTTATAGTTACTGGATTGGGCCACGCTAGTTTGAAAGACTGATGCTGGCTGTTGTCATATACATTCTCTACTAAGTAGGGCTAACAACCGTATTTGCAGGGAGTTGCCGGGTGACTAGTGCCCATATTGGAGGTCCTGAGCTCCAGGAAGCAATAGGGGACTGAAGTCCTGACACCATCTGTGGGCTAGCTGCTGCTACGCTAGCCTCTGGACCTCAACGAGATCTCTCACTGGGGCTTTCTTTCATCCGTCCTTCTGGAACAAAGTGTCACTGCGTGTACTCTACTGTCTTTTCTAGCATCACTGCCCAGTGAGCTGTAGATGTGTGCACTAATGTAACAGTCATGTCTGGACTGGAAGCTCATTACTGACTCAATCCATCAGTCTGGTGATGGTTAACCCATGATGGACTCGGGCTTCTGGGGAATGGTGTTTGTTAAATGCTGCTGAATGTTAAAAAAAGGACAACATTACATTGTTTACCATCCCTGTCAAGACAAATGGCGTGTATAACATGATGCACAATAGACTTTTGGTTATTTTTCTCATTTCAAATGCCAGTTTTACTGTGGCTGTCTATCAGGCCTGTACTTACCTTGCGTTGCTTAGGTTTGTTAAAAGTAAGGTAAAATAAATCAGCGTTGTCTTTTAGTTTCACATGGGACACACACACACACACACACACACACACACAGGCAACCATGCATGTCCTGGTGCACGATTGCATGGGTTGTATACCAATTATAGCACTTTAGGTCCACATAGCACCTTTTTTTCACAGAAAAGCAGCCATAGGGTGCTGGGGAGCACCTTATCCTAGCAGAAAGGCACTAGGAGTGCTTTTTTTAATGTTCCTATGACAACAATATCTTGACAATATATCACCACTGTTGTATAATTGACCTGCCCTGTTCCTTTGCATTTTATTATCTATTTCAGCTTCTATCTATTTGTTAGACATTGTCTTTTCACCAACTGGAGGATGTTGCTTCATTCTTCGTATGATGAACTTGTCTTCTCCATTTGACAGCAAAGAGGCAGCAAACCTGCAAACACACAGTATTTAATACTTATTCTAGCACTTGTCACTGAATGACATTAAGCAGCTTTACCGTATGTTTTAGACTGTACCAAAGAAGTGTTTGTGCTTATTGAATGGGTCTGATAATGCCAGTTGTACAGTTGTTTTGTTTTAATTTAAAACATGGGGCGTTGATTATTTTGTCTTTTATGTAAAATATATTATTTATTTCACTTTGACAACATAAGACTATAATAAATATTACAAATCTACAATGCCTGATTCGTTTTACACTGACCTGTTATCATCTCTTTTTCCCCAGAGTAGTGAAGGCCACCTCAGCTTGTCGACACTTAAACGGAGAGTAGGTGATTCTATTCAGAAAATCTTTCTGTCATATTACTTGAAATCCTCATAACATACTGATAGCAATGAATACGTTAAATGCTCTGACATTAAAACATTTTTTAAATGTCGACTGTAGCCGTGGCAGGACTGTAAAAACCCTGTCCAATCCATAAAGACAATGAGAGTAAAGCCATCAGTAAAATTAGCAAGTGTTAGCATTTATCAGTTAGCAGTAAGTGGTCGAGAGAGAAAGCATATGCATGTGAGAGTAAGAATGAGTAAGACGTTATCAATAACGTTAGCGAGTGTTAGCATTTTGCAGTTGGCGGTCGAGAGAGAAAGCATACGTGAGAATTAGTATGAAGTTATCAGTAATGTTAGCGCTAACCCTAACCCTAACCCTGGAGTTAAAATTAACCCCAGCCTCAGGATCACCTTAAGGTGGATCAGCTAGTAACCTTGAAGTGACTCCTTTTCTTATTTTTTATTTCTGACTTTTTAACTGATAGCATTCATCTGCAAATTCTTCTCAGATGCATCCATAGAAATCCGTAAAAAACGTTTTCTACTTTTCAATGAAAAAAAAAGTTTGAGCACACCTTCGGCTTGTTGTACCTCATTATGGGCCGAAACAAGTTGACATTTATTGCGAGGGTACCTGAGTTCAGAGGTATTTTCTGTGGTGTCTAGTGTGAGCAGTTGGACTGTGAGCACTGCCAACCAGCTGGCTAAAGCCTGCCCAGAGCTCTGATTCGGAGCAGGATATTGGTTGGATTTTCGGCAGTTATGGCACATCTGATTCTTCAGGCTGTCCCATAAAAGACCACAGATGGTGAATTATTCCAAATACCCTTTTCTCACAAAACCGAGTTCAAATACGGTGAAGCCCACACACACACATACATACACACACACACACACACACACACACACACACACACACACACACACACACACACACACACACACAAACACACACACACACACACACACACTGACTGTATCTGGTTCAAACCTGACAGGCTCTTTGAAAAGTCCCTTCTCAGGCAGGAAGGTGTTTCAGACCTCCACAATATAGCAACAGCTGTTCACACTCAGCTTGATAAGGCAGGAGGCTGCCTGCGTCACAGCCAGATAGTGGTATTTACTCCCATCTCTTCCCATGCAGAGCTATTCTAATAAAGCCCCCACTCACATTTGATTCTCATGGCCATGAGTAGGCTGAAGTTGTCAATGTTAGACTGGTAACATATTGTACAGATTGCATTTGTATACAAATCTGTGATGAAGGAATTCCTTTTTGTTTTTCTGTTCCAATTGTTGCCAGCAGGTCTTCTTTAATGCAGAGTGCAGCTGTATTCACTCTAAACACTGCTGTAACAGTCCATCTGTCTTGTATCGTGACCATTATATACATGAATGCATCATGTCAATGCTTTTCATTAAAAATGCCTGGCTCATCCTCGATTGTGACATAACACAACTTTTTTGAAATAGTCCCAAAATTGAAATCTACTGGCAGAAACATTAGTTAACAACAGCAGTTTCTGCTGTGTAAGCACAATATTGGCACAAAATGCCAGTCAGATGTTTTGTGTACAAAGCTGCGACTCAGTGAGGTGAACTCTATCAAGGCTGCTGAAGGATCTGGATGCTCTCTTTGTCCCACTGTCCTATCAGCAGGATATGTAGCGGAGCAGCTTCAACCCCAAACACAAGCTGCCAGGCTGTCAGTGAGCTCTCAACCTGGACAGAGCACCATCAACTGACAGGTAGACAACCAACAACACCAAGAAGTGATCATGCAGAGTAAAAACTGGCACCATGAACTGTTCAGGGACTTCATAAGTGTTTTTAATTCACAGAGTTTGGTCCCTAAGCTCCAGATTGTTTTTGTTTTTTTTTGCTTTATTCTATATTTATTATTTAAATGTATTTATTCAGAATTTTTTTTTCAGAAAATGATAATTGGTCAAAATAACAAAAAGGACCCAGTTCATAATTATTTTTTAAACAACACAATTCTAATGTGGAGAGTTCAGAAATCCATACTTGGTGTTGTTTGGGGTTTGGAATAACCCTGATTTTTAATCAGCTTTCATGCATCTTGGCATCTCTCCACCAGTCTCTCACATTGCCACATTGCCACATTGCCACTCCTGGTGCAAACATGAAACCAGCCTGGCTTTGATTGATGGCTTATCACCATCCATCTTCCTCTTGATCACATTCCAGAGTTTTCAGTGGGGTTCAGGTCTGAAGATTGGGCTGGCCATGACAGGGTCTTGATCTGGTGGTCCTCCATCCATACCTTGATTGACCTACGACGTACGCTTTCTTATGTTTCAGTCACCTCTGGGGATAGTGTGGGTCTCGACTACAGTCTCTGGCACCGTTATTTTGGGGGTCACAGATTAAAAGGTTTGGGAACCCCTGCTATATGGTCCAATCCTTGTGGGCTTTTGCAAACCTCAGCCTGGCTCATCTTTGCTTCTCATTTATGAAATGCTTTTTTTTTTGCTTTGCAGGACTTCAGTCCTGGATCTAGGAGCCTGTTTCGACTGGTCCTCATTGTGCACTTCACCCCAGCTGCAATTTTCCATCCTTTTTGTAGGTCACTTGATGTCCTTGATGTTTTTATACATTTATTCTTGTTAAATAAGATCTGGTTCGGGTGATCACCTAATCACTACCTCATTAACTAGAATGAGGTGTGCCTGTTTTGGAATTCAACAGAGACTGGAATTTAATATATGTAGAAATGCGGATGTAAGAAAAAATTGGAGTGGTCTCTTAATTTTTTTCTAGAGCTGTATATTGATTTCCTGGTAAGGAGATATTACACGTGGGATTGCATGGATTTCATTACCACCATAATCCTAATGACATCATCATTGGTGAATTAATTCTTACTATCTGAGAAAACAATTACAAGAATATAATCATACATACTGTAGGCAAAGAAAATCAAATTAGGAGGCGAGCTTAGCATAAAAGCAACTTTAAACTAAAACCCTCATGGTGCAGGTGCTCCACTAAAACCCTCATGGTGCAGGTGCTCCACGGCCAAAAGAAACGCAGCAAAAGTGCCCTCTTGGATGCCCTTATCAATATTCAAGTGGAGAAAACAGAAGTGCCCCCTAGGGCATCGTTCAAGTGGAGAAAACATGATGAAGTGCCCACTAGGGCATCATTCAAGTGGAGAAAACATGATGAAGTGCCCACTAGGGCATCGTTCAAGTGGAGGAAACATGATGAAGTGCCCACTAGGGCATCATTCAAGTGGAGAAAACATGATGAAGTGCCCACTAGGGCATCGTTCAAGTGGAGGAAACATGATGTAATGCCCACTAGGGCATCGTTCATGTGAAGAAAACTTGATGAAGTGCCCACTGGGGCATCGTTCAAGTGGAGAAAACATGATGAAGTGCCCACTAGGGCATCGTTCATCTGAAGAAAACATGATGAAGTGCCCACTGGGGCGTCGCTCAAGTGGAGAAAACATGATGAAGTGCCCACGAGGGCATCGTTCATGTGAAGAAAACATGAAGTGCCCACTGGGGCGTCGTTCAAGTGGAGAAAACATGATGAAGTGCCGACCAGGGCATCGTTCAAGTGGAGAAAACATGATGAAGTGCCCATAAAGGCATCTTTCATGTGGAGAAAACATGATGAAATGCCCACTAGGGCGTCCTTTACGTGGAGATATGGGTTTCAGCTGCTCTTGTTGTGAGACCAATTTTGATGCTGAATATGTTCTACTGAGAGGAAGTTTCTCCTCTCGGGGTGGCAGTTTTGTCAATGGTGACTTAACTAAAATGTGTTTGTTTTTTAATGATTTCTGAATTACGGTGTGTTTATTCCTATTATGTACATTGAAAATGGAAGATGAACATTTTGAGCAGGTGCCCCTCTTGCGGTACAAAATCCCCTATGTGGCCTTTGGTTAAAAAACAGCAGCAACGCAAACAAGCATCC